>NC_088370.1:29361561-29446561 GCF_034508935.2 Berghia stephanieae | reverse complement strand
GGCAGTGATGATGTGGTTGTGGAGATGGTGTTACTGATGATGATGTGATAGTTGCTGTCGTAGTGGTGGTAGTTGTGGTAGAGATGGTGATGATGTCATGATGGTTCAGGGGTGAGAATGACTGGTCACAAAAATGAAGTTCAAGACCCATGTATGCGACGATAACATATAAATTTGAATTTCATTATAAATTTACTGAGATGCAATTAAAAATGTGTCTCGCAATAATTTCTGACACCACTTGGAGGAATTTCAAAAGTTGAAAGTGTAATTACAACACATTGTAGTAGTAAGAAAAGATGGCGGTAGAGATGATGATGTGATGGTGGTTGTAGTAGGGTCATGATAGGGATGATGATATGGTGGTTGTAGCTGTAGAGGTGTTGGGAATGATGGTGTGGTGGTGGTTGTAATAGTTCTGGTAGGGATGATGTGGGGTGGTTGTAGTAGTGATAGTTGGGATGATGTGGTGGTGGAGGATGTAGTTGTATTGGTAGTAGGAATTATGATGTAGTGGTGGTGGTTGAAGGTAGTAGTAGTGGTGGTGGTAGGGATGATGATGTGGTGGTGGTTGAAGGTATTAGTAGTGGTGGTGGTAAGGATGATGATGTGGTGGTGGTTGTAGGTAGTAGTAGTGGTGGTGGTAGGGATGATGATGTGGTGGTGGTTGTAGTAGTAATGGTGATAGGAAAGATGATGTGACGGTTGTTGTCAGGTGATGGTTGTAAAAGTAGTGGTGATAGGGATGTTGATGTAGTGGTTGTGGTGAGTCTTTTTAAAAGGCGGAATAGTGATGGTGATGGGCGGAGATATACTACCATTTAGGCGGAAATCCGCCTTTAGGCGGAAGATTCTCAGCCCTGAGTAGACAAAATCAATTTTTCCACAAACAAATCGACAGACCCCTATCTGAAAACTGGACTACAGTAAAGAGACATAATAACATAATTATAAAGAAAATCAGCAACTCTGATTAAAAATGACAACAATATATAAGAGGATGCTAAAATTAAAAAGTAAAGAGAAGAGTTTCAAGAAGAAAAGACCATTGTTCCAGCAGACATTACATCTTGCTTCTGGCTTTCCTCCAAGTTGGGAAATGAGAAATAATAAATATCAGATAAGATAATTCACGGCAACAACTCACCATCAGCTGCCTGAGACCCCTGGGTCATCTTCAACCCAGCCATATCAGAATTGACTGTCTCCACTCCATCCTCTGTCACCCTTCTAGTAATCATCGCCACTGGTCTGAACTCGTCCATGTCTGCATCCTGAGAACTATTCCCTGCATTAGAAGATCTCTTTAAGTCAACAGGTGCTGAGATTTAAAAAAAAAAAAAAGAAAAAGAAAAAAGAAACAAACAATGATTATTTTGATACCTTATTAAACAAGGAAAATTGCAAAAATAGCTAATAAATCATTTTGCTTTAATTTCTACAGATACCTGTCAAAAGTCACTAACATACATTTTCTGTTGGAAAATATGACTGCCCTCAAGACAAATATCCATGCTAATAACTGAGTCTATTGACTAAATTGCAAAACTTCTATGCCATTTAACATAAATTTAAGATTTAAATTTTTTCTAAGAATAGATGTAAATGGAATATGATCCTCTGGTGATTTTAAAATAAATTAATACCCTCAAAATCCCTCTGCCATTTTCAATTTTAAATCTGAACTTGACCCTATCAAGAAGGGCTGTACAAGGCTGTTTTTTCTTTTTTTTTTTCAAATATAAATAAATAAATGAATATTAAAATGAATTAAATAGAAGAATGTGTAGCAAATGATAGCAAAGCCATCATGGGACGCTTACAATAAAGTGTCTCATAACAGGCTATACAACTTGATTGAAGTAAAGAATTTTAAACTATGAATCTATGAAGTGCAAATTTCAACAAATCACTACTCTATGACAAATAAAGTAACTTACCTTGACCTGCTGTCAGCTCTGCCAACATGCTCAGTCCACTCATGCTGTTGTCCATGGCAAACCCTTGCTGAGTAGCTGGTGCCACTGCACCATCTCCAATGGCCTGATCTTGCTGCTGTTGTTGGACAAGCTGCTGCTGGGCCTCTTGGTCTATTTGTGTCTGCTGAGGTTGATAATCTGTTGCAGCAGTCGACTGGTCAGAGGATTCAGAGTCCATGACAGATGTTATAATCCTTCCATCTTCACTTTGTGTGTAGTAGACCTGCTGACCAGGAACCATTGTCTGGTTGGCATCCATTATTGTACGAATGATACGCCCGCTGGAATCCTGCATGTAGACAAACTGTTTTCCAGGTGGAGCAACATCATTGGCTGACTGACTGGAGTCAATTGGAGTGAGTTGACCATTCAAGTCATGCGCATAAATAACCTGTTGTTCCATTTCTTGCTGTGGCTCTGGAGGGGTTTCTACCTGTGGCTGCTGAGCTTGTTCCTCTTGGTAAACCATTCCTCCTGAACTGACTATAGTCGTTTCAATCTGTCCATCCGCCCCCATGCATTGTTTATACACCACAGAGTCAGAATAAGACGCAATGTCATTTGGATCTATTATAGAAGTCACAACTTCTCCAGCTGCATCTGCCATTTGAATAAAATAAACAGCATCACTAGCAACAGTTGACTCCGAAGACATTTCCGTGGCAGTCTCAGATTCCATCACCTGGTTTTGATCTGCTTGCTCTGTCACAGAAGGTTGCATGGCTGTTTGATCCATTCCAAGGTCAGTCACAGGCTCTTTTGCTACATTGCTATGAGATGGCACTGGCTCTGATAATTCTCCAGGCATTGGAAGTAAAGATATTTTCTTTTGCTCCTGCGTTACAGTTTTTGAGGCTAATGTACTTGCTGACTCTTCCTCTGCAGTAGCTGCTGCTTTTGTAGTTGACGCTGCAGATGCAAAAGCTGCAAAAGCACTTTGAAAACTACTGGTGGATGACTGAGAAAGTGAAATTGTTTGCTTTTGGGAAGGCTGAGTTGAGATGACCGTCTGAGGAGGACTAAAATCATCGTCAAATATGTCTGTCATAAGGGCAGTACCTGAAGGTGTGATATTTTTTGCAATCCCTGTATCACTTATTAAGTCAGAATCTGGAGTATCTTTGGAAACACTTGCGCTGACCAAAGGTTCATTGTCAGGTGACTGTAATGCTTCAGAAATAGTCTCCGAGACAGTGTGCTGCTCTACACTGAAATCACTGATTGTTTCATTAACATTTGCAATATCTTTCATTTGCTCTGAAGGAACTTGAACGTTCTCTGTGGCAATACTTTCATTTACTTCACTGATTCTATTCTCATTTGCTGCATCAATCGGTACCAATTTGTCTCCTTCTACTTCAGGTAGTTGATTTGAAGCAGCATGCTCCATTTCAGCTAAATGATGATCAGAAGCTTTATCACTTGGCTCAAAAGGTTTTGATGAAATGTTTTCAGAAACTGATGAACCAGTAGACGCTTCTGGTGAAGCATCTTCTAACCTGAAAGAAGTCTGAGCTGGACAGACTTCAGAAGCAGAATATGAAGATGATGTGGTGCACTCAGATGTAGAGGTTTGTATGCTGGTTATGTCTACATCTGCATTACTTTGAGGATTTTCTCCAACACTCTGAAATAATTCTTGTGCATGTTCATCTCCTGCAGCAACAGTTTCTGAACATTTTGATGTCATTTCTGGGCCTGAAGTCATTGATGTTTCACAAGGGTCACCATCCATATGCTCTTGCTCAAGATTGGAATTAGACACTTCAGTAGTTACTTGCTGGTCTGTAAGGTCACTTGACTCGTGATGCAAGCCCACCGAACCAGACTCAGGATTAGATAAAACCTCTGTATCCATTACTGTTTCTGACATAACATTGGAAGGTTCAGCACCAGCCTCAAGAGGAATAGCAGCAATATTCATAGACGTATCCTCTTGAACATATTGCTTAAGTTGTATATTACTGGGATCCGGTTGTGAATTAACCACTGCACCACTGTCTAAGACTACATCACTCTGGGCTGAAACCTCTGAATCCATGGCAGATCTATTGGCCTCATCATTAGATTCTGAAGTTTCAATTTCGTCCTCTTGATTAATTATCTCAGGCTCCTCAGTGGTGGTCAGCTCTGTACCTGAAGAAGTCTCTGTTGTTGGGTCTACCTGGGTATGAAATTCGGGCTGCTCTGCATTTGTCACTCCTGAATCTGAAGCATCTAATGTCATTTTATCATCCTGGTTGATGAATTCATGCTGCTCTGTTGTGGCCATCTCGTTCGTAAAAGATTCAATATTACTCTGAGGCAACACCGACTCTTCAGTGGATGTTTTATCCTGATTTTGATTGTCTGTGGTCGGCATTTTATAGCTTCTTAGAAGTCAATGGAGTCCAAATCCATACATGCTTTCAAAAGATGTGATAGAAAATGATGGCACTACTGCTCTGATTATCCTGTTAGAAACCTCTTGCGTCGGAGCTGCCAGCTGAATTTTGGCTGATTGGTACAAACTGAGTGAAATCAAGAGAACCTACTCCTTCAGTATCTACCAAACTATTTATGGCTTGGATATGTGAAAAATTAGATTGTGCTACAGTGTCTTTGTCTATAAATTGATGGGGCTGCCTTCGAGGTGTTTCAGTGTTAGTTGATTTGTAAGTGCTCTTAGGTATTGTATTGCTATTAGCTACTGTAATGCTATCAATTACAGATGCAAGTGATGATGGATGGGACACAGGATAGCAATGTTGTACCTGCTTCACTTTGGATTTGCCTGAACTCACAATCTTGACTTGCAGAGATCCGTCAAGAATTTTAGCCAATGTTTCAGGAGCAACAATCACTTTTCTGATCTTTTTCCCAGGAGTGGTATTGGAAATCTGGGTTATGGACGGGCTAGTTGGACGAGAATCAAGAGAACCACTTGACACGGATTCAGATCCAACACTACTTGGTCTTCTGTAGTTGCCTGCGATTGGCTTGTCACCAGATGTGAAAGCTTGGTCAAATGGCACAGCAGAGACGGGATGCCTGCTTGAGTACAATTGTTCTTTTTCAACCCTCTTTGTTTCAAAGGAAGAAAATGTATGAGCTTGACCACAAACAAATGGTGCGATAGGAACTAAAGTCTGTTTCTCTTCCTCAAATTTTGAAAGTTCCCCAAAAGGAGAGGACGATCTGGAAGATTCCACAAATGACTGATGCACACCAGATAATGAAGTGTTGGAACTGAGTGAATGTGTCTGGCGAGTGCTTGTTGGCACCGAATGAGTAATGCCACTTATACTTCGGGCCTTTCTTGGAAAAGACAATTTCTTGGTGCCAATTCCAGAATTAAGTTTTGATGTGTTTCTTGAGACAATTAAGTTTTCCCACTGTGGGGATGACATGAAAGTACACTGAAACAGAAAAGGAAAAAAAATATATGATTCTCCAGTTTGCAGGGCAATCTAAACATGTCAGAAAAACAGTTTGTAAACTGTCAATGTTACTCCTCTATAATATGCAACACTCATGCTTCACAACAACACAAATTTTCATTGTTAACATCAAAAGAATATAAATCCATTAAAAAATAATAAAATGTGTTGTGGCAGTAGTGACAATAGTAATGATGAAGTAGTGGTGGTGGTGGTGGTGTATGTGGTGACTGGTGTGAGAGGAGGTTGTAGTAGCATTATTTTGATGATGTAGTCGTGGTGGTAGTGGTAGTAATGATAATGTTGATGATGATATTGGAGCGGTACTTGTATTAGTGGTAGCAATGATGTGGCAGTATTAGTAGCGATGATGATGATGATGTGGTGGCGTTAGTGATGATAAAAAGGTTGTGGTTGCAATTATGATGGTGACAATGAAGTTGCATTAAGTGGTAATGGTGATGCGGTGGCAGTTGTGATGATGGTTGTAGTAGATACGATGATGATGATGATGATGATGATGATGATGATGATGATGATGATGATAATAATAATAATAATAATACGAAGTGCTTAATCATAGTAGTATTGCGAATAGTGATTTCACAGTAGATTCACTATACACAGTAGTAGAAGCACTCTCCCGTCTCTGAAAATTAGTCTTGGTCCCGTCACTGAACACAATATTGTATTCTGTTCAAAATGCTGTGTTGTTGAATGGCTTGAAGTTGAATGAGAGTGTGTTAGTTTGAGAAGTAAAAAAAGGAGGGATGATTGAAACATTTTGTCTGACGTAGAATTGAGATTTTGAACGTTTCAACTTTTCCTTCAAGTCTGAAACTTGACAAGACCGTGTTTTGTTTTGTTTTTGTTACCCCAATCCAATCAATGAAAATTATCCCATCCCCACCTCTCTGACTTCGTTCACCTCTTGAAATCTATCAGCTTTTCTGTCAGATTACTTTCATGAGAATAGTTCCGTCCCCATTTATTGTATAATTTACAGTTAGTTAAATATATTTTATAACGTTCCAGGAATCTCTCTCTCTCTCTCTCTCTCTCTCTCTCTCTCTCTCTCTCTCTCTCTCTCTCTCTCTCTCTCTCACACACACACACACACACTTTCTCGCTGTTGCTCATGACTCATATCTCAGTGCTCCAGCAAATAATAGAAGTTACCATCAATAAACTACCTCCACTACTGGCCAGACAACACAAATGGAGGACTGCTCCAAATACTGAACCAGTCACCTTTTGAAACGGAAACAAAGAAATGAAAATGGGGCTGGATCGGCCATACCCTCAGGAAGCCTACAAGCAATATCACAAGGCAGGCCTTGAAGGAAAGAGGAGAGTTGGTCGACAAAAACAAACATGGTGATGCAGCATCGAGACTGAGTTGAAGGCAGCTAGACAAACCTGGGCCTCCAAAAAAGGGAGTCAGATTCAGATGGAAGAATGCAGTTGTAGCCTTATGTTCCACAAGGAATCAAGAGGTTTAAGTCAAGTAAGTCAATTGAGGTTGTGGGTATATGTATGTATGTATGTATGTATGTATGTATGTATGTATGTATGTATGTATGTATGTATGTATGTATGTATGTATGTATTATATATATATATATATATATATAATATATATATATATATAACACACACAGAGAGAGAGAGAGAGAGAGAGAGAGAGAGAGAGAGAGAGAGAGAGAGAGAGAGAGAGAGAGAGAGAGAGAGAGAGAGAGAGAGAGAGAGAGAGAGAGAGAGAGAGAGAGGAGAGAGAGAGAGTATTGAGGGGGGGGGGGGGGGGGGGGGGGGGGGGGGGGAAGAGAAGTTTAGCAATTAGCATATATGTGACATTTTACACAAATGGGTTGGTAGCTACAGAGGATGGAAATTATGAATGACTAAGAATGTAGCAATTAGAAATAAATGCTCGATTAAAAAAATGTTTAAAATTTTTTAACAAAACAAGAAATTTCTGAATAATTCAAAAGGTACTCACATCAACATTTTTACACATTAAAATAGCTTCATCATCATTAAGTTGAAATAATTGGAGAACGCTCTGTATACCTAGGAGTGAACACTTTTGACACAGTTGTTTGGGGGCCCTTCTATCAACAGTCTGAAATGGAAAAGACAAAGGACAATAAATCTCGTGCAGTTTTAGCAGATCCAAATCAGAACTTGCTTCAGTTCCAGTGAACTCTTATCGAATCTCAAATCATCCACACCAACTCTTTTACTTTTGGCTAAAATAACATGATATCTTACCTCATATACAAAACCATGGGTATAAATCTTGAAGCAACGCCTTTTCATCTCAGTTAAATATCTTAATTGTTCAAACAACACATTCTTTTTTTTTTCTCTTCCTTTTTCTAAAAATTAAGATTTCATGTTAACCTCGTTTATTACTTACCTCAAATTCCAAAAAAAAAAAAAGGACACAACAAGAACAGCAAACAAACACTGACATTCTAAAGCATAAACGTATAATTAAGTCAAGTAAGTAGCAGTAGTAAAATAATTACTGAAAATATTTTTTTAAATCACCAAAATAAATAATAAATAAATACAGAAACAGCAACAAAAATAAATTAATAATAATAAAATTAATAATAATAAAAGTACTGCTTTTTAGGGACAATTATTTTATTTATCTTATTCCAACTCAATATCCACATAAAGCAGCAAACTCACAACGAATAACATGATAAAAAAAAGAAATAATATAAAGATAAAAGGTCTCCATTGGTTAACTGTATATCTTCATGAGGAGAGATACAGAATGCGTGGAGATGTCAATTGCCTTTTTTTGTAGAACACTTCTGCTCCTGTTGGAAGGGTATGACGGTCTCTTTGTCCAAGACACAGTATGCTCACTACTCATTATTTACACCTGCAAGCAGAGACATAGTAGTGCACACAGAATTACACTTTAGATACACTGTAATGATTCGTAAGAGCGTTTCCACCAGATGAATTGTGCACAATACAGTCAATTCGTGGCACAAACTCGAAGTGAGGATGCTCTGTGAGGCACTGCCATTCTCCGTCTCATGACATCATCATTAGCAGTGAAATTGGTAACGCAATACAAAAAATGACTGATTCAAAATAAATTATTGAAAAGATTGGTGAAAATACAATTCCAATTTGGTCAAAGCCTACATTCAAATACACTATCATCATCAAATATTTCCACAAATTAATCAATGTGGTCTCAAGCCTATTAATACTGCTCCCACAGCCCTGCCAGCCCTTTACATTCCAAAAGTGGAATCAGAACATCAGAAAATAGGAATGCGAGACAAAAAATAGGAATTTATCACAAATGGATAATTTCCTATCAAAATGACCACCAGCTTTGCCACCAAACACATAAAGACAGTATTCAGGCACAGCTGGCAAAACCACATATCACATGTCACATGTTTTAGTTGATGGATGGGGTAGGGGGAAAGGGGTGCAATTAATTTTCCTAATTAGCTCTCTTTCGGCAATAATTAAAATCAAAAATCACCTTTTAAACCACTCCCCCTCCATTTTTTTCTTCTTACCTTTATTACCAGTTTTGAAAATCGAAATTTTAGAGACAATAGCAGAATAGCAGAAAGGTAGAGTGAAAATAGGAATGATTCAGCCAAAAGCAGAAGAGTTGGCAAGTATGCACCCAGTTCATATTTTGATGATTAGATTGTCAATATTATTTTCAAAAGTAAATAAATAAAGAATTTTCTAAACAATAGGAAGTTGAGAAATACTTGATATCACTCAGACAATGCTATCATTATTTTGATTTTTAAAATCATATTCTAACTCAACAGATCTTTACAAGCGGTTTATGGATCAATAATAATAAACAAACAAATTATTGGTAGTGATAAAAATTTCGATATGGTTGTAGTTGGTCACTTTAGAATAATGTTATTAAGCACTGAATAAATTATGAAAGTCCAGAAGAATCTGAGAACACAACACGAAAGGTCTCCATTTGTCTACTGCATTTCTTCGTGAGGAGAATTTCAGGCCTGTAAATGGTTGGTGAAAAAAATGTCGGAACTTTTTGAACACGCGAAAATAGACACAACAGGACAAAAATATGGACACAACACAGATATGACACGTCAATTGACTAGTCAAATCATGTCACTTTCCCCTACTTATTTATAACGAGGTCCTTATTTTATGGTACCAAAAAAAAATCCTAATTATTTGAGGGCCCAGGTCTGAGTTAGTAAAATGAAAGGAAGAGAACGTTCGTACCCTTTTGAATGATGTGTATCTCGTGCTTGGTGACACAGGAAGCTGCGTATCTTTGCTCCTGTTTGTGTTAAATGTTTACGCTGATTCTTTCGTTTATTTGGATTAATTCTTATAGAAGAAGAAGAGGAAGAAGAAGAAGAAGAAGAAGAAGAAGAAGAAGAAGAAGAAGAAGAAGAAGAAGAAGAAGAAGAAGAAGAAGAAGAAGAAGAAGAAGAAGAAGAAGAAGAAGAAGAAGAAGAAGAAGAAGAAGAAGAAGAAGAAGAAGAAGAAGAAGAAGAAGAAGAAGAAGAAGAGGAGGAGGTGGTGGTGCGGTCGAGTGAGAGCTTTCGAAGAAAAATAATTATTTCGCATTATTTTTTTTCCGTCTTACATCCGGCCGGAACCAAAGAAATATAGAAACTGAGAAACAAGAACCAGAGATATGCACGTGTGTCAGTAGCAAAATAGAGAGAAACCTTCCGGTCCGGTTCGACACACTTCTGTGCGTGCGTTATTTACTGACTAGGTGTGTGTGTGTGAAGACGACGCGCGAACTTCGCGACCCACTCTCGCTGGCTGTGGCACAGTAGCCAGGCAGTGAATACATACACGTCTAGCGGAGCGTGTAGGTGGCATGATAATATTATAGCTAACGGATAGACGGCAAGTTTTGTTTTGTCTTTGATGCGACAAATGAAAATTAAAATTTTTTTTTTTAAGTCTGCATTTGGAACGAAATAAAAGTCTTTTATTTTCTTTTTTATTGGTTCTGTCCTTTGACGTTACGAATTTTATTTTTACTATTATAATTATTTTTTAAATATTAGCACTTAATAGCAAAATCGTGCTGTCGGAAATCCGACTACAGACGGAAGATTTACAGGCCTGGAATTTGCAGATTGCGTATTTGCCTTTTTACGTAGGACACTCCTGCCAAAAGAGCTTGATGGTTTCTTTGGCCAGAATGCAGTTAGCTCATTGTCATTATTCATTATTTACACCTGCAAGATCAGAGATATAAAGTGATCAAGTCGTTGCATATATAATTACACTTCAATCTGATACCAAGCTGTCAGAGGCAAGTTTTTAAATAATGTATTTATATTTTTATTGGGTTTTTTTATTGGCTGAAGTAGGGTTTGAGCCCCAAACATTGTGTGTTTCGTATGTTGTTTGTTCTGAAGCTGTTAAATTCATTTTTGTTTATTACTTCATACTTCAATTCCAAATTCCTGATTAAATCACTCTATACAGTTGGTGGTGTTTGAACCATGTCTTTATGTTCTCAATGATGTTGGTAGTTTCAATCAGTTTAGAAAAAAATCGAAATTTCATCAAATTTAAGTAGCAAATAATATAGCTTGAAATTCTTAAGTTTCTAACAGTTCAACACGAACAGAGATAAATATTCAATTACCCAGACGCAAAATAAACTAAAGGTATGACTGAGAAAATGACTAGCTGATCAAAAGACAATCAATATGAAATTGAATCCAGTTAAGACAATATAAAATTGAATCCAGTTAAAATCCTACAAAATGTTTGTTCTAAAGGCATCATATATGAACTGAGGCGTGTGGCATGTAGGTTAATATGTTCTTTTAATGAGTTTAATTTACATAACATTCTTCACAAAATTCTATCTAAGTAAATTGCTAACTTGGGACAAAGAATTTCATACAAATTTCAACAATATGAGAGGTGAAAAAGTAGCATTTTTGCATTAATGTGCACTCAATTGTCTGGAAACCATTTGATGAAATGTAATTAGAAAAGAAGTCAACCACTCACGCATCCAACTTTGCCCCATTTATAGAACAGTAAAAATCACCTCTTTTCGTGAGTTTCCAATATTCTGAAAAACTATTTGGAGGTGCAACTTTGATGTAAACATGGGTCTATTATGTACTTGTGCTCTTTATTATTTCAAAATTTTAGCGACTAGCATAAGCACTCCTTCTGTTTGACCTTGAATTATCACCCCCTCAGTTTGTAGCCTATTTTGCAAATAAACAATACTAAATAATGCTACATGATAACTACGATGTCACCTGGTTGTTGTAATAAAATAGAAGAGAAAATTACTTTTATTGAATCACAGACCTGCTAACTTTCCAAAATGTCAAAATGGGAATTTTAGCAAAGTCAAAACTTCAGCTTGCCACACTGAACAAATTCAACGGGACAATAAAATAAAACTACAGTGGAACCTCCCGATTAACACCTCCGAATAGCGACAACCTCCTGATAACGAGAGACCCGTGGTCCCGTTTTTTTCCTATTTAAGATCAGTAAAAAAAAACCTCGAAATAACGACGCACTTTTTGATAAAACCTCAGAATAGCGACATCATTTTGGCAATTTTCAACAGTTTTCGTAGATATCTGATACTAAAAAAAAGTATGAGTACTCAAAGTTTATAAAAACTGATTCCTGCTTGAACCAATGAGAACGCACCTTTTGAAACCAATGAGAACGCAGCTTTTTTTGACGAATCTTGGCTGATATGCATTAATAAAAACCAAGGTATAAAAGTGTAAGCAAGTAAACACAAAATCTTGGAAAATGTGATATTATGTGTTGATAGAAGTAGTAGTAGTAGTATTAGTAGTAGTAGTAGTAGTAGTAGTAGTAGTAATAGTAGTAGTGTTTTTGTGGGAGGAGGAGGAAAAAGAGGATGAGGAATTTTATCTAACTCACATCGTCCGAATTACCTGTTTTTGTTTGTTTTAGACACATCTATGTCTTATCAGCGCCAGTAAAAAGGAAGAAAATTGGAGAGTAAAAAACATTCTAGATTTACAATTGAAATGACATAAGAAAAAGTAAAACAAAGGGATATGACAGATGTAGATTCTAGGAACACACTATCAGTGTACTCAGTTCAGATCACCTAAAAGTCCCATCCTGACACACGCACAAGAACCCTTTAAGAGGAATACACTACAATGTTTTGTTTGTTTTGTCAATATTAATAAAAACTGGTCCCGCGGGCCTTACCACGCCCACTTTGTCTACCATCTTGGAAACCTCTGAATAACGACACCTCCGGAAAACGACATAAAAACTCGGTCCCGTGGCATGTCGTAATCGGGAGGTTCCACTGTAACTTAAGGTTACAGGACTATTTTGTTCGGTTCACTTGCCAACATCCTAAAAGATTTGTTGGGAGATTTGTGAAGGAGATTCAACATTTTTGAGTTGGAGTGAGATTTTTCAGCAAGTCCAAAATTGAAGCAATTTTAAGGCCATGATTAACTTAATTTACTTGACAGACACAATGCCAGTCATCAATTTTTAATTTTATCAAAGAGTTCCCGTTACTATTAATAAAAAACACCCATACTGCTCCAGTAACAGTAAAAAAAAATATAATAAAAAGGCCCAAAAGACAGGCCATTTCTGGGTCAGCATACATCGATCAATAGTATTTCTATTTAATGAAGATAAATTTATCGCCACAATAGTAAAGTGGCAGGTAAGATAAAAAGCTCCCTTAGGGTTTTCACAAAAAGAGAAGCCGAAATGAATAAAAACTTAAAAGATTGATCACCAGAAATAAAAATGAGTTCTAACTCACCAAAATGTGGACAACCTCTGTAATCCAGAATCAAAGTAGGTAATAAGTATGTATTGTATGATATGAGGATAATAATTGTATCATACCATAACTATTGGTGGAAATGCGTAACATTATCTTGCATTTGCAGGATCACAGGATTGAGGCTTCTTTTGCAAGGTTATTCAATTAAATGTGGGGTGTTTGGCATGCCAGGCAAATGGCATCGTTTTGTAGATGTTGAGGGATGAAAATGCAACATCTATGATTGTAACATTTCAAGAGACACAGGCACCTATTTTTATGGTCCCTTGACTATTTTCATCAATAATAATTGAGCTAACAACTTTCAGATCATTTGTATGAGTACGGTTTGTTTTCAGAAAATGACATTTCGCAATGTTCCAAATGATCAAATAAAGTGAATTTTGTGCAAACTTATAGTTGACCATAGCACGACAGCTCTAAGAATTTCTATTCCAAGTCCAAGTGGAACTACACAAGTTAGAACTGTTCTGATGTGCACATATTCTCTGATAAATTTGCCATAAAATTGCAAAGTTTCATTATCTGATTTTTCTACTTTATTGAGTGAGATACAGCCATGACTTTGAAAAAAAGCTGAAAAAAAAATCCAATATCTTATTTTTTTCTTCCTCTTTGCGGCGCGGGTCATCCAAATCAATAACCCATTTGAAGATGGCATAAATTTAAAATTTGTGGTAGAGATAAAATAAAGGCTTTAATTGTAGAGCGTACAAAGGAAAAAGGAAAGACATTTTGTAATAGTAATAGTAATAGAGTGTTGTTTTTATTATAATTATAATTATAGTAGTAGTAGTAGAATTAGGCACTTTGATAAAATTTTCAAACTCAAAATATCTTGATATGACTCAGTCAGGGGGATGGGACTTGAAAAAACATAAAATTTGATACCTTATTTGTTTCTCTACGACCTACGGTTCCAGAGTTATTTATATTTTTCTACTGAAATTTTTTGTCAACTTTACAGAGAGAATCTGTGATCTCACTGCTGCCTCAAAACCAGCATCTCGCGGCGATCGGGAAATTTTGAGTCTTGCAGTCAACATGGCCCACTTATTGTTTTCAGTAATTTTGTTTCAATTAAACAATAAATGGCAAGTGTTAGATATCATTTTAAAGGTCAGAAAATAAGCTTTATTTTCATATAAATCATTTTCATGTATGGAAAGTATGGACAAAATTAATGATAAACGAAAATGGAAAAAATATGAGGTTTTTGTCCTAAAAAGTGGGGTTGGTGGCGGAAAAAATAAAATAATGAGCGAGTATATCAATTTTTATGAAATTTGGCAGAGATATTCTTCAATTAATTGTCTATCGATGTATGAAGTATAATTAAAATGTATCCATAATTTAAAAAGTTGTTATAATTCAAAAATTTATAAATTTTTATTACATAAGTTTTCTGAGAAATACAATCAGGAATTGAGAATGAAATACACCGTTAGAAAGCTTGTTTTGTGCCCTTTATAATGATACCAAAATTAGTCTCTTGGGTTCACAAATAACGCCATGGTGACCAACACAGTAAAGGGTCAAAAATAAAGTTCCAAAAAACGAGTTTCACCTTACAGTGAGCCTATCGGCGGCCACTGGACTGGAGTTATCAAAGTGCCTAGTAGAATAGTGGAAGTAGTATACCATATAATATAGCTAGAAATAGAAATAAAGAGCCAATGAGTCTGCTAATACTAATAACAATAGACAAATGAAAATATTATTCAATTCTAAAAGGGTTTCGTTTTCAAATAGGGGGGGGGGGGGGGGGCGTCAGTTATTCCATAGTCAGAATCAAGAATTCTCATTTTCCAAATTTTTTGGCCTTGGTCTTGGTTGACCCAATTTGAGGATTCCATCTCAATCAGGCTAGACACAGGTGAGAACGAAAACCCTTTACTTTATTGATTATCAAAATTTCAAGCCACGCCCAGCTACATAGGTATGATCTGTGTACTTTGAGAGTGAAATAACGAAAGTATAAAAATAAAGGAATACGTTCACCAGTTGGCGTCTGTGTACAGTAGAGACAGAGATAAACAATAAAAAATACGTGGAGTTCATGATCATCCAGAGTTTTTGATGATATAAGAAGCAGACACCAAATCCCCCGATATAAACCACACGAACAAAACAGGCATAATGAAATTATGTCTTTTCGAATCATAATGGTGTTCACTGAGATGGGAAAATAAAAGAAATACCAGTTGTAATTGGTCCGATTTTGATTTTATGAAAGTAACGAGCGATGAAACCAATTCTTGTTGATAGTGGTAGGTTCAATTAAATACTCTTTACATTTAACCGAAACAGTGTGCTATTATATCGATTCATAGAGTTTAGAATGAGATACTAATTAGCAATTATCACAATGTTCCAAATGCATCCAAACCTACCATTCCTATGATAAGGAAATCAGCAAGCCGCCAAAACAAACGTTGGACGGTCGAAGGTAAATAAGTCTAGGCATGGCGCCGCCATCTTCTGCCTGCAGATAAAACGATGTTGCACATTGGGAAATTGAGTGTATTGTTTTTATCACAATATTTTTTATAATTAATGAAAAATATGAGTCAACTTTCTATTAAAATACTATCCGATCGATTTTTATAAAAAATTTAATTGAAAAACAATTTATCTTTGTTCTTGATACAATCTTTAAAAAGTTTGGATATGATTTTGTTCTAATTAATTTTTTATTCAAAAACACACCAAAATATAGTTTATTAATTTTTGAAATGTTTTAAAAATATGATTACTTTATTTTAGGTAAAAAAAACAAATAAATCAAGCTGCAAATTAAATTATTTACAGGTATCTAAGCCTATCCGGGTTTATCCCCGTTGATATGAACGCTGTCGGCCATTAATTGCTTGTCAACTAATGTCGATCCAATAGTTTGTGAGTTCTACATTCTCATCGATTATTGATTGTTTGATGTGGAAGTGAATTCGTCACGATCATAGCTTGTATCTACCTCTCAATTCCACAAGGATTCAGCTGATTGATTGGTAAATTTGATTAATTTTTACGATTGATTACTGTCAACAAGACAGACTTGAACTTGAACTGAACAGCGTTTGAGTTATCTCAATTATCTCTATAGTCTATAGTCTATAGGCCTATAGGTCACCTAAATCAAAATACGCAAGTGGAAATTCGGACTCGAGTCTGAATAGTCCCCCGTGGCTATTCGGACTCAACTCCAGTGGACGTGCTAAAACACAGGGGGGCACAGTACGGTTAGTGGGCAAAGAGTGTGACTGATGGAAGCAGAAGAGTTCCGAGAAAATTCTGTTTTACTCCATCATGTCTGTCTGACTCAGTTGATATCACTACTTTGAACATTCCTGATTTTATTTGGACATTGTGTAAAGTTAAATTAGAAAAGCTCAAGGGTAAAGTAGTCAGGTAAATTCGCTGCGACACTTCACCCTCAAGAAATAATAATAATGCCCGTTAAAAATGTATCCTTTCACCCCTCAACTTTGTAGTAATAGTAATAAATCTAGTCTAGTCCACATTCAGACATTCAAAAGACCGTACATGAATATATGTACCAATTGCTTCAGTTGCAGGAAACCAATGAAAAATCTACAAAAAGTTATAGTTATAGCATGTCAAAGTGACTTCACGTTATAAAGGTTATCCTACACTATATTTCCCCACTTTTAGCATTTGAATATGAAGGCTATGGTCACAAGATCAATGAGATATTCACTTTGTCACCATCCATATCCATTTAATTTTCATTTTAATAGTAAATTGTCATCAGAAAAATAATTCTGAAATATTTAAGACAATATTTCAAAAGTATACTTTCGGGTAAAATTGCCACACATTACTATCTATCATCGTTTAATAATTATTCTAAAGACAATCTTTTGCGCAAATAGAAGCTGTACACAAGCAATGCATTCTTAGGAAGTTTTGATAAGTAAAATATGAACTTGTAAGTGGGTATAATAACCAGAAATCTGTCGACTCAGGTGTGGATGAGTAGCAGGCTATGATCTCGTAACTTTGCACTGTAATGTGTCCTCAAGAAGGCACTTTACATGCATCATTAAACTTGATTCAAGTGAGAATGAACATGCAGTACCAGATAATGTACAGAGATTTGAGGTAAAAAGTGTTTAAGAAATGGAAATTGTTCGCCATATTGTCTTGTAGAAGAAAAAAAAATAAATGTAAAAACGTACGGCAAAGTTACAGACAACAGTGGCAGTTTTTAAAAAGACTTGTAAACACTTCATAAAAATACAATTTATTGGCCAGGTAAATTGATTGTCAGTGTCTAGGTTGCCCAATTGACAAATTGGCTGCTCACTATAGGCAGGAATGAGATATTGAGAAAAGTGACGAAGTTACCCACTTTTTATCCCATTACTAGATAGGTTTTTGGTAGAGTTATTGACATTGTTCGTGTTTTGGTCCTAATCTTTTCAAGCATTTCGTATATCCCTATTGTTTCTAAAATAATTTTCTCTTATTTCAACAAAGTACACATTCCTATTTTTCCTTAGTTTACATTCACTATTTTTATACACTTCCTTATGATCAACCAATCGAATTATGTCTTTCAAACAATAAATATGAGTTAAATTAAAATCTGTATTGATGCAAACTTTAACGAGCATCAATACATGGGTTTTAATAATATAACGAAGGAAAAAAAGTGAATTGAAAGACACTTTTTTTTCTGCTTTATCCCATTTTAAAGCTAAAAATTTGTGTCTTTTGTCACGTTTTTTATTTTTTTATTTCGCTCATTACATGAAAATTGTGTATTGATGTCAAAATGAAGACAAGACAATTTTATGTTGTCACTTGTCACCATTGTTGACATTCATTGCCCCTTTGCAGATAAAAAAAAATGTTCAGAAAGTAATTCAATCACCACTGTGATTTTTTAAATGTCATTCTAAATAATAAATTTTAAAAATTTTAAAAATCAATGGATGAGTCAAACATGGATTCTCAAGTGCTGAGCCAGGTCTGTGCACTCGGCTAATGGAACTCTTCACAGTTAAAGCGCAAATTTTGTTTATAAATATTGCTTCCAATCGAAGCTAAATATCCTCAGGTATTTTTATGTCTGCAGTTAATAATGGCTTTAGTTAATGCTTTAGTGTTATATTTTTCTAATATTTCTTTACTTTTGATTATTTTTTGCCCTTCTTCAATCTTTAAGGTAACCTAACTTTCTTTGGATCTCACCAGGGTTATCTATAAAAATAATTTGGGTTTAATTCAAGGTAGTCAAGGTAGCGCCAATGAGTATCGATCAAATGCCATCATCTGTGACTGTCCTTCTGGGATTCGGGTTTGTTGTGACTGTTTATCTTTGCTGAGTTGCTTTGGTGATGCCTACTCCATTCTGCACAGGTGCTTTTGTTACCAAGTGAACTCTTCTATTTGTTTACATTTCGAGATCGTACTAGCCGACAAGACATGTCAAATACTTTTCTACCATCTGTCTGGACTTTAAGTGAAGGATTGTTTTTATTATTTTTGCAATTGGTTGAAGAAGGGTTTTGAGCCCAAAAAGTTTCATGATTGGTTACTGTGTGTTTTTTGGGGGTTTTTTTCAAAGCTTTTTATTTATTTTCATTCATCATTTTTTACAGTCTACAGCTTCTAGCAGGTTAGTATCAACAATAAAATGTGTTGGAGACCAGGATATTGGTTAGGAATGGAGGGAGTAATTATTTACTGAACTGGATAGACGATTACTTTTAATTAGGTGGATGATTTCTGTACTAACTTGTTTTGTATTAACTCTGTACAGAAATGCAAGAATACAGATGATACAAATTGGTAATTACAATTTTAAAAAATTTGGAGTAACTGTATAGTTTCACTTGATGTCATCCATGACAATGGACCATGGGGGATTTCTGGTGCAAGGGAGTCGACCTCCATCTGTTCAATCTAATTACAGACCTCGGTCAGCTCGGAGTAAAAATGGATATCACACAGTCTCTTACCAGTCATCTGTTGATGAAACACTGTTCAGGTGATATTTGAATTGAAACTATCTCTTTTGTGCTTCAATTAATAAAGTTAACAAGAAGTTTGGTTATGAGGGATACTTTTTTTTTTTAAATGCAGCATTTATGTAGGTCCCAGCTTGCATTTTATTGTATTTACACTCTCAGTTTATTTTATATTTAACATTATATATCAAACTAACTTCGTATCAAATTGTATTAAGTTACAAGAACTTTATTAATAACTTGGTTTTTAAAAACCCTTAAAGAAAACCCAATTCTCAATGCATATCGTGGTAAAAAAAAACCAACTCAGTCTCAAGAAAGTTATGAATCTAAAAATTTTTTGGTGCTATTTGGTTTTTGATACTTTGCTTTTTATGATGTAAATCCTAAACTGAGAAGTGAATGGCGTAATAGACTTGCCTGTTAAATTTTTTTATTTCTCTTCATCTGGATTTAAATGTTATGTGTATATTTGCTGGTTTTAAGCTAGTTAAAGTTAAACTTAACCCTTTACTGGTGGGGATCGATTATACTATAATCTTACTTGATATCCCACAATTTTCTTGAAGAGTAATAACAGTTTCGCTGAAGCTTGAGTTTCATCACTGTTACTGCTCTCTTGACTCTTTTTGAGATTAGGCCTTCAGCTCCAAGCGGTTGAATAATAAAGAGAATTCATAGTTTTACATAAGTACAATATGGCACTTATAGGGTCAATAGAATCTTTCCGTCTCTCAGTTTTTTTGTTGTTTTTTTTATGGACAATACTATTGTTTTAAAAAAATTGTTTTTTCTTTTTTTTTGGCCTTTTTGTGTTCCTTGGGAGTAATTTAAGTAATGTGAATTCTGTAGTGTGACTTTTACATTTCAATAAAGATATTTTAATGAAGATATTTTTCTAACCATTTAAAGCAGAGTGACACTGGGTAAGAAATGTTGGTATCAAACCGCTCCCTTATACTACCTTATACAGATTTAATCAGTCAAATTCCATTTTCCTCCAGATTTTCATCATTATTTTAAAATTTATATTTTTGATATCTATTTCAGTACACATCACCCCACTAAGATCCACGAATCAGTCGGTGATTTCAAAGCACCTTGGGAGTATCCTAAGCCAAAAGCAATGGGGAAGACATTTGCTGTATCCAAAGACAATGCCAAAGATGACAAAAATAAAAAGCCAAAAACCAGGCCATTACTTTGGGCTCCTATGCCAGGGGAGACGACTCATGTTTACAAAAAGAAAGAGAACAAAAACTTATCATCTTCAAACTTGAATAGCTCATCCAGTCATCAATTTTGGAATACGAGAGACCACTTTCGGAGTTTTAAACACACAAATACATTCGTAGATGAAAGTCTCTTTGGCAGCAAGCTGGAAGAACCCACATTTGAGGCTCCATGGAATGAGAAAAAGCAAAAATTTCACCTTGATCTCAAAGGCACTAAGTCATATCGTCCTAAAACAGCTTTAGGTATTTATAGAGGAATGAATGATTGCTCAAAGGCTGTGCCAGTGTGGAAACCCTAACCAAGTGGGAAAAGTCCAGACTCCTACTACAATGGTGATAAGGAGTTTGGATAACAATTATTTAAACATTCTTTACTCTTGTTCTGTTGGCTATTGACAACCTAGTATTTCCCCACTTTCTTTTTTGTTTCAGTAGTCTTGGGAGCTAGAATTCGAAGTTCATTGGGGGGGGGGGGGGGTTAATGACTTATTATAAAGATACAATGCGGTCAACTCCAATGTGCCATATTGCAGAGCATGCTTGAATTCAGTGTGCTAGGATCCAGCGACTACCGTTTTCTCAACCTGTCAAAATGCTGTGAATATTTCAAAATCAGCATTCTGATTGGTGGGTTAACAATAGTAAGACAAAAAAAGGAATGTTTGGGCATTTTGTTTCTCTTATTTATTAGCTTAAAAATTTGTTGGAGTAATATATATACAGTACTCGCTGGATTCTAGCAGTCCAAATTCCAGAACATTCTGCAATATGGCTATCTGGAGCTGGTTGACTGAATTTTATCTATAGTAATAAGTTGTTACCTCGCATGAGCATTGTATTTTGGCATGCTCGGATTCTAGCACACTCTTGGCTTCTCGTGAGATGCACTGTATATATCTGTGACTGAGGTTCAATGAGGTTCAATAGGATTATTGTTTCTTTTAACCAGTTAATTGCCGTTCTCTGGAAAAAACATGTATTTAAAAATTTGGCCAGAAAACTTGTCCTTCAAATATTGATTGATTTCATTTACCCTCATCTTGGCAGAACCTCTCAAACCTGAGACTTCACGATGTTACAGGTTTGAGAGTATTTTGCCAAGATAAGGATCATTTAAGTTGATAGATATTTGAAGGACATGTTTTCTGACCAAATTTGAAAATACCTGTTTTTCCAGAGTGCAACAATTAACTGGTTAATTGTGTTAAGAGAGGATTTTACTCCCTTTATATTCTATTTGAGGAGCTGTTTGACAACAGTTTTTGACATCTGTGATAAATGCGGCATGGTGTTATGGTGTTGTGACACTCACTTTTGGACTTCTCAATCCCTGGTTTGAGTCCCACTTTGGGCAGTGCGAAGTTGAGTACTTGGAAAAGGCTCTTTACTCACATTCTCTCACTGCACCCATGTGTAAAATGAGTACCTGACTGGTAACAGCGCTGTCTCTGTTGGAAAAAAAAAGTTGTAAAAGTGCCTCACAGGCGTCATGTCTCGTCATAATATGTTTACCATTATTATTATTATTATTTTATTTTTTTTGTTAATATTTTATTGTTAAATGTTGCTGTTGGTTTGGTTTCCCTATGTCCAGCGCTTTGAGCACAATTAATGGATACTGCGCTATATATTTTTTAATAGCTCAAGTGATAAATACAAGTTTGCCTTTGTAAATTCATTGAGATTCTGACGTGTATTCACAGATCTCCCATCTTCGAATTGGACATTAGTTTCCTTCAGGAGGAAACGTTGCTGTATTTTACTTTTCAATATAAATCAAAAGTGACAATCAGGGAACACACACTGGTGCAAGAAAAAAATCGGAAAAAGTGTGTATGAAACAGTACCACACAAAGCAGAAAGCAAAATAAGGGGGAAAAAAAACATCCCCAAAAAAAAGAGCCTGCCTGAACTGGCAGGCCGATTTTTGAGGATGTTTTTTTTTTTCCTTGTATTTGTATTCCTCTTTCTGCTTTGTTTGGCACAATTTCATACACATTTTTTTTTTTTTCAAATATGATTCCAGCACCTCTGTCATCGAGCCGTTATTTTGTGTGTATGCAGGAGTCCCATTTTTATTTTGAATGCTTCCTTCGGATATTTCTCGCTTCTTTTAATTTTCTGTTTTGTTTTCCACTTTTGTTGCTTTGGGTTTTGGTTGCTTATGTCTCTGGGTTGTGTTTAGATTTGTCTATAATTTTGTATTTCTCCTCCAGTTTTGCTGCTTAAATTTAAAGTTGAGCCATGGTAATCGATAATGGGTTTGTTCATCACGGGCACTTAACAACCTGAATACTACGTAAAATATTAAACTTAACACACACACGCACACACACACACCGAGCAAAACAAGAGATAATTACATTCCCAAACATATGAAATGCTGAGGAAATGTGCTTGGTCAGTAGGTTTTTCGCCTTCTATTGTAAATTTTCATGTTAAGTCCAAGTGATATTTTTTTTTTAATTGGGGCCTGGGTGAGGTTCCCGACCTTCCATGGGGGGCAGGGAGGTAATTGCTGTGTCTTCTATCCTCCTATGTCTTCTATCCTCCTATGTCTGTTTCCCTATCGCTTTCTGTCTTTGTTTTGGAATGAGATTACTTGGTTTTTGTCCTGACCCTGGCCCGAGTCTTTGGCTGGGAGGGTAACAGTTGAATATATAGTTATAGTTTTTGGAGATGATATTTTTTTTTCCTTGTAAATCATCTCTCTGTTCTGTACTATTATATTTTTAACAGTAACATATGATTTGTAAACATTTGAGTGTGTTCCTCTTAGCGGGATCTTGTGCTGGTGTCTGGGTGAGACTTTTAGGTAATCTAAAACTAAGTGTGTTCTTGGAATCTACTTTTGTTCCATATTTGTACCATTCCCCTTTGTCTTACCTTTTCCTCAAGTCCTTTTAATTGTACATCTAGAATGTTTTTACTATCCAATTTTCTTCCTTTTTACTGATGATGATATGATGTAAATGTGTTGCAAACGCCGTAACGTAAATAACCCTGTACTGGTACCCTGCTCTAATTTGTGTTGACAACAAAAGATACAAAAACCGTATTTACAAAATTTGAAAGAAAAAAGAAAAATTAATTCAATTAAATAATTTGGTACGATGTTATTGTTAATAAGCATTGTCAGTATGTACAACATACCTCAATGCATGATAGAGGGAGAGAACAATGAGAATTCTATAGATGCAAGATTATTTTTATAAGTACCGTAGTCACCTTAATAAAATACTCAATGTCTGTTTTGTTCATAAGTTTGGAAGTCTAACGTAAAACGTGATCTTTGCAGCGCCTTGATTTGGCTGTGTTGCTAAAAAGAGCCCTACTACTAATAATTGAAAATGTCACCTTTAATTCATCATGAGAATGATACTTGGCCCCAAATACCATCTTTTGGAAGTTTGTGTGAACACTTTAATTTCAATTTCACTCACTTTTTGTATGTTTTCAACGTAAAAATCATGTTTATTATTATTATCATTATTAGTAAAAAAAAATTTTTTGGTATTTAAAAAAATCATAATTGTGATATTAAAACTCCATGGTAATCCATGAAAAAAACTATAATTTGCTTTTGGTGTTTTTTTTATTTGGAGCTCAGTTGATAGAGCACTTGCCTCATATTTAAAGGGATGCATACCAGTCCCGGGTGAAGTCAAGGTGCTTTCCATTGAGTGTGTCATGTCTATTCCACTTTGGCAGAGCACAAGGCCCAAATATTAGATTATTTGCCTTCTGTGCAAGAGTTATTACTTTGATTACAAAATTGTAGTGGATAAGGGCCCCAAAATTAAATTTGCCTTCTACTTCTATGCCAAAGTTATTACTTTTGATTACAAAAATGTGGCGGATGATGGTTGGTTTGGTTTATTTTTTTCTTTTCACTTGTAACTCTTATCTGGAGGAAAACGTTCAGATGGATGTTCCTCTTTATTTTAACCTTATTTAAGATTTTAACCTTGCAGATGGAGAACCTTGATCCACTGAAGAGGTAAGGAGGAGGGGGGGGGGGGGGGGTGTTGTGACAGTAAGCAGTATCGTCCTATCTTTAACGTATATCATTTGTTCTTTTCACATGGCTCTGTGCTCTTATTCCAAAGCGAGTCCATTTATCTGGCTTGTCCGGGACTTACCGGAGTCTTCTTTGCAAAGAGGGAGACAGTCAATGGATGTTTGAGACAAGAAGACATTTGTCCTCTTATAAATCATCTCATACTAAAACATATTTAAGAACTAAATGATAATCTAATAATAATAAGCATATTTAGTTATTCAACGTTTCATAAAGGGCTGATCAAATATAATCTTACACCTTTTTGGGGTCTTTTTACACCCCCACCTCTCTCCTTTTCTTACATTTGCCTCCTACCCCCCCCCCCCCCCCCCCCCTTTCAATGTAATATTACATCACAGACAGGAAACTTTGAGAGTGGCAAAAAGATTTTGATAGCTTACGTTGCATAGCTTGATCAGGCCTAGTCAAGTTGATAAACATCCTTTCACGCACCTGTATGTTTATTTGAACTACAACTTAAATTTGGCACATACATGTATTTTCGCAGCCTCTAACTTCAGTTTGGTGATTACGTCTCAATAAATTCTCTATAACAGACTAGATATAAACTTTGAAGGTTATGCATACAATCACTACTCAAATGATTTGTTTACGGACTTTATTTTGCAAGCGCATGGAGCTTCTTCTAAGTTTCTTGTGTCTCAATATTATCATTTTAGTCTTAGTCTTAGATTACATTTTGAAATGGAAAAGCCAAAGTCTGTGACTTCTTTCTCAGGCCATTTACTGTTTATCACCTCTGAGGGCCTTTTACTTTTATCATCAATTCCTGCCACATTTGTTCAGACTACTTCCAGTCTCTAAAATTCCAGGATCTGAATCTGAATCTGAATGTTACTCGAAGTCGACTCAATTCTGAGTATTAGTATTGAGGGCAAAGAGAGTTGTTGAGTGTGACAGCCATTGTTGGTGTTTAGGCTGAAGAATTTTGATAATCTTCATTTGAATGTTTCTAAATCTATTGCATTCACACATGATTCAGGAAGAATGTTCCGGTCTTTGATAGTGTAGGGTGCAAATGAATATTATATTTGAATGAAGATGTTTGGAGTTTGTAGATTAGTGTTTTAGAGTTTTTGAGTAGGTTTTTCTTTGAATGTGTGAATTTCATTGTATGTCTAGTTGCTCTGGTGAGATGGCCATCATTTTGTTTGTAATTTTGAACATGAGAGTGTTAGTCGTTCTTTCCATCTGTCTTGTAAGAGAGTCCATCCAAACTGTGTGATCATATCCGTTACTCTGATATGGGGGCTGTGGTCATTGAAGGATGGGTATCTATGGAGAGCCTACCCTCTTTCAGGTTTTCCCTCACATGCGGGCCAATTTCGTTCAGCAAACATTCTGCCAGACTTTTAATTTTTTTCAAAAGCTGTTTTATTTTTATGTCTTTCTCAATTTAGCGCCTTTAGCCTTTCCTCCTTTTCTGTCAAAGTTTTCTTATCTTATACCAGTGATGACTATAGTCCATGATGGGGAAAGAATAGCCTGGTATCCAATTATGCCAATCTAAACTTCATTGCAACTCCAGAGCGGCTATGTGGTATGATACTCGTCTTTGGATCAGAAGGTCCAGGGTTCGAATCCCACTCTCAACAATTGTAATGTTACTATTTTACATTTAGTCCCAACTATCGGGAGCCTCTGTGGTGTAATGGTAGCACATCTGACCGGTAATCAGGGTCTGAAGTTCGATCCCCAGTCAAGAACGACTGATTTTTTTCTTGTACCTGTATAGATCTTTCTGCTTTGTCTGGCACCTTTCATACACACTTGTTCAGTTCTTTATCTTACATTTGTGCCTGCTCCTTAATTTCATATTTTCAAAAAAAATATAATGGAGCAACTCAAAACTCAAATGTCTTCATCCTCTTGTGTTCAATGTATGTGTTGTTTCATGCAAGCGAGGGTTCACAGATTCACAGCGTAAAATGCATACCCTTGTGAAGAATATAGGTATTAGAATTATCCCAACTATCAGGAGCCTCTGTGGTGTAATGGTAGCACGTCTGACAGGTAATCAGAAGGTCTGAGGTCCGATCCCCAGTCGAGGTCGACTGATTTTTTTTCTTGTATTTTTCTTTCTTGTTTCGTCTGGCACCTTTCATACGCACTTGTTCAGTTCTTTATCTTACACAGGTGCCTGTTCCTTAATTTAAGGTTACACACAGTTTTGATACATTATATCCAACTGGCAGATATTGTGAGTATCTCACCTACAGTCCAGTCCAGATAATTCGAAATCTGATTAACCGAATTTCTTTTAAATCGAAGAAAATGCGATGTAATGAATTATTTTCTTCTTTTTCTATATAAAATATTCATGGTTAATTCGAATTCGAACAGTCATTGTTTTCTTTATTCGAAGTGCAAGTGCTTGCCCATCACTAAAAAAAAAAACTCTGGAAGGTCATAACGAACTGCCTGTTCTCCGTATCCACCCTCCCACGCGTTTTAATGACTGAGCTAATAATAATAACTAGACCCCTGAGGCATGTAATGGCGTGTTGTTCCCTCTCCGTCCCACCCGCCCTCTCTCTTCTTTCTACAAATTGACCAGCTGTCTCGCGTCATCCCTCTCTCCTTCTCGCACTCTCATCACTAAGACTAACTTGTGGTCTGCTGGAGTCAGGTTTAGTTATTTCCCTTGTTTGGAGACAAATCGAATTCTGATAAATAGAAGTCATTTGCTTTTCCCACCCAATTCGAATTATCAGGACTGCACTGTAAATGCATGGTACCAATAGAAAACATTGAGACTCCTGTCAACGCCAAAAGACAAGTGTCTCAATTCAAATACAATGGAATCTGCATAAGGTCAACACCTTTTGAAAGAGCAAAAGAGGTAGGAAATTTAAGAAATAGAATGATCTTATCAGCACCTCTCAGAATTTCATAATGCTATATAAAATAAATGCTTTCGTTAAAGAAACTTTAAAAAAAATTCTGGTGTTGAATTACCAGGAAAGTGCTGTAAGTGTAAGCACCGCGCCATAAAGCTAAAAAAAAAACGAACAAAAAAAACAAACTATATGTAACTATAAAATCATGAAACACAGTGAATTAACTTAGTTAATTAATCAATTTTATTATGTACATAATTCAAATGATTCATGAAGTTATTTAACATATCTCAGTCTATACTCTTCAGTTTTAAATACTCAAAAGTTTCTCATTGGTTTCAGTTTCAGTATGTAATTATCATCTGATAACCACCTCCAAACACATTGACGGTACGAAATGACATCAACAAATGAATCAAATTATGGAAGAAACTCCAGGGATGCAGACCGTTGGACCCAATAAACCACAAACACATACTGTACAGCAAATCTGTAGCTCGCGTTTGTTTTTAAGGGTTTTACGGTGCTTGCAACACATTAAGGTCATATCAGCGCCAGTAAAATGGAAGAAAATGGGTTAGTAAAAAGTTCTAGAATTACAATTAAAGCACCCAAGAAAAGGTAAGACAAGAGGAATTGATTCAATTAGGAAACAGATGTAGATTCCAAGAGCACACTATCAATGCTATCAAAGTACTTAGTTTGAGATCACCTAAAAGTCTCATTCAGACATAAACACAGGTACCCACTAAGAGTAAAACACTTAATTGTTTACAATTCATATATAATATGTAAATAAATCATAATACAATGCATAAAAGAAAGATGATTTACAAGTAAAAAAATATCATCTCCCAAAACGAACGGGTATCTGGCCAGTGCCAGGACAAAACCAAGTAATCTCATTCCAAGACAAAGGCAGGAAGCTAGTTGAAAGACAGATATAGGGGGATACAAGACACAGTAAGTACCTGCCTGCCCACTATGGGAGGTCAGAAACCCCACCCAGAAATCTGTAGTTCAAGATCTGAATAGCAACACCTCAAGATCATGTCACCAATGCTAAGTTATCAACAGGACAAAATTCATTTGTTAGTGGCCATATCAGTGGTCAATGTTTCTCTTCCATCATTGCCTGACAGGGTGACAGTCTGTTATGCAGTTGTACGATACCCAAGCTGGACATTGTTTTCAATGGAACATCAGATTAAAAAATCAAGGAGGAAAACAAAACAAGTCCCTTACCAAGTAACGTCCAAAAGACATCAAACTGGAAAATTAGGTAGCAGGGACTGGTGTGAGATAAAGATCTGAAAGAAAGTGTATATGAAACTGCCAGATAAAAATAAAATAAAAGTCATCCTTCAGAACAATCAGGCCCATAGAGCTTGAGTTTATCCCGGTTTCTATAGCGTGAAACAGACAATAGCAAATGCTTGCTACCCTTTGGACAGGATGCTAGTCTATTGCAAAGTACTTTTCACCAGATCTAACAGACCCAGCTCCCCCATTCACTGCTGGGTAGACAGTGGGATCAGAAAAGAATGACTGATGCGTGTGAAGCAAGTGCTCTACCAACTGAGCTATCAAGACCCCCTTGCCAGAGAGAAAAATACAAGAAAAAAATCCATCCCAAAAAAATCAGCCAGCCCCCACTGGGGATCAAACATCAGAATCAGGCTGGAAGTTCAATCCACAGTCGAGGCAGGCTGTTGTTTTTTTTTCTAGTATTTTTCTCTTGGTTTTGTCTGGCGCTGCTTCCTCCTCTTCTTCTTCAACCCCCCTCATATTGCCTTCATGTTTGAATGTGTAGTTGGTGAAGGAATGCATTATCTTCCTCAACTCTCAGGGGCCCAAACAGTTTAGTCTACAGAGGTGTGGTCATGGGTGAAAGTTACTCAATGATATTAATCCTGCAAAGGCAGGTGCTCAGAAAAAAAAATCCTGCAACTACCAATAAGAGGAAAAAACAGAAGTGCGGTTAATTATATAAATGCCGGTTTTTTTCATTTTCGAATTCCGGCCAGACAAAAAAAAAACGGCGAGACCTCTTTTTCAAAAATAAAAATCCGGCCATGCCGGATTTTTCCGGCAAACTTTCACCCATGGGTGTGGTACAGGGCAAAAATCCTCTCTTGCTGTTGCAGACTTTGGGCAGGTCTGGAGTATATGGTGGGCGTCTTCTTCTCCTTCACCACAATCACACATGTGTTTACCCTATTTTGAAAATCTTGTGCGTGTGATGTTTCAGGCGATTGTGTCCTGACTGTGGCACTGTTTCATACACATTTTTTCAAACCTCTAAAACAGATCACAAGCTCATAAACACAACAAATAAAAGTGTAGTTCAATTAAGTTTGACTTTGATTTCTCAACATTAACAGTGAGTACAGAAATTGTTTTCCGACAACTTTATTTACAGAATTAATTAGATTTTCTCTTCAAATTCAATATATTATATACAAACATAGGTACACAACAAAAAAACTGTCCAGGATAAAAAATTACATGAAAATTACCCCCACCCCTGGATGATTTTTATCTTGTATTGTATTTCTCATTCTGCTCTAGAACAATGTCGTAAAACACTTTTAAATTAATATCATCTTGCACTAAGACCTGATCCGATATTGCTACCTTCATTTTTTCAACGAAAACATGCTTATAGCAGAAATCCCAACATCCCCAATCAATTAATGAATTGTATTTGCTTATTTTAATTAATACTAATACCTACATGTCAATGTAAAGCGCTTACTATCGGTTTAAACAGGGTAAAACGCTGTTTATTATTATTATTATCCCACACTGAAATGATATCCCAATCCCCCAATTTCATTACGTCTCCATCTCCTCTGGTGGCACAGGATCTCCTCGACAACGTTTACTCTGCACAATCTCTCTCCTGATCTCCGGTGTCATTTCATGATGATCGTGAAAGTTGATCAGTTTCAGCAGACGTGACTTCTGTTCCTTTTTCAAATCATTCTTGTACCTTTGCACCAGGGTCAGCAGACACTGATACCACAACACTGGCATCCTTTCCTCTACGTGCATGAACCTGGGAAAAAGAAAAGACAACATATGATGATGTTATTCCACAGTTAAAAAATTCCCGCCAATATTGAAATGGCTGAGAGTACTTTGCTAATGCTATAGAAACAAGCTCCATGGGCCAAAGTGTTGCTGTAAATGAAGTGACTAATTAAGCAGTAAATAACCCTGAATAAAACATAACTTACTCCATAAAATGTTCTACAACAGCATCAACAGCTGTCAAAGGCAGTATGTATTTCTTGTTGAGGATGGCTCTCATGATGATACTGTTGGCACCGTTGTATCGCATCTTGGAGATGAGGATGAGGGCAGCCCCAGAGTAACTGACTGGGATGGAGTTCTTATACAACACACCAGCGACGATAGTGGCCTCTCGCAAGGTGCAGTCACCAGCCTAGTGTTGGAATGGACAAGAAATGACATGGTTATTGAAAATATTTATTATCTCACCAATTTGTGAGAGATTTTTGTCCAGATCTTAATAATAATAATAATACAACAAGCACTTAATCCATATACAGGCCCTAAGCGCTTTACAAAAACAAACGAAATTTAAAAAATAAATCATGCATGCACTGGAGCATATGCACACACACTCAGAAAGTCCCATTTATAACAAATAAGTTATAGAAATTGATCCCTAAAATACAGTCTTAAATTCTTTAATTTAGAATTCAAAACAGCTAAACTACCGGATTCCCTCAGATCTCAAGGGAGAGCATTCGAGGTTTGTGGACCAAAACAAGATAACACACTCGCACCATCTTTAGAGTTGCTCAACTATACAAAGGAGGCTAAATTAACAATTTTCTTTTCCTTAGCCAGAGGATTAATGCCCCCCTCTCTCTCTCTCAAAAAAATTTGCCTCTCTTTGAACAATATGGCACAGCTGGCAAAACTATCACTATGTTAGGTAAAGGAATGGGGAAAGTGGAAAGGAGTGCAATTAATTTTCCTACTTATCTTCTTCTGACAATCGATTTTCTTTCTCATATTTTCCACACACCACCTTCATATCGTTTACATTACTATTTGAAAATCAGACTTTCAGAGTCATTGGTGAAATGGCAGAAAGGAAGATAGGAAACAGGGATGACTCCACCAAAAGCAGCCGACTCACAAAGGGACTGCCAGGTGCAGATGAGATTTTCTCTCCCCCCCTCCCCAGCCAGGAGTGAATGGGTAGCTGGAGTACTCTAAGATACACTGGCATCCTATCTAAAAGATGGCAAGCAATCACTAGTGTCCTTTTAACGCTGTATAAACATGAAAAAACTCCTGCTCCACAGGCCATATGGCTCTGAAGGTTCTTAAATTATCAAGATGGAAAAAATTGTGAGATAAATAATTCCTACCTCACATAGAGGAAGAACAAATCCTTCGTAAAAATCTCCAGGTTTGTAAACACTTTTAAACAATGCCTGTAAATGAAATAATTGCAAAAATTAACATAGACAAGTAATGTCCCATGTTAGGAGAACAATAAAACAAAAAATTTATGTAAAATACAGGTGAAGAGGAAAGTGATCAAATTGAACTCAAATATGTGAATGTGAAGATATAGAAATAATAATAAAATTTAGACCAAGATATTCGAAATGAATATTTGTTTCCTTGGATATTTAGTTGATTTGGGGTTTATTGGCTTGTTTTCGTGGTGCTGTGCCATGGTTCCTCAAGCATCTTCAAATGTCAAAAAATGAAGATATTCCTCATTGCAACACATATTGTTCAGGTGTACAAATACTGTCTTCTAGAAGAAAGGGGCGGCTATGTGGTCTTGTGGTATGACACTCGCTTTCGGATCGGAAGGTCCTGGGTTCTGCCTCGCTCGGCACAGAATTGAGTCCTAGTAAAAGGCTCTTTACTCACATTCTCTCACTGTACTCAGGTGTAAAATGAGTAACTGGCCGTTAACAGCGTTGTCTCTGTCCAAAAAAATTATAATGTCTTACAGATGTCATGTCTTGTCCTAAATGTTAAATGTTGCTGTTGGACAGGGACCCCTTGTAAAGTGCTTTGAGCACGTTTAGTAGATATTGCGCTATATAAAAGCTCAATTAAGGTCACGATTTGTTCATTGCCGCCCACCCCCTCCTCTTCTTCAAGTTATAGCAAGCTCTGACTTTTACATTGAACATTTGTGCAACGCACGCCAGCTTTAAAGTAACCAATGATTCTAGCACATTTTAAAAACTTGTTTGCCGAATCTTTACTTCATTTTGAAGAGGTTGAAAGTAAAATTTAGTGTTAATATCTTTAACAAAACAATCACAGTCTTTGATTACACAAACCGCATACAGACCTGCCAACCCTATACATAAAAGGTCAGAAAATAGGTATTTTAGACCAAAAAAAAAAAAAAGGAATTTGTCAACAATGTATAATTCCATCAAAATGACCACCAGCTTTATCAGATGTGTTAGGTATTGGAATGGGAAAAAGGAGGGGGAAGGAGTGCTATTAACTTCCCTTTGGAAATCATTAAAAAAAAAACACATCACTTTCTTACGGGGGGGCGCCTCCTGAAAATCGATTTTGGCCTCAAAATATCGATTTTTAAGATTTTTAGCTATTTGATAGGGTCCACCATTCCCTTTTAGGATTCAATACAAAATAAGGGTGTTTATAGCCTCTGTCATGTTGAAATTGTATTCTATTTAGGGGCTACCGTCTGCAAAACATCATAAATTCACCCTAGGGATGCCAGTAATACTCCCACATCAGGGGCCTTTATAACCATAAAAATAGATGATATCAGTACACATTTGGTATCTATATTTTCCTTTACACCTCGGCTATGATAATGAAATGCATACAAAACTACAGGATTGAAGCATGATTGGGTAGCACCTGATGAAAGAAAGCCACTTATTACTAACAAATGAAAGGTTTGACACAGTTTTCAGGTTGTCGAGGTTAGGTCATGACCCTTGACACTTGACTCGTATTTTCGTGGCCTCCGATTGGTTAACCGGAAACTCTTGACGCCGAACCGACAGAACGAAGCAATTCCATTGGCCGAGTGAGGTCTTAGTTCAGGTAAACAAACCTAAAATAAGAATTCACCACGTTTCTTCCGATTTCGATGTCGTCTGCAATTTCCATTCTATATTGTATTTTCCTTGTTTTATTTTGATAAAAAAAAGTTTATTTCCAAGATGCCGAGAAGCAAGAAACAAAAATCAAATTGCAAAAGGGCTGCTTTATGCAGATGGGACTCTATAAACCAAGAAAAGCCGGTGAGTTGATATTTATTATGTTTTTGTATCTCAGAAAATTTTCTCATCTTGCCTCCTACAATACCATGCATGCGTCACCCACATCTGTTTGCTATTACTATCATGTTCCAAAGTACGGTAATATAGATACATACTTCTCATGGGAAACTAAGAAAAGAAGGGACAGACATTACTGGTCAGTTGTTTTGATTTAGTCTGGGCCAGTCAACGTTACGAGTGTTTTCCCCCTGCAATAAGGCTAATAAGAAGTTGAGTTGTATTTGCATCGTAACATAAACGGGTGTGATCAGGGTAGGGGGGGGGGGGAGTGTCTGGGGTGTTACAATATTATTAGATACCTACGGGATAATGTATCAAGCAGCAATCGTATGTTTATTGAAGTACTCATATCATTCACACTGCTTGCAACTATGCGGTTGTGTAATAGCAAACTAGAGACGTGGATAGAGGGCATTGGTTTGTGTGTATGTATGTCTGTGTGAGTCTATTTATGTGTGTGTGTGTGTGTGCGTTTGTGGGTTGGTGGAAGGTTGTATGTACGTATGTATCGTGTGAATTGGAGAAAATGGTGTATGCAGTATCTACTTTTATAAATATTTATGCAGTATCAAATGATGGAGAACAATTCTACTACAGTAAATTCATTTGTTATATGTATGTATGTTATATATATATATATATATATATATATATATATATATATTATATATATATATATATATATATATATATATATATATATATATATATAAGAGAGAGAGAGAGGAGAGAGAGAGAGAGAGAGAGAGAGAGAGAGAGAGAGAGAGAGAGAGAAAGAGATAGATAGATAGATAGATAGATACATATTCATTTATATTCACAGGTCTTGGAACCCCGTTCAGCTCCATGTTCAATACATCTACAACCTTCCACGTCTTGCCCTCTGATTTCAAGCCCTACTACGTTGTCATTGCAATTACAATCATCTTCTGAACCAATCACAACTGCATCTTCACTACCATCGTCACCATCACACCATATTCAACCACCTGTCGTGCCCTTACGATCATTAGTATGTCCTGTCGCAACGTCAACCCCTATATCATCACCGTCCCACGAAACGTCTTCATCAGCAGTAATATTTTTCGTTATATATCTAAATAAAGTAATGTCAAACTTTCAAACGCGATTTTCTCAAAATGAACATTTTTGGAAGTTTTTTCCCTAAGGCTTTTTTATTTTTTAACTTAGATACTTCGCATTCGGCACACTTTTTCTTCAATCAATGAGTTACAATAATATGCAACCTTTTTTTCCGATTTCTTTATTGGTTTAGAGATATTTTTCAATATTTCATGAAAAATCAAGAAAATTTGAAATTTCAAATTTTATGAAATTCAACACTCTACCAAAAGAATTCTTTCCAGCGTATGATAAAAAGCGATGCGTTTCATTGTTAGTCTATTTCAAAAGTACATTGTCACTAAATTTGGTAACTCTATGTCAATAAACATCAAAGCCTTAGGCTTTTGAAGTATATTGCTTTTGAAACATTCAAAATCCAAGATGGCGGCGTTTCCATGGCAACCACATTTAGAAATTCAAAATTGTGGAAATTTTTCCTCTAATTTGAATATACTGAGCACGAATAACAAGCTACAAAAAGAATAATTTGATGACTATGGAAAATGACTCTCAGAAGGCGCCCCTCCCCTTAACTCATCCCCCCCACCTCATCACCACTTTTTATGTCTTCTTACCATTATCATCAGTTTTGAAAATCGGAATTTGAGAGACAATGGTGGAATAGTGGAAAGCAATAGTGAAAATAGGAATGATTCCACCAAAGGCAGGTATGCGCATGTGAATTTTTAAAAAGCACTGGAAGATTGTGGAAGTTATTTCCTACTCCCGAATGTTTGAAATCTCTGCACAGGCCACTTTGACTTTTTCAGATGAGCTTTAATTTTTTAAAAATAATTTTTAATTGAGCTTTTATATAGTGAAATATCCATTAAACTTGCGATATTACATTTATTCGGACAGAGACAACACTGTTAACGGCCAGGTACTCATTTTACACCCGAGTACAGTGAGAGAATGTGAGTAAAGAGCCTTTTCCAAGGACTCAACTATGCACAGAGCAAGTTTCGATCACAGGACCTTCCAATCCGAAAGCGAGTGTCATACCACTAGACCACATAGCCGCACAAATGAGTTTGCCCAAAGTGCTTTGAATTATAAGAAAATCATTGTCAAATCTACCAGTCATGCAATCAGAATGAAAACAAATGTACCTCTAATGTTAGTGATAACGAACTAGCATTTTCAAATATTTTTTTTAGAAAAATCCGGGCATATCTAAAATTGAAATTATATCCTTTTAAGCCATTTTCCCAAAGAGCTAAAATTTTATCTGTACCTCAACATCCTTAAAATTTTTTTTTCATCCAAAGAGCTCAAGATTTGAATATGTGACACCTCAATATCAAAACAAAGATAAGTTAACTTGCAGCCAATGATAATAAGTAACAAAAGGAATTTGAATTTAAAATAGGGTTTTATGGCCCTTGCAACACCTTTAGGTGATATCAGCGCCAGTCAAAAGAAAGAAAATTGGATGGTGAAAACATTCTAGATGTACAATTAAAAGGACTTGAAGAAAAAAGTAAGACAAAGAGGAATGATAAGTCTCATGCAGACACATAGATTCCACTAAGAGGAATACACTCAAATATTTACAAATCATGTTTTAACGAAAAAAAAAATAAAGTACTTAACAGAGAGATTATTTACAAGGGAAAAAATATCATCCGACAAAACTGTAACTATACATTTGACTGTTTCCCTCCTAGCCAAGGACCCCGGCCATGGTCTGGACAAAACCAAGTAATCTCATTCAAAGACAAAGACAGAAAGCAAAAACAGACAGATACAGGGGGATAGAAGACACAGCAAGTGACCCCCTGCCCACTATGGGAAGTTGGGAACCCCACCCAGCAAGCTTCAATTTAACCAACAAAGACAGATAATGTGGATGTTTCAGGTTTCCACTTTATCAATGAAACACTAAAGATGAACGCGAGACCTCTCATTCATCTTTAATGTTGCATTTATTTTGCTTTGTCGATAAAATGTTCACATTATCTGTCTTTGTTTATTAAATTGAAGCTCCCATTCAATTTCCTATTATTCATTTCTTCCAGCTTCAAGCAGCAACATTTTCATTAGACATTGATATCTCATATAAATTCTTTTTTTTTTAAATCTTAACACTAACCTGAAATAAATGGAAATTCAATCTTTTGTATTCAGCAATGTCATCACGCACTCGAGGAAGTAAAATGGTTGAACAGAAACTGTGGAAATATATGACATAGGATAGGGAAAAAAAAAGGTGAAGGAAAATGCACCAAAAAATTTGCAAAGTGATAGGGTAATCAGATCTGCCAAATTGAAAACTTCAAATTTAGTAATTTTTATGTCAATTTCTAGTAATTTGACAAGGAAATTCGTAATTTCTGAAATTGTGTACAACAACCACATATTATTATTATCATTATTATTATTAGTACTAGTAGTAGTAGTAGTTCTTTTTATTATTAGTATTACTAAGAATAAAAAATTCGTAATTTTCCATAAAATTTTGTATTTGGCCATGAAATTTGTCTTAAATTCGTAAAATTACGAAAAATTCGTAAGATTCGGCAGGTGTGGGTAATGTGTAAAATGGAAGAGAGATACATGGCATTAGCTTCTTAAAAATACAAGACTGGTCTTGTCAGAGGAAAATAGTTCATTTTTGTTACAGCCAGACAAAAAAATGACAGAACAAGGCTCTTTAACTACCCACTACTTTCAGGGTTGACAACAATCAATCTCCATAAATTCATTTAAGGTGGTTCATTACAAATGATAATCTGGATTTGTTTTCAAAGGAAGAAATCATGAATTCTATAGTTAAAAAGTAACACAGACTTATATAGTCCAAAAAAAATAATTGTAACTTACATGATGGCCTATGATTTCATGTTACAGCTACAAATAAAGAAAAGATGTTGAGACCAATTTGCTTATCTGCTGTCACCAATGGTCACGTGTGACTTTTGACATTTTTCTCCAATGATAGAGTAATATGATCATGCTTTACAAAAGAATCACAACAATATTTTTTAAAAAATATAAATAAATAAATAATTGTTTAAAAAACAACAAATCTGTGATCAAACGATTATTCCATGTCAAATGAAAGAACTCACTCTTTAAATTGAAACTTGGGTAAATTTGACACAAAAATTCTGGTGGCAGCATACATGGAGGCAGCTGTCCAATTCTCTGGTCTGGTCAGTTGGACCAACTGGGACAAAAAAAAAAAAGTTTATTATTTGCTTAAATTAACATACGGATACAATTATAGAAATAACAACAAAAATAATAATATTAATAATAAAATTACCAACACCACTAGCAACATTATCAGTTACAATAATGATTGAGAGAAAAAGAAGACCAATAGGGTAATGATATCAAAACCAAATACTAATAAGGAAAACAAGTATGCCTCACCTGGAACCAGTTAGGAAAATGGGGAGTGGCTTTAAATCCTTTAGGAAGTTTGCCACTTCTGTACCGGGACAACACTTGCCCAATCTTGATAAAATGTTCACGCACTGTATCGTCCAACTCCTCCATTCCACCTGCTTCACTCATCATTTCTACAGACAGATAACGGAATGTATTATGTACTTATGATTTCTATAACAGCATGAAAGGACGTCGAGAGAGAAGGGAGGATGTAAAGAGGGAAAAAGATTAAAATTGACAGTAAAAACAGCCCTTTTGTAAAATGACAAATTTGAACAAATTTGGCATGTTTGGGAAAACTGTTGATGTGCTCCTAGATCTTCCCAAATATCTTTTGAAAATTGGTTTAAAACAAGCAATTGTGGACACAATGAGAAGTGTCAATGACCATATTCATGCTACAAATGTAAATTTTGAAAGTGAATGCCCAGTAACTCTATTTTTAGTAGCAGGACATTACCTATAAAAAAATCCTTTTAGAAACTAAGGGGAAGGGGAGGGGAGGGGGGGGGGGCATTTAAAAAATATATACAATATAATCTTTATTTTACAGAATGACGTAGTTTTCAGTAATCCCAAATCCATATTCTTTGGACAGTTTTCAAACCTAGAGATTTTCTGAATAATCTAGGTTTATACTCCCTACATACAAGTGATAAAATATTTTAAATGACCGAATAAAGATTTTTGATTAAGGTTTTCTATAAAAACTGGGAAAAAAAAAAAAAAATGATACCAAACAAAACCGACCTGTAATTGCAGTTTTCTTTTCTGCCAATTTTTCTGAGATGAGATCACCCAATGTCCTCCTTTCTTTTGGTGGAAGCATGAACCGCCTTAGGTCAGCTTCATCCTCTTCATTGATGGCCTGAGGAGAAAAAAAAATAAACAAAACCTCAACACTTTTCTTTTTCTGCTTTGGTAAACAACAAAAACTTGTGTTGAAAATTTTAATTACGCCCTTCCGTCACGATATCATCGCCTAGGAAGGAATATAGATGATTCATCAAACAAGATGTCTGATATCAACAGGAATCACCCATGTCGTCCAAGTGAGCAAATTGGGGGTTAATAATCTTGCCCAAGAAAAATAAAAAACGAAAGTGTCTGAAGCGGGACTTGAACCCAGGACCTTCCGGGTCACGATGCAATGCCTTAACCACTCGGCCACTCCCCCACCTCCAATAACTTGACATCGAATACAGAACAGAGGTAAATTGATGTAAGAGTACTCTATGCATGTATCTAGTCTAAAACCTCAAAAAGCACTATTTATCAAATACATTTCTTTGCATAAAAGTTAAATAGAGAGACGATTTACAGAGGAGGAACCCCCCCCCCCCCCCCCCTCATGAAGATAAAAGAAACATAGACTTTTCCCTCCCCACAGACAAAAGAGCCTGATTGAAACCAAGTGGTTGAATTACAAAATGTTCCAGTGAATGACATAATCAGCCGGATGGTGAAAAGGTTTGAACTGAGATATTGCCAAGTATAGTTAAGGTCAATTTTTAACAAAAATGAGTTCTTGTCATAAATGATTAAATTAACCCTTTTGTAGATCTTCAGGAAATATCTAAGCTTAATTTCACTTCTAAATATTTTTTACAGCTAGTCAAAAGTAAGAAATTTCAGGAAAGTTGCTGAATACCTTTCCAACACATCTATACTTCATGAAAAAATGTCCCGATTTACTTCAAATAAAGGTTTAAAATGCTCTGGGGAGCATATTCTTTCAGAAAATGCAAAAAAATGCAAATCCAAAATTTTCACCTTCCGACTGATTATACTGACACAAATAAGGACACAAAACAACGTTTAAAAAAAACACATTTTTTATTATTTGTAAACCGCCCCCAACTCACGGCAGATGGAAGCCAGTGACAAAATTTAATTTTTACGTCTAAAGCAATTTAAATCAAATAATTTCCATCATGATAAATAATGGAAAACAATGACAAGTTTTACTTTAAAATCCCTTCCAATTTTCGGTATTGGCTAATAATAAGTAAATCGACAGCCTTACTCCATGAATAAAGCAGAGGTGGTGTTTAATTGATGAAAGCACAATCAATCCACTAATCCTGAAATTACATTAAAAAAAAAAAGTTTTTAAAAAACAATCTTTCATCTCATTCATGAATGCAACAACTATTTCAAAATGCACAAAATGATTTTATTTTTTTTTGAATAATAAAAACAAAAAGAACTGGACAAATCACTTGACTAAGCATATATAATAGCCCCATTCCTCACCATGACTGTTTTATCCAAACTCTCATACTGTTCGAAGAAATGTCTGCTATTGTCTTCTTCCTCTGAGCCACTGTCATCATCATTCCAATCCCCACCCAACTCCACAGGCCCTGACCTCGTGGGCAAGGCAGGAAATTCTTCTCTGTTTAAAAAGTACATTAAAAAATAGATAATAATGATAATAATAATAATAATAATAATAATAATAATAATAATAATAATAATAATAATAACAATAAAATACAGAACAAAATTGTGAAGAAAAAAATAAAGAGAAAAGAAGGGAAATAAATCCCAAGACACCCAATTGCAGTGAAATGACTGAAAAAAGATAGATCAAAAAATGACCAAGATAGAATCAACACGTATAACACTGCCACATTCAGACTCCCTTTCAAAGGCTTGATGAACAACACTGTTATATGCCACTGATATTGTCGAGCTTATAACCCAAAAAAAAATTTAGCGCAATATCCACTCAATGTACTCAAGCGTTATATAAAATGTCCCTGACCCACAGCAACATGTAACATATAGAACGAGACATGACGCACACTAGGCGATATTACATTTCCCCCCAACAGAGACAATGCTGTTAACGGTAAGAAACTCATTTTACACCAGAGTACAGTGAGAAAATGTGAGTAAAGAGCCTTTTCCAACTCAACTATGCGCCGGACTAGGCTTGAACTCAGGATATTCCGATCCGAAAGCGAGCGTCATACCACTCGACCACATAGCCTCTTGGTCTAATACAGCTAATCTGTTCATCTTATCAATGCCGTACCCTGAATGAAAAGTAAACAAACTATTGATTTGAAGGAATACGGGCACCTGCTAACAGATAGACACATTCAAATGAACAAAATAAATAAACCACGGAATAAGGATCAACTGGTTCTATCTCCCCACTTTTGGAAGATTTGGAGATACTACACGCATTACACTTCGATTTCAAATGTTTTTTGTCTGGCAAAATTTCATTCAAATCAGGGAATTAACTCAAAAGTCATGCACAGAAGAGAGGTTGAAGCTGACTTACATTTATAAACAACAAACAAACGTTATATCACATTTTCTCAACTTGAATACAGAACCAGGTAATCCTCAGCCCATGAAATCTACAAGGATAATGTTTTTAAATCTGATATTCAGGGATTAACAGATAATACTAATACAGTCCACTCCGGATAATCGCAACACCTTGGGATCAGCGAAAATGTTGCGATAACCGAAGTTGAGTTTCCAATCCACTATCGCAACATTTTACTCATATGTGCTAATTTCAAATCAGTTGTAAACATTGTTCTTAGTCCACCACATAATGAGCAATATGATTGAAATAAAACCATATGGCAGCCCTATATATTTTTTTCAAGTAAAAGCAGCTTTGATGCAAGTCGACATCTTATTCAGATTTGATTAACTTTCACTCTTTTGTTCTCAACATTTTTAAGAGGCAAAGAGATTAGCTGTGATGAGAGACGACCAAATTTGTTGGTCACAAAGCACAGTTGCCAATCCCAAAACAAAGGATATCTCTTTACAACTGTCATTGTCTACCTGTTGTAAAAACTATACCCAGCCCCTTTGTCTCCCATTTAATGGCCACAGATGACATCACGAACCCATATTGCAAAGCCCCACCCTCTTTTGTCTATAATAAGTGGTGACAACTAATGTAGCATTAAATCCCGCTCACTCTCAATTTTTCAACCTGTCATGACTTCTTCCGTGATGAAATTTAATCATGATATTTCGTTTGATGTCTTGAACTTACCACTTGTTGAAGGTGAAAATATGTTGCAATTAACTGAAGTTTGTTGCAATTAACCAGTGACTTTTAAGAATTAATTCTGTTTCTTGAGAAACGTTGCGATTAACCGAGTTGTGACTATCCAGAGTGAACTGTAGTTATTAAATATTCAAAATTCTAAATTTCAAAATTTCAGGGACATTTTACAGATAAATCCTCAAATTTCAGGAACAAAATGCAGCGCAACAGTAAACCAGTCAAACATCTGAGCACAATATGGTTAGAATGGTGCCAGAGGTAATTATAATTATAGTTACTGATCTGCTTGCAATAAAATGGGTTTCCCCCATTCACTGGTTAAAAAATATATTACTTGGATAACTTCTTGAGATAAAAACACCACTGGTGAGAATAACTGACTGCAAAAATAAGGAGGAAATTTTTCTCCAACCATTGTGATAGATAATGGCCTACCAATTCCCAAATTATATGGTTTGTTGGTGCAAATGATGGCTGTGGTGGTCGTTGTTGTAGTAGTGGTAGTAGAGATAATGTGGTGGTAGTTGTTACAGTAGTGGTAGTAGAGATAATGGTGGTTGCAGTTGTGGTGGTAGAGATGGTGATGTGGAGATGGTTGTTGTAGTAGTGTTGGTAGAGATGACGATGTGGTGGTGGTTATTGTAGTAGAAGTGGTAGAGATGGTGATGATGTGGTAGTTTTGGTGGCGGGAATGATGATGATGTTGGTGGTGATAGTGATGATGATGTTGTTGCCACAGTAGTTCATTACTGCATAAACTTAATTCCAGGTGGTAATCTAATTTCATTTTTTAAATTTCCAGGACAAAAAGTAAACTTCCATATTTTCCGGAACAACCGTGATTTTTTCAAATTTCCGGAAATTCCAGGATGGTAGGTATGCCTCTAAATGTCAACAGAAAGAATCTTGAGCAATATAAGAGGGAATCAAGACATGACCATAGATGTTTATCACGGACATCCCTTTTCTAAAGAGTTAATTTCATTTTGCATCTTACATGCCATTACAGGATTCGCAATATTAGTAGTCCTTCAGAGACATTAGGCCCATCAAACCAGAATTTACCCCAGTCCCTATAGCCTGAAATAGATGATAGCAATTCTTGTTACCCTTTGGATAGGATGCTAGTACTTTCCACCAGATCTAACATACCCAGATACCCAAACACTGTTGGATGGACAAAGAGGTTGGTAAAAAAAAATATCTCTAATTCACCCGGGATCTATCTCGGCCCCTTCAAATGTGAAGCAAGTGCTCTGTCAAACTGAGATATCAGAACCCCCAATTCGCAACATTAGATAAGTCTAACAAAGGCCACTTACTCGAAAGATTCTTCAACTGCATCCTCTATTCTCACGTCTTCTTCTTGCTTTCTTGCTTCACTCAAGATTTTCTTTGAGAGTTTCTCATCAACAAACTGCAAGTAAAATATAAAATATAATTGATTTCCAGGTACTAAATAAAAGTCTTAAATTCATTATTGGGTTAACAGTGTGTCAAGTGATGGTGTAAAGCGCTTTGAGGTTTCTGCATTTAGCACTATGGAAAAATACTTTATTATAATCCTCTACATAAAGACAAAAATCTAAAAATAGCTTGTTTTCTGTAAACAATCAATGAGTGGAACAACCTGTCAGACAATATAATCAACAATAACAGCACTGTCCGCTCCGGATAATAGCAACACCTTGGGATCAGTGAAAATGTTGAGATCAACCAAGGTTGAGTTTCCTGTCCACTATTGCAACATTTTCTATCTGAGTTTAAATGGGCTTGGGACTGTCCATGGCTTCATTAAAAACTTTTTTATTCGTTTGGTTTGTTTAGTTCATTATTTTTCTTATGGTTGTAAACTCCATCATTTACCTTCGTGATTGAAATCACTCATTACCCTAAGGCTGTAACGTGATATTGTCCCTCTTGTAAGGGGAAGCCATGATTTCTCAGTGTTCGCCTTTGGTCGATTTCAGATAAAATGATGGGACACTCACCACTGCTTGTAAGTTCTTAAAGCAATTTTGATTTGACCACTAATCAGTTTCATGTCATATTTGGTAAACTCAAAGAAGTTGTTGTAAACATTGTTCTTATTCCACCACAGACTGAGCAATTTGATTGAAACAAAAACCATATGGCAACCTGTATTGATTGTGACAAGCGAAAGCAGCTTCGAAGCAAGCCAACACCTTATTATTCAGATTGGATTAATTTTCACTCTGTTGTCCTCAATAATTATAGTGTGAAAGAGATAGACGAGATGAGAAACAATTAGCCATCACCAAATCTATTGGCCGCAATACACAGTTGTAAATCCCAAAACAAAAGATATTGCTCAGTCTCTCTTTACAATTGTCATTGTCTACCTGTTGTCTAGAGTATGCTCTGCCCCCTCGCCTCCTATCTAAGGGTCACAGATGACCGCATAAACCCAAACTGCAAAGCCCCACCTTCCTTTGTCTAATGGAGTGGTGACACACACACTACTATAACATTAATAAACCCTGCCCACTCTCTATTCTTCAATATGTCATGATTTCACCCATGATGATATTTATTTGTGAAATTCGGTTGTGACTGTGTTCTTAAATTTCCCACTTATTGAGGTCAAAAATTTGTTGCAACTAACTAACCGAAGTTTGTTGCAATTAACCAGTGACTTTTATATCAATTAATTACATTTCTTGGGAAATGTTGCGATTATCAGGAATGGACTGTAATAATATTTTTTAAAGCACTTATAGTACATTTTAACCATGACTGGGTCATTCTCTATGTGCTTTGATTTATAATTTGAGTCCATCAAAGAATTACTTATTTGAGTTTGACTGTTTTTGCAATCACACTTCTTTTTGAATAGTAGCAATGACAGGTGATGGGGAAATTCAAATATGGTGAAAAATTGTCAAAGTTTAAGTCATTCAACATAAGAGGACTTTGTTCAAGGATATGAAATATCCAAATTTCCTACAGGGTTTCCTTTACCCGCAAATAGTGGTCTATGAGATTAGATAAGTCAAATGTTGAATGTTGGGCACAGTCCAAGTCCACTGTCGTGAATAGATTTTTACATCTCATTCACGATGAGAAAATAAAATAAATAAATAATATGCACGAGGCATGTATCTCCACCGAAGTGGGCAGTTCGCGATTTACACATACCTAGATTTTGATTATCCGTTAGGAACGTTTATTGTAGATTCAAATGGTCAAAGAGAGCGAGCATGCGGTGACTGCGGCTTATATAGGCACTTTGATAACCCCAGTCCAGTGGCCGCCGATAGGCTCACTGTAAGGTGAAACTCGTTTTTTGGAACTTTATTTTTGACCCTTTACTGTGTTGGTCACCATGGCGTTATTTGTGTACCTATGTGACTAATTTTGGTATCTTTTTAAAGGGCACAAAACAGGCTTTCTAATGGTGCATTTCATTCTTAATTCCTGATTGTATTTCTCAGAAAGCTTATGTAATAAAAATTTATAAATTTTTGAATTATAAGAACTTTTTAAATTATGGATACATTTTAATAATACTTCATAGATCGATAGACAATTAATTGAAGAATATCTCTGCCAAATTTCATCAAAATTGATCCACTCGCTCATTATTTTATTTTTCCCGCCACCAACCCCACTTTTTAGGACAAAAACCTCATATTTTTTTCACTTTTCATTTATCCTTAATTTTTTACATACTTTCCATACATGAAAATGATTTATATGAAAATAAAGCTTATTTTCTGACCTTTAAAATGATATCTAACACTTGCCATTTATTTTTTAATTGAAACAAAATTACTGAAAACAATAAGTGGGCCATCTTGACTGCAAGACTCAAAATTTCCCGATCGCCGCGAGATGCTGGTTTTGAGGCAGTGGTGAGATCACAGATTCTCTCTGTAAAATTGACAAAAAATTTCAGTAGAAAAATATAAATAACTCTGGAACTGTAGGTCGTAGAGAAACAAATAAAGTATCAAATTTTATGTTTTTTCAAGTCCCATCCCCCTGACTGAGTCAAATCAAAATATTTTGAGTTTGAAAATTTTATCAAAGTGCCTAGCTTATATACTGTGGTAACAATATATGACTTCACAATCACAAACGGAACATCATGACAACAACTCACAACAGCCTCGATCGAGATACTACACACCAACACACAACACAACAAGGGATATTGATATTATTCCCTACACCACACTGTCAACAAATGAAGCATTTAGCCTTAGCGTTGGGAGTCAAATTCAAATCAAACTACCAACATAGCTTCAATCTTCAGAAAAAGAAGTTCATGCGAAACTTAAACCACTATTCAAAAACGTGCTCATTGTCTCAACAACAGAGAGCAAATAGATGTCTAGATAGTGTCTAATTCTAATAGAATTCGAGAGGGGACAAGGAAATGAATGGATATCAGTATCAGACGCCCAAAGGCTTGACTCTTGACATTGAAATCATGTTTGTGGACTTGACATCAGGATTATATTTCTTACTGGTGGGAAACCTTCCCAACTGGAAGACTTCGCTCTGTGTTTAATTGTTTTTGGAAGAACGTTAGAAATTAGAATTTAATTCAGATAACGAAGATTACAAAGTCACAAGTTGCTGGGGCCCCCGAGCCCGAGTCTCACCTGTATTCCCTCTCCTCTCACATCTCTCTGTTTCTTTGTTTTGCTACTTTCGGGCACAATTTGAGTGTCATTTATCTGCTCATGGAGACGTTTTCTTTGTTTTTTATTCTTCTGCATGTCGGCGACTTCTTTATGGATATCGTTATTGACAAAGGAAAGCTTTAACTTTAATACACTTATCACTTAGAATTAACACACCATGTGTTGTGTGACACGCGAGATGTAAACATTGACATGAAAACATGAATCTTTCGTTTTTCGTTTCAATTCGGTAATTTCCGTTTTATTAGACCAATGAGAGGAACTGTGACAAAAGCCGGTCTGTCGTCGTGTACACACGTAGACTGATGGTGGTGCCCATTACCTCAAAAGGATTCTTTTAAAACTTTGTGAGGGTAAATAACACCTAAATGTGAGTAATGCAAAGTGATAGGGGACTGCAACAACTGTGTACAAGAAATTGGAATGCATGTATTGTTGCGTTTTAAAGTTAGCACTATATTAATATTCCTTGAATACTCCTCGAGTCTACATCGGGCACTATCACTCTTACTCTTACACACTTTTTACTTTAGTCTCTATAGATATCTCTAAACTCCTAAGTCTTTTCTGTCACTCTTTCTTAGCTCTTCTGATTCCGATCATCGCTTGCTTGGCCCTCTCTCTTACCGTAGGTCTTGCCCGTGTGACTTACGTTATTTTATTGGTGGCGTTTTTATACACCTCCGTTGGAGGTGTACAAAAACGCACAGTTTTTATACACCTCCATTGGAGGTGTACAAAAACGCACCGTTTTTATGCACCTCCGTTGGCGGTGATGGTAAAGTTGTTGCTGCATACGTCCATGAGCCATGAGGTTTAAATAGTTTTAGATTGTAGTTTAGCACGCTGCTTAGTGATTACCGATGTACAATGATAATAAATTAAAGAATAATAATAATTTTTAAAAATCAAAAGTAAAAAGAAACATGGCACACAAATACTGATCTCAAATAAATAAATAATTTTAGAAAATTAAAATCGAAGTTTTTTTTTAAAAACATGATAAAAAGTTTTTGAAAAAAAAAAAGAAAGAAAAAAAAAAGCAAACAAAAACTAAGTAAATCCAAAAAAAAAAAAAAAACAAACTCAACATTGGGAATCGAACCCGGTACTTTCAAGGTTGGAGTCTGACAGCTTGTCCACTGCGCTACGGAGCCACCTGACTGTTCATCACATTTAATAAAGTCTTTCTAAAACATTATTTTACCTTCAATGCAACTTCTATTTTCTGATTTTATATTTCGATTTTTCAAATTATTAATATTTTTATATAAATTTATTAACAAAGACATCCTACAGATGTCACAATATAACTTTCGCCATGTCCAAATACAGAAACACAATATCACTGATGAAATTGGGTGGGATGCGCATGCGTGACGGAGGTGTATAAAAACGATCCGTTAAGATACACCGTCAACGGAGGTGCATAAAAACACTACGTATTTGATTATTGACTTGGAAAATCCTGCTACTTTTTTATTAGGAAAGTTTTTCTACTTTTGATGTTGGAACCCTGTCCTAGAGAGGTGGGCCTTTGGCCTACCAACCTCCGCTGCACGTCCAACTCGCCTTGAGCATGCATTCACGTAAAATATAAAGATTTTTTTTAAAAACCTACCTCTGTTTCAAAAAGTAGCATCTTTCAGCTTTCTAAGAAACATTTTGATTTATCAGAACTTTAGTTCGTTAAAAAAATACCGGCCAATCTGACCCGTTGAGCCGAATGAAAACGAAATTTTGTTGTTTACACGGTTCAAAGGAAATGCCGTAAATAAGCTTTCATGGACTTCCTGTGTTGTTTTTATAGTGTCACGTGACCGTTGGGAGAAATTTGTCGTCTGCTACAAATAATTAGACCGTGGGGGTAGATATTTTCGTTGGAACAGAGAAAAAGTGAGTATTATTTCTTGGACTTGTAGAGAGGCCTAGGGTCCACCAGCAGTCAAGTTGATTGAATAAAAGAAAAAAAGGCCTTTTTTTATCCTTCGCCACCTCCACCGTGAGAGGGGGGGGGGGGGGGGTGCATGATGAAGACGAAAGGGAGACGTGTGGCTTGGTGACGTAGAGCTTGTCAACGATGCTGGCAGATGTTCTTAACCCCTTAACAGCGAAGCAAATTTTTTGCTTTCAGATAATAGTTTGCTTTTGTCTTTATTATTGTTAACGGAGAATACAGCTTTTTCACCAAGAGAGCAGTCAGACTATCGCAACTCGGACTTCAATTGTCTATAATCGTTTTGCCGTTACTTGTCTTTTGATGAAAGAGGATTTGGTGTTAGGTCAAAGATCGAATTTGGCCGCTAAAGGTTGCATTGCTACTGGGTTTGCTCTCCCCCCCCCCCCCCCCCCTCCTCCTTTTTTTCTTCTTTTTTTTTTCAACTTAGTATTGTTGGTTGCTATTTCCTTTTTTTATGATTAGCAAGTGCCGTAGGAGTCTCACAGGATACAGGAGTACTGCATTTAACCCTTTGCCAGTGACACTGATTTTTCTGTTTTTCAAATAATAGTCTTCATTTATATTATTTTTTAACGCAGAAAAAAAAAACGTTTCCACCATAAGAGCAGTAAGAATATTGATAAAAAGCGCTTTGAGCACGTTGGGTGGATATTGCCCTATATAAAAGCTCAAGTTTTTAAATTGTAATTTGTTTTTTGTCTTTTGATGAAAACGGTAAGATTTTATTTTTGGTCCAAGTAAGATTGATATTCGCCTTTAAAAGGTTAAGTTGTTTTGTTTTTTCAGGTTTTTTTTTGTTTTGTTTTTCAAATGCAGATACGCTGCTTCTTTTTTTTTTCTTTTCCTCAACTGGCAAGCTATCGCTGTACTTACCCGCATGGCTTGCACTTGCACACACAAAAGGATACATCTAGGTCACAAAACCAGACAACTAGGTCACACATCAAGACATCTGTTTCGTTTGTTCCAAGATAGCAAAACACACCAGACGTCTTGGAGTTCGAAAGAGCTTTCCATAAAATATTTGGTATTTGCAAGACCCCCAGAAACCAATTCCCTATACAGCTCTTGTGCACGGTTACTTATGACCTTGATTTCTTTCGTACCCACCCCCAAAATCCCACTTATTGTGTGTTATAGGCAGAACATAATAAATAGCTGGGCTGCCACATGCGTGACTAAATTGGCCAAAGAGAGAATCTATACTTTGGCATTAGACACCAATTACCTGATGTCCTGGTTTTTAATCCTAGCCGAGTGAGAGAGAAAAAACAAAACAATCATACATGTATCTGCAAACAGCAGAACGTTTTCATTTTACATTGAGATGAGAAGGGGAAGGGATAACACTATGATAAGAAAGAGAGAGAGAGATGGGCGGGGGGATGGGGGGATAGAGAAATGAAAGGGCTAAGAGGGTGAAAAATGTAATTATGTATGGCATACCAGAAGCTAAAGATGGCGACAACAAGGAAGATATAAGAAAAGCCCAAATGGTACTCAAAGAGTTGCAGGTTCATGGAAACAAAGACAGCCTCAACCCTATAGAGCAAGTGATCAGATTGGGCAGAAGAGAAGATAGACCAAGACCCATGAAAATAAGTCTGATGTCAACGGATCAGCGTAACACTGCTCTTAGGAACAGCAAACAGTTGAAAGACCATAAACGGGAATGCTTACAAAAGGTGTATATTGGAGCAGACCAAACAATTATGCAAAGAGAGCAGGCCAAGGAGTTAAGAGAGGAGCTGAAGAGAAGACGAGAAGCAGGGGAAGATGTAGTCATATATAAGAAAAGGGTCATTTTCAGGGAGAAGTTTAGTGAACAAATAAGAAAGAGAGACAGCGATGTTGGAGGAAATGACTGGGATTGGGATGAGGAATGACTATATTGGAAACGTGTCAGTCCAATTGCCCAAAATGTTTCTGAGCAAGGACTCGAAGACAACAAGAAAATTCAAAAAAGAGAAGTACCAGTAAATGATAAGGAGGGGCAGCACGTGAATATGAAAAATACCCTGAAGTTCATGTACACGAACGCAGACAGTGTGATGAATAAGAGAGAGGAGCTAAAGGCTATGGCAGAAGAAGAAGATCCAGATGTAATAGCAATAACAGAAGCTAAGCCAAAGAATGCAACAACACACCCAACCATAGCAGAGTTAGGTATTGAGGGATACACTATAATAGCTAGCAGAGATTTTGAAACTTCCGGCAGAGGAGTATACTTATTGGTGAGAGAGAACCTCAAGGTTAACCCCATAGAGGAACTCACAGATCACGACTTTAGGGAGAGCGCTTGGTGCTCGATTGGAGTAACTGGACAAAGTCAGATACTAGTAGGAGTGATTTATCGGAGCCCAAATAGCACAGGAGAAAATAATGAGAGAATGTTGGAGATGATAAGGAGAGCATCACAAAAAAAGCATTCAGAGATAATTATTATGGGAGACTTCAACATGCCGGAACTGGAGTGGAAAGGGATGGACGAACCAAAAGAGGGAAGCCTGGAGGAAAGTTTCATAGAAACCATTGAAGATTGCTACCTACAACAGATAATAAAAGAACCCACGAGACAGAGAAAAAACCAAAAGCCCAACGTATTGGACTTGATATTGATGGAGGAAGAAAATGACATAATCGACTTAAGACTGAGCCACCCACTGGGAAAAAGCGACCACGCGACCATATTCCTAAAACTGAGGGCGACATCAGAGACTGTAGATGAAAAACTGACACTCAGATATAGGAAGGCTGATCTAGAGAGTATGAAAGAGGAACTGGGGCATATAAAATGGGAGGAAATACTAATCGAGGACACCGTAGGAAACAACTGGAGTAGATTTACCAGAGTACTTAACCAATGCTTCGAGAAAAACATCCCGAAAAGCAGAGGGAACCGGGTTGGGAGAAGAAATCAACCTTGGATGACGCAGGAAGTGAGAGGGGCATTACGGAAGAAGAAGGCAGTAAATAGAAGATACTCTAGAAGCAAAAAGGAAGAGGATTGGGACAAATACAAAAGAGTGAGAAACGCAACTACTAAAATAGTCCGACAAGCGCATCAAAAGTATGAGAACAAGATAGCAGAGGAAACGAAAGAAAATCCTAAAGTATTCTGGAGTTATGTAAACAGTAAAATGAAGACAAGACAGGGAACCTGTGACATAAAAAAAGAAGATGGCACTTGGGCATCTGAAGATGAAGACAAGGCAGAGGTGCTAAATCTCTTCTTTGCAAGTGTCTTTACAGTGGAGAACCAGAAAAACTTGCCAGATATTGCTAAAACAAGTAATATAGATACTACACAATGGCCGATTACTGAAGAGAGAGTAATGAAGAGACTACAAAACCTAAAGGAGAGTAAATCACCTGGACCTGACAAACTTCATCCTTACATCCTAAAAAACTTAGCAGAGCAGCTAGTAGAACCCCTAACCAAGATATTTAACCAGTCGATGAAAGAAGGAAGACTACCAAGGGAATGGAAAGAAGCTAACATCACAGCCATATTCAAGAAGGGAGACAGAAAAAATCCAGAAAACTACAGACCAGTGAGCCTGACATCTGTCGTCTGCAAGCTCATGGAACAGCTGATTAGAGAAGAAATGGTTGATCATATGACCAAGAACAAACTATTCAGCAAAGATCAACATGGTTTCATGGCGGGAAGGTCTACAGTAACAAACCTACTTGAAACAATGGATGACTGGACGAGAGACCTGGAATTAGGCAACAATTTAGATGTCATATACCTCGACTTCAGAAAGGCATTTGACAAAGTTCCACACTGGCGCCTAATCAGGAAATTGGAACAGTATCAAATTAATGATCAGACAGTCAAATGGGTCCGAGATTTCCTCAAAGATAGAAGACAAAAAGTGATAGTGAATGGAACAGCATCAACAGAGAGACTGGTAACAAGTGGAGTTCCACAAGGAAGTGTACTGGGACCAGTTCTCTTCCTGATTTATATCAATGACTTGCCAGACAATCTATCATCTAAATGTAAAATCTTTGCCGATGATACTAAGCTCTATGGAGTAGCTAATACAGAAGAAGAAAGAAACACCTTACAACAAGATTTGAAAAAGCTTGAAGAATGGTCCGAAATATGGCAGATGGAGTTCAATGTAGATAAATGTGCAGTTCTTCACCTAGGAAAAAACAACAGAGAAGCAAACTATATAATGAAAGAAAAACCCCTGCAGAAATCCAATGGGGAAAAAGACCTAGGAGTATTTATTGATAGGAAGCTAAACTTCAAGAAGCAAATTAAAGATGTTCAATCTAAGGCTAGTAAAACACTCGGAATAGTGAAAAGAAATTTCAAGAATCTGAAAACAAAACACATGACTACCATCTACAAGACTATGGTTAGATCAAAGCTGGAATATGCTAACTGCATATGGTATCCGAAGTTTGAGGGAGACAAAGACTGTTTGGAAAGAGTGCAAAGGAGAGCAACAAAACTTATCACACACCTGAAAGACAAAACATACTGTGAGAGATTGAAAGAATTAAATCTCCCGACCTTAGATTACAGGAGAAGAAGGGGAGATATGATCCAAACATATAAAATAGTAAAGGGAATAGACAGGGTAGAGGCAGGATTCCTTAAACCAAACAAGAACATTCAGACACGAGGAAACAGCAAGAAACTGAAAAAAGAACGTTTTAAAACAAATGAAAGAAGGAACTTTTTTTCATCTAGAATTGTAAATAACTGGAATAAACTACAAGAAACCACAGTATCAGCAAAAAATTTGAATAAATTCAAAGCAGAGTTGGAGATAAGCAACACCCTAGGAAACAAGTTCAATTATAAAAATTGGTCCAATCATTAATAGATGAGGAGGAGCGAAGGAGACTACACCAAGTCTAAAAGCTCTATACAGAGGTATCCAGGTATCCAGGTATAGTAAGGGGGAATGGGAAAAGATGAAAGAAACAACGGGTTGCCTGATGACGTAGATCAAAGGATTGTTACAGCGGTGTTCACGGAGCGTACTTCGTGAAATTTTAACCTTTTACAGTGACACTGATTTTTTTCTGCAGATTGTTTATGCGGAATAAATCGTTTCACCAAGAGAGCAGTAGTAAGAGTATATTTAGACTCGGGCTTCAATTAAACTATAAATCCCAAAGCTTGTCTTTTAATGATAACATTAAGACTAAGATCTGGGGTTTGGGGAGTGTAAGATCGAATCTCGCCATTAATGGTTAAAATTGTTTTGATTTTTTAAAAAATAACACACACACACACACAAACACACACACACACACGAGCGCGTGCGGTCACGACAGCGAAGACCATCTATTGCTTGTGTTGCAACAGTAAACCAGTTTACGTGTACGTAGATCCTGAGGCTAGATGCCCCGTTACCGTGTACGTAGGCACTCCCAAAAAAAAAAAAAAGAGAGACACACTCACACTCACACACACACACACACACACACACGCAGTCTCGCATCCGCTACAAACTACAAACTACTTTTGCGCACCAATTTTTACTGCACTAATGCACCAAATTGCATACCTTCTATGGACACTTTTTTCCGTATCTTTTTCCCAATAAACTTTTTTAACTGGGGCGGAACCTTGATAACAGAAACGAAACCCACACGATTTCGCGAGGAATGAATCATGAAAAAAATTAGGATATAATTTCAACACAACTTTTGAAATCCATCAAGGATTGTCCAGTACCGAATGTTTTTTGATAGAAAACAAATGCATCTTCAAATCTAAACTGCTTTTGACGGTAAGCGGTAAGTTTTTTATTTATTTTTCTGTCCAAACGAATGATTTGTCCTGGTATAGAAGCTAAGTATTGGTAACACCGGCGCAGCTCTCTAGTCTCAGCAGCAGCATTGGCTTTGACTTTGGCTTTTTTTAGTCTAGAGCTCTATCTACCTATTTTTTCTTGCTGAACTGACCGTGATTTTTATTTTTCAGCTTTCCAACTTCCATTCTCGGGGGAGTGGGCGTGGGGGGAAATATCCTCTTCCAAGATAATACAGTGAAAGTAATCTTAAGCAAACGGGAGCTGATGAAATTCAGTTCATGAACCCACTTAGTCATTTTTCAGTGCACGTTTTGCTTGGACTTGGAAGAGGGGGGGGGGGGGGCGGGAATCCAGTTCATGGTTAAAAAGTAGAGTACTGTTTCAGGTGAACATTTTTGCTGATGAAGAAAAGGGCAGTGCTATTGTTAGAAATTCACTGTGCATAATAGAGGCGAAAGTGAAATCTTAGTCTTAGTTTAACATCCTGAACTTTGGTGGGCCTCAGCCCTCAAATCCTCCCAGGCCCATCCTGAGCTCTTACTCTTAGAATCTAGCAGAGGTCAAATATTGGGATTTTGACCTGAAATAATAGTGCACATTTGTTAAGCACGGCTATTCCGCTGTATTATAAGGTTGTGGGCATGTTACAATTAAATAATATTGACAAAGTTGATGTACAAGATGTCTTATAAATTTGATTTCATCCATACACAACATTAATGAATGCAGCTACAAACACACACATGACTAGTCTTAAACTTCTGTTTTATTTTTATAAATTTGGAAATAAATCGATCGACAAGTTTTTGGGTTAGAGCTAGGGCAGAAAGTCTTCAATGGAAACCCCCCTCGGACAAGTATTTCAAGGGCGACACCATGGTCATGACTTTAAGGTGCCTTTCTACTTTTTAACAAGTGCTGGCATGAGGGCTTGAACCCCAGATTTTTAAATCAGGATTTTTATTATGGTGTGTTTGTGTGTCCAGGTGCCATTGGCATCAGTGATGTAATGTTTAATGAATGACTTCACTTGTTCCTACTGTTGTTTATGGAATTCTTTTTCCATTCCTCCTAATCCATATCGGATGGGATCTTCTCCGTGCATTTTTTCTGAGGTTTCAAATTGCTTTGGTTCTTTGTCTTTCTGAGATATTGAGCTGATATAAGTTTTTAATAAAAGGAATGTGTCCTTCTTTTGGCAAGATTAAAAACAATAAATTGAGTGATATTTCTCTTAAGCAACATGAAACATCAGACTAACAAGACACTATTACTACAGTACAGCTCGCGTACAAAGACCTCAGTTGTGATGGGAGCTTGGCTATAACAGGGTAATATTTCTTGAACACGGCAACAACAGGGGGGGGGGGGGTGAGTTGCATGTATAGTACACAGTTGTGAAAAATACTAAGCGCTCAAGAAGAAAAGAGGAAGGCACACATGACACACAACTTACAGGGGACGGAGATGAGGTGGGAGTGGGCAAATTGCAGTTATTTTGTGTACTATTGACGTTTTCAATAAAAGGCGAGTGAGAGGTGCATGACTGACCGATCAACCTGTTGATACACTTAGAACTAGTATGTTACACTTGAGCGAGGGATGTGTGTCTCGTGACTGATTAGGTAACAATGCCCAATGAATCACCACGACGGTCACACACATGTCTTGTTCAAACTTCACAGAGAATCATAATACGCAGAATGAAAAAGATTGGTTTGAAGACTGGTAGACTTTCACATTGTCAATTTAATGGTGGTAAGGAATTCCATACGATTGGAGCCGAAAATGCAAAACCACGCTCAGCAAACTTTGTTCTTGGAATGTTTTTATCCATATTTCTCAATTGGAAGCCATTGTAGTGATTTGAGGACTGGTGTAGTATGGTCCCAGAGCTTTGTCCTTGTAACAATGCAGCAAGCATTGCTTGGAAGGGACTACATCTTTATGAAAGTAAAAGTACCCTAACTTAGGCCATTTTTCTATTTTTTTTAACCTAGACAGAGTCTGCTGCCAAAAAGTTTTCAGACTTTAACTAGTTAAGAGCACTGTGGTGACTAAGGTGAAGTTTGAATGACTCTGCAAGAAAGACTACAGCAATGTATTGATTTTTGTTTCTTCTTTTACCATTTCAGCCAAAACCATGAAGACATCCCAAGGAGTCCTTGGGTTTCAGTGGCTCTTTAAAATGAGCCCTGAAAAACAAGACACCCTGCTGAAGTTGATGATTCTTGCCATTGCCTGCGTTTTGTGTAAGCTGTCAAATTTAGTAGAGTTGCAGATCTATTAAATCCCCAGGATTAGTCTTGAATCCTTTTTTGCTTTATTTGATGATTCAGTCCTTATCTCTTGACTTGTGTCATAGCAATGAAAAAAGGTCACGACCACACATACAACTGCTAAATAATGTATTTCCCCCTCCGCCAACTACTAGCATTGTCAGTAATATAGCAAACAACATTGTGCATAGTTATGGTGTGATACTAAAGGGTCTGAGGCATGTTAGCTTAGAGTTCAAACTTTTATCCCTGCCCCTGACCTAAACCCTTGAGAAAAGCATTTTACCCACAGTTTCCCCGCATTGTGTCCTGGACATACATTTTGGAAGACAGTGAGTTAGTGGAATTTTCCTTAGAGCATATGGGTTTTACATGGGCTACATCATTGCTATCTTATTCCTTGTCATTTCATATGACTGTCTGCCATTCTTTAATGAATGCATTTGATCTTCCCAAAGCCATGCAGAGGTCTTTTTACGTTTACTTCTGCTCAGATGAATATATAATATGTTTGTAAGGAATTTAAGTAGATTCCATTTATCTAAAATCCTGTACTTTTATCTGGACTACACTTTTGAATAGTCTCAAACCAAGTATGAATTGCTCCAAGATTCACTTCCCTGTTTGAACTTGTCACCTTATCTTGCTTGTTTGCTGCTTTTTGGGAGGGGTGTACTTACTTATCCGAACCAGCGACCACCTGAGCTCTAGCCATTCAGTCTTGTGCCATGACGTAGAAGTTAAACGTCTTTTGTAGTTGTTCCAGGTGACTATACTATGTATTCAAGAGCATTAACCTCTAGTAGTCTTTTATCTTTTAGCTATCCAACAACATAGTGGCCAACTGTCTTGATAAAATTGGGACTGTCCCTATTTGGTAATCTGAGTAAAATAATTTTTAAAAATTGATTTGTCTTTTTATGTGTGTAGAAATTACCCTCTCACATTCCTGGAGCAAATTAAAGCAATGAAGAGGGAGGGAAAGTTTTATAAATGACGGTATTGTGTCCCCTTTTAGCTATTTGAAAATTTGGCCCCTATGCAACAATGTCTTTTTAACAGCAAGGACGTGACTTAAATGTGTCCTTAGCTTTAGCTCCGCATTACCTTTTTAAGCAAAAAAAAAAGAATTTATTACAATGGCATCTAAAAAGGCTGCAAGTGCTCCAACAGGAAACGCACGAATTATCACCATGTGAATACAGATTTCCTATGCTTGATTATTTTCATTTTGATACAGGACTTAGCAATTTGTTCTTACTTGGTTGATCCGATTCAAGTAGATTTTTGACATGGAATCCTCAGTTTCGCAGGTCAACTGGATTTGGAGTATCCTTTTGAAGGGGATTATGCTTCTGTCTGGGTAGAACTTTTCAGTAGTTTCTAACTAGACACAGCAAAGATTAGTTTTTACTCTACTTCTGCTCTCCATATGCATGAATCAGTCTTAATTTTCTTAGGCAATAAGCTCTTAAACTGTCTTTTGATGTCCCATCACTTTATTTTTTTTTCTTGTGCTAATAATATGACCTAAAATTGTCTCTGATGCTGAGAGACATAGTCTTTATCTAAACGAAATGTTTTTAAAAGTTGTTTAGCATTCTTTCCTTCTTATCATTTCAGCATTCTCAACTCGTCTCTTCTCTGTGCTCCGCTTTGAGAGTGTCATTCATGAGTTTGATCCTTATTTCAACTACCGGACAACAAGGTTTCTTGCTGAGGAGGGTTTCTACAACTTCCATAACTGGTTTGACGACAGAGCTTGGTATCCTCTTGGCAGAATTATTGGGGGGACCATATATCCTGGTAAGTAAAGCCTCCTGAATGCAGGAGCAGATGTAAAATGATTACTTAAGACAAGCCTGTATGAAATTCAAGCAATGGCTATGTGGTCTTGTGGTATGGTACTTGCTTTTGTATCGGAAGGTCCTGTGTTCGAGCCTCGCTCGCCACATAGTTGAGTACTTGGAAAGGGCTCTTTACTCACATTCTCTCTCCGTACTCAGGTTTAAAGGTGTAAAATGAGTACCTGGCCTTTAACAGCATTGTCTCTGTCGGAAAAGAATGTAATATTGCCTAACAGGCGTTATATCTAGTCCTACATGTTAAGTGTTGCTGTTGGTCAGGGACCCCCAGTAAAGCACTTTGAGCACGTTTTGTGGATATTGTGCTATATAGAAGCTCAACTTTTTTAGTATGGCATGTAAATATATAATATTCTGACTTTGGTATTGTGTCTAGGTGTAATTTACTTGACATGCGTTACCATACTCGACACATGTCAATTAAAAATACATGCTTGTATGTAAGTATAATAAGGAGTAAGAGTACAAGTATAAAATGGATGCCTAGTCCAGCATTTTGTACAGTCTGAAACGGAAACTTGGGTCAATTTGGTCCAAACCTTACGTAAATCTTGGTAATTAGCAAGGTAAATGTGCATAAAGATGAGCATATTTAGATTTAGCAGTCAAGAGATTAGCATTTTTCAAACCTACACCCTAGAAAAAAAATTGTTCAATTGTTTTTGTTTATTTTAATTACCAGCATTTAGAATCACATTGCGCTTTTAAAAATTAAAAAATTTTCTAATGTTTTGTCATTTTCAACTGGCTGAATATGGCATTTACTTATCAAAGAACTAAAGAGCCTCTAAAATGATCAGAACCAGAACATTTTCTTTGCAGTTTATTCAGGTAGAACACCACACAATCTCCATTAGATGGCATATAGCAATGTTTTGAATTTACTTCTTAATTTTATTATTTATTTGTTCATTTCATTCAGGTCTTATGGTCACGTCTGCCATCATCTACCATGCATTGAACTTCTTCCACATTTCCATTGATGTCAGGAATGTCTGCGTGTTTTTGGCACCTCTCTTTTCCAGTTTTACCACCATTGTCACCTTTTTCTTTACAAAAGAATTGAAGGTGAATTGTTTTTGAGTTTTTTTTGTTGTTGTTGTTTTTTCATTGCTGAAGGTGGTATTTTTTAAATTAACTGTGCAATGTGGGTCAAGCGTGTTAGGTTTGCTTCGTTTGAGATTATTGAGAAATTGTTGTTCTTTTTTTTTTCTTTTTTTTTACAGTATTATTATTATTATTAGTAGTAGTATTATTATATCATTGTTTTTGTTATTGGTATTGCTATTAATACTATATATGCGCTGTGTGGCCTTGAGCAAGTCACCTCACCCTGGCTCAATTTGTGGCTGATGCCTGGGCTATTCCAGTCTTCCCTTGGAATAGACCCGAGAGACAAACTTTCCCTTTGGGATGAATAAATGGAATTTTTTTTTTTTAATTTATATTGTTGTAATCATTATTACTGTTGCAAAAGAGAGAATGTTTGATTTTTGTTAGTATTATTATATCATTGTTTTTGTTATTGGTATTGCTATTAATACTATATATGCGCTGTGTGGCCTTGAGCAAGTCACCTCACCCTGGCTCAATTTGTGGCTGATGCCTGGGCTATTCCAGTCTTCCCTTGGAATAGACCCGAGAGACAAACTTTCCCTTTGGGATGAATAAATGGAATTTTTTTTTTTTAATTTATATTGTTGTAATCATTATTACTGTTGCAAAAGAGAGAATGTTTGATTTTTGTTTCATGCACCTGCCCCCCCCCCCCCCCCCCCCCCCCCCCCCCCCCCAATAAAAAAAAAAAAGAAAAAACATACAAACAATTAATTTAATATCGATAATTTCATCTTATTTCGCGATTTGTTGATTGAAGACCTATCCTTCGCTTAATATTATATAAAGCGTTGTATGATGATTTAGAATTACAAAGAGGCATCAAAAATAATAAACCATCCTGTTGATGAAGTAGAAAGAATTCATGGAAAAGCAATAGAAAGGAAAGCATTCTCAATTACCAACAATAAAAAAAACATATTTTATACCATGAATTTGATCTTTTGCCATCTGGGAGAAGTTTTTGTCAGATTAAATGTGGAACTAACAAGTATAAATCAACGTTCGTTCCATCAGCAATAAAAATGTTGAATATTTCATATGGTACAGCAAAACCAAGGATTGATGCGTTGACTGATTGACTGATTAATTTGTCTAGATGAAGTGATCAATTGATAATGATGATAATATTTGGTGTTGAATTGCCAAGAATGAAACGAATTGAAAATGAAATGAAAATGTTAATGTATGTCGCATGCGTGAAAGAAAGAGAGGAAGAGAGAGAGGGAGAGAGAGAGAGAGAGAATGGGTAGGAGTGAGGTGTCTGTTCAATGTTATAGTTATCATATAACGTTATGACAAGTGTAACTAAATGACAAATTGCCATATTTATGGACAATAAAGATCTATTATTATTATTAAATTATCACAGATATTTTCTGTCCCCTCAACTTTTATTTCAAAACACAATAAGCGTAGAGAGATCAAAAACAGTTGGTTTTTCTAATAGTTATTTTAGGCTCAGTTCTCGTCCCAAATCAATTAATTTAATTGATTTTTAACAAATTTTAATTGCTTTCTTCTTCTTTATCAGGACACGTCGGCTGGCTTGGTGGCAGCGTCCATGATAGCTATTGTGCCCGGCTACATTTCTCGATCGGTGGCCGGTTCTTACGATAACGAAGGTATTGCTATCTTCTGTATGTTGCTGACTTATGGATTGTGGATCAAATCTGTCAAGACTGGATCCATTTTCTGGGGTGCTTTGTGCTCCCTTGCTTACTTTTACATGGTGAGTTGATTGGATGCTGGGCAAACTTGTTTTTTTTTTAAAATCCAGAAAATTTAGGATCAACACAAGTTATTTGAATGTATAGAGTTGAACATGGCAAATGAATGTAGAGATATTTATACTTTAAATATTGACTATGACACTTATTATGTATTGGATATTTAATACTCAATATTAGCAATGGGACATCGAATGCTGTTTATGAAATTTTGGTGAATTGTATCTTTGCGTGAAAGTTACACAGAGCACTTAAAGGTTTTTAGGACGTATTAGATGCGAAACAAGAGGTTTTGCATTATATATTTATAGGATGTTGTTAAAATAATAGTACGAGTATGTTTTCATTTTTGACAACGTTCCTGAGGTGGTCATAATTTTTGTCTCAGACTGGATAAAGATGTGCATTTCTTTTACCATCTACTTCCCTTCTTTTATCGAAGCCTGTCATCTTTCTTTCCCTCGTGCTTTCGATGCCTCATTAATGTTTCATGGGCCTTTAGACCTCCAAAATTAAAAACAACGAGTGGGTGGTTTTTAATTTTTATTTTAGGTTTATTTTCTTCCTATTATATAATTTTACTTTCTCGTCATCTTCCTTTTTATTGACTTTAGTGGCAATGGAATGATTGAAATGTGTTGCATATGTCGCTTAAAATCCATAAATTTGAAGAAGAAATTGAGCATGTTTAGTGGATATTATGCTCTATAAAGAAAAGGCTCAAAGCTCAAGTTGCATGTGCTGCATAAATCTCATAAGATTAAAGAACAAATTTTTTCATTAGATGCCGTTTTACTTTATCCAGCTAAGTTTGTATTTTTCTTTTCAGGTGTCATCATGGGGAGGCTACGTGTTTCTTATCAACTTGATTCCTCTCCACGTGCTCATGCTGATGTTGACTGGGAGATTCTCTCATCGCATCTATGTGGCTTATTCCACCGTATGGATATTCTCTCTCTCTCTCTCTCTCTCTCTCTCTCTCTCTCTCTCTCTCTCTCTCTCTCTCTCTCTCTCTCTCTCTCTCTCTCTCTCTCTCTCTCTCTTTCTCTCTCTCTCTTTGTCTATCTGTCTATTAAATGAATTCAAAGTTTAAGATTTTTTTTCGTTTTACTCTCCTCAGGGCAACTTTAGATCGTCCGATTTTAAGGTTATGCTTTTGGTTTTGTTTAAATGACATGATTGTTTTTTTTTTTGTATGTTGTTTACTTGCCATAAGTCACAAAAGATTTTGTTCCTTAAAGGTGTTTGCATACAAACTAGTATGGGGTGGCGTGTACTTATTTGTAGGCCTGATAACCCAAACTATGGGTTCATTGTTTTAATGGAAACACTCTCAAACCAATGCAAAAATATTGTCTATTACAGCAATGAGGATTCAAGCCCATAATTGCATTCAGTTATCAGGCCTGCAAATAAGGGCACATCGATATGGGGGTATATTGACTGATGGGACCTCATTTTCCTCCTCTGTATTTGTTCTTAGGACGATGATTAGCTCTTACATATAAATTTCTATAGAGGTTATAGAGAGTAGTCCAGACTGAGGAAACCAGCTGAGATTACGGTCCAGTAATCTGGACAATAAGTTATTAGCTGAAGAAAGGTTTTCAGTCCGAAATGCTCTGTGGTTGGTATTTTGTTCTTTTTCATAGCTGTTGTATTCATTTTTCTTCATTACGTTTTTTTCAATCCTTTCGCTTTCTTTCCATTTGAAAAAAAATTTTTGTAATGGTTTCTCCTCGTCTACCTGCAGGTCTACTGCCTTGGAACCATCTTGTCTATGCAGATTTCCTTTGTGGGCTTCCAGCCTGTACAAACCAGTGAACACATGGCTGTGAGTATTGTTTCTATTATATTTTTTTTTTCCTCAACCACAACCTCCCAGCTTTCGTTTGTCTTGTTATCTAAACACTATGCCCCTTTTTCTTTTTTGAATGTAGAATTTAATAGTTACATACCTGCCTACTTTTACAGATCGTCCCATACCTGCTGAATCTCACGAATTTTAGACAAATTTCATGACCAATTACGAAGATACTAAATTTTATGGAAAATTAAGAATTTTAAATTCTCAAAAATACTTGAATAGTAATAATTATTGAAAATGATGATAATAATAATAATAATAATAATTATATTGGTCATGATAAGCTACTACTATAATTAATAATGATGATAATAATAATAAAATTAACAAAGCATTTCTACAGGTCATAATCATGACGATGTCATGTTGAAGTGATCATCAAAGTCAATTTGTGGTTGTTCGTACACAGTTTCAGAAATTGCTTATTTCCTTTTCAATTTACTAAAAATTGACATAAAAATTATTAAATTTGAAGTTTTCAATTTGGCAGGTCTGTCGTCCGTAATTATTACGGAAATTTGGTAGCATTTACCAACTTACGGAACTGGAATAAATATTGTGGATTTTGATTTATTAGCAATTTGTTGTCAGTGTTGGAGACAACATAATTTTATTCTCAAGTTACTACAGTGTTAAGAGGATTAAAATAAATTCCCTTAAAGTTATAAAGGCTACTGCTCAGTTCCACACCCAAGATAGCTGAGTCAATCACTCGCTTGTAATGGTTTCTGTCAACAACAGCAAAAAGATCTCCTGCGTGCCGTGAATAAGACCTTGATACCCTCTTGGCTCAACCACATTGTTGTGTGATATCACATTACTGAAATGTTATCATTCATAACGGATGAATTTTCTGTTGGTTACTGATTTTGACATTTTCAAGTTGGCAGGTGTGTGCTGATAATGGTGCGTTGAGAGCTTTTTTTCTTTTTCATTTGTTTTGTTTTTTTTTATGTAGTGCAATTTCCTCTAAATGGGCCCCTACAAAGCGCTTTATAGGGGGTCCGTGGCCAACAGCAACACTTGTAGGATGTGACATGATGCCTGTGAGGCAATATTACAATTTTTTCAGACAGAGACAACGTTGTTACTGACCAGGTACTCATTTTACACCTGAGTTCAGTAAGAGATTGCGAGTAAAGAGACTTCTCCGATGTTTCAAGTATGTGCCGTGCAAGGCTCGAACCCTAGGACCTTCTGATCCGAAAGCGAATGTCAAACCACAGGACCACATAGCTGCACTGTTGCTTTCTGGTAAAGGCAAAAGAAAATAGGCTTATTATTTAGTTAAATGTTAAAAATCAGAGGCGTTAATATAAATTTTTATTCTCCCTCTCTTTTCCAGGCCTTGGGTGTGTTTGGTCTATGCCAAATCCATGCCTTTGTCGATTACTTGAGAGCCAAACTGTCCAAGGAGAACTTTGAACTTCTTTTCAGGACTGTTATTGTCTTTGTGTGCACCTGTGCATTGGCATTCGTCGTTGTGGCTACATTCTTGGGCAGTATCCTTCTTTAAAGACATCCATAAGTGAATAAGGAAATGTTTATATGTTCATCATGATTCAATTTTTGTTATCTTTGGGTGTGATTAATTTATTTTTTATTTTTTTAAATATTTTTTTTTCCACTCACAATCTGCATGATATATGTTTGATTTCAATTTACACTCTGGATAAGGTTTACAAATCAATCCATTTTTCTTGTATTTGTTGGGTTTTTTAAAGATTGTTATTAATATGTTTGATTCTAATTTTACAGCTGTTGGTTTCAGACAAAGTGACCATTTTGTATTTGGACATTCTGGGTATTTAAAAGAAACTTACTTGCATGTTATGATGTCATGTTTGCATGTTTAAAGGGTGCAGTTTGATTGGTTACTCCTGATTTAATCTCCGAAGTGCTGGTTGGTATTTCTCTCCTATACTAACCTCCCAGCTATTTCCTTTTATTATATTGCTTGTTGAGAGTGCAAATGTTTTAGATCTGTCATTGGATAGCCAAAGTTTATCCTGATTTTTACAGCATGAAATGGACAATAGCAATTGCTTGCTGTACTTTCCACCAGATGTATCAGAACCAGCAACCCGACCGGGGGGGGGGGGGGGGGGGGGGTCAGAAAATAGCTCAACTGCACCTGGGATCGATCTTGGTCCCATTGCATGTGAAAAGAGATACCAACTGAGTGAGCTATTGGGATCCCCATATATTACAAATGGTGCTGTTAAATGCAATCATTGAGAATGTGTACAAATTTGGTTAGACTCTGTTCCTGGGAACAGGAATCGTTTGCAGAATAAAAAAAGTTATATAATTGATTTGATAAATTGGGATTTTGTTGTGTTTAGGAGTGGGGCAGGCTTCAGCTGTGTAAAGACCCAATCAAATCTTTTTTTTTTTTTAAACATGCAATAAAAAGTGATTCGAACTCTCCAAATCTGGTGAGCTGTTGAAAAGATTTAGAGTGGGGCCATAATTTGACTCTGGGATCCTGGTAGTTCAATTAGTAGAACACAACTATCTGTTAACTCTCTCCTTACCAGCTATTTTCAGAATTTGACCTGAAATTTCACACTCACTCAACACAAAAATAAATTTTTCGGACAGATTAGTAAGGAGTATATGCATTTTGTTCAGAAAAATGAGCTCTGCAACACAGTGTCGAGTTTTTATAGCTATGACTAAAACAGAAATGAAATTAGAACAAGAAACTTGTTGGTTACATTGTAACTAATGTGACGATTTTCCTTTGGGTGGTAAGGAGTGGGATAAGGGACTGGGATTGGTCTTGGGTTCGGTTTATGATTTTTTTTGGTCCTCTTTGATTATCTTGGTCTGTTCGATCTGTGATATATTTACATACTATCAATTTAGTAACATGAATAGTAAAAGAATCGCTTTAAACTCGTATTTAATACTAGGATAATAAACAATGTGAATTTTGCTTCCTTAACCAAATTTTTCAAAAGAAATTGCACCATGGACTGGAAGGTTCTACTCCCTGTTGGATCCATCTTATGCCAAGAACAACATTCCCATCATCGCCTCTGTATCAGAACATCAACCTACCACCTGGAGTTCATTTTACTTTGATCTTCAACTTCTCATGTTCCTGTTTCCTGTTGGCCTCTACTATTGCTTCGTCAAGTTGACGGATGCCAACATCTTCATCATCATGTATGGAGTAACCAGCATTTACTTTGCGGTGAGTGGTTTCACTTTTATTTTCTCTCATTCATTTCTATTATAAGACTTGTCAGACTGCGGTCATATCGGTAGCAAGCAATTGTTTAACTTCATTTAAAATTACAATCGGGTTCCAGCTCTGGCCGTTGCTGCAAAAGACTGCTTTTTTTCTTCTTTTTTTTTTCAAACATTTTTTTTTCATGCATCAGGCAAAAGTTGGATATTTGAGTCTTATTTATTTGAGCAGAGAAGGTCATTGTTCACATTTATAACTGTCTGGATTCATAGTAAAGTAAATCAGGAGGTCTGAGGTTTGATCCCCAGTTGAGCATTCAGATTTTTTGGGGTAGTTTTTTTCTTTTGTTTTTCATTCTTGGTTTGTATGGCACCGTTTCACACAAACTTTTTCTTACTGTCCTATATGTGCTTCAGGCCAATTTACACATTTGCAGTTTAAATCGTTCTTGCAGGATGTAAGTTGTCTTAATTCGGAATTTTTTCTCCATGTTTGAATGTTTGCCATTGTTCACTGGATGACTTTTTTTCCCCCATCATGTTGCTACCACGACACACCCAATCTAATGCATAAGGTGTCAAATTATCTAAGATCTTACTTTTTTTTTTAGGTTAGCACATTTTTATTCATTGAAGTTTGGATTTTTTCCGTAGAAGGCAGAGAATTTTTTTTAAGCCTGTCACATGGCAGTTTACATTATCAGTCTTACAGTTCATTTGATAAAATACCACAACAATTGAAGTAAGGTTTTCTATAATTTACGATTGATGATTCCATTATTGTTAATAAGAGAGAATTACGGCAGTGTACTCGGTGATAAAACACTCACATAAAACCTATTCTATCTCTCTGGTTTGGGTTTGTGTTCTAGTTCCACTGTCTGTGTCTTTTTTTTTTTCTGAGCAACGATATAGTTCACTTTGTGATGCGGCACCGTGGTTGACATCTGGCTTTTCCTATTTTCTTGTGACACATCTTAAAGGATTATATTTCCCCTCTCGGTAGGGTTCTTGACCTCTCATAGTGGACAGGGGTGTCACTTGCTGTGTCCTCTATACCCCAATTTTGTTTTCAAGTTGCTTTCTGTCTATGTCTTGGAAAGAGATTACTTGGTTTTGTCCTTTCTTTTGTCAGGGTCCTTGGCTGAGAATGAAACAGTCAAATTACGTGTATAGTTAAGGTTTTGGGAGATGATTTTTTTTATTCCTTGTAAATCATCTCTCTGTTACATATTGTTATATGTGTTATTTTGAATGTAGAATGTAAGCAATTGGGTCTTTTCCTCAAAGTTGGCCACTGTGCCTGTGTCTAGACTTTTAGATAATCTCAGACAATCCACTGATAGTATGCGCTTGGAATTTACATCTGTTCCTTATTTGTACTTTTCCCCTTTGTCTATGAATCCATTTTGTTCTTGTTTACCAGTGCTGATGTGACCCTACATGTGTTGCAATTGTCATAAGAAAACAAAGACACCTGGGTTGTTCTCTATTATCGAATGAAATATTTTCTCTAAGGAAAAATTATATTTAATTTTTTTTCCTCATTTGACAGGGTGTGATGGTGCGTCTTATGTTGGTGCTGGCTCCAGTGATGTGCATCCTGGGTGGCATTGGCGTGTCGGCTGTGCTCGTCACCTACATGAAGAACCTGGATGGTGTGGCCAAGAAAGAGAAGAAGGGAAAGAGGGCTGAGATCTCCAACTATCCTCTCAAGAATGAGGTTTGATCTCTTTTTTATTTTTTTTATTTTTTTTTTTTTTTGCTTTATTTTACTAGCTTATAAGACTTGCCCCTTATAAAGATTTAATCTGAAAATGAGTAATGAACAAAAATGTAAAAAAGTAAAATAACAAAGAACATTTCAAGCTTGTAACCCTTCTTCAGCCAATAGCAAAAAACAAAATCATCAATGTATCATTTAAAATCCAGACTGACATCAGAGAAATATTTGGCATGACTGTCCGCAAGTAAAACTATTTGTTATTTTGTTCTTTTTCATCTAGCAGATCAGTATCACTTTAATCTGAATACTTCAAATTTGGACAATTATGGATATTTTCCCCTACATTCTGATTTTTAATCCAAAGTTTTTGGGAAAGAGTGATAAGAATTAGTTTTCCAAAACCTAGCAAAGTCACCCAAGTTTAGAGTATTATTATTTATTACTGCCTCCCTTTTTTAAAACTTTTTTTTTCTCCACCATATTTTTCCATAGATTGCTACCTCTGTAGTCCTGACTGTCACTGCCTTCCTCATCTTCTACACCTACCACTGTACTTGGGTTACGTCTGAGGCATACTCCTCCCCCTCCATCGTACTCTCTGCCAGGGGAGGTGACGGCAGCAGAATCATCTTTGACGACTTTAGAGAGGCATACTATTGGCTAAGACACAACACCCCAGAGGTGAGCATAAATGGAACGATATTGGAGTCACCCAGCTCTTTGATGCATTTTTAGACAGCCGTTTTAATGATTAGTTCTCACTAAAGTCTATCACTCATTGGTTCTCACTAAATTCTATCAATCATACACATCCAAGGTTTCACGTAGTCACATCTGTATTGATACGTGATATCGGCTGGCAGGTGTTGTATTTTACCTTAACACATACATACCTGCCAACCATTCCTTTTTTTTTCCGTCATTGACTCTAAAATTCTGATTTTTAAAGAAAGATATGTTAATGATAAGAAAGGGTTTGGGGGAGGGGAATGGAAAAGGTGAAGAAAAAAATGAATGAATGCCAAAAAGGAGGTAAGTAAGAAAATGAATTGCACACCTTTTCCCCCTTCCCATAATGGAGGTGATTATTTTGGCACCTGTACCAACTGCCATTATGTGTTTGGTTATTTTGATGCTGAGCTATCCATTGGAAAGAAATTCTTAATTTTTGTATCAAATTCTTATTTTCTGATGTTCTGGTTCCACTTCGGGAATGTAAAGGCTTGGCATGTCCGCACATCGCAATAATGTTTATATATTCCATTGAGCATTCAAAGAAAAGGATGTGCCAGACATAGAGGTTATTCTCATCAGGAACAAATCTCTTTTATTTTCCATTCAATTCGTGTGAACCCAGATGCGATTTCCCTGTAAATGGAGCTCTATATTTTGTCACTAATTTATATAATGTTCATCACTTTTCATTTAATGAATGGCTCAAAGTTTTCGGCTATGTGGTCTTGTGGTATGACACTCGTCTTTGGATCAGAAGGTCCTGGGTTCGAGTCCCGCTCTGAGCGATGCATAGTTGAGTCCTTGGAGGGGGGTTTTTTTCACATTCTCTCAGCATGCTCAGCTGTAAAATGAGTACCTGGCCATTAGCAGCGTTGTATCTGTCTTGTCCTACATGTTAAGTGTTGCTGTTGGTCATGGACCCCTGCAAAGCGCTTTGAGCGTGTTTAGTGGTTATTGCGCTATATAAAAGCTTGTGTGAAATCGAATGGTTATATTTTTTAGGGTTTGTTTTTGCCAAGCTGATGCCATGCTCAAACTACACAGATTTTCTGAAATTTACCCAAACTGCTTAGCACTTGGGATTACATAAGAGGTCTGAGGGCTCAGCAGGTTATGGGTTAAATCGTTTAATTTTTGGGAGGATTTTTCAAATACATGATGCCAAGGTGATGTCATGTTTTATATGTGTTAAATCATATGTCTATCTTTTTGTTTGTTTTTTTTTTTTTTTTTTGCAGGATGCCAAGGTGATGTCATGGTGGGATTACGGTTATCAAATCACGGCAATGGCCAACAGGACCATACTGGTAGACAATAATACTTGGAATAATACGCATATATCTCGTGTTGGACAGGTCAGTGAACGTGGCTACCTTTTATTCCTGTTTGGTAATCTTAAAGTTAAAGGTTTTCCATTAATTTGAACTCTGAACCATTCAGCAGTTGTTGAGAGATTTGGATTGAAATTGATTTTGGCTCTTGTTCTATTATTGCATTCAACACGACTTAGACATTCTGAGATCCAACCCTCAGAGTTTAGTCAATCTTATTGTTTCTGGGTGGAGTTCCTTACCTCCCATAGTGGGCAGGGAGGCACTTACTGTGTTTTCTGTCCCCCTATATCTGTTTTCCAACATGCTTTTTGTCTTTGTCTCGGAATGAGATTACTTGGTTTTGTCTAGGCTCTGGCCTGATGCCCTATCAGGGAGGGAATTAGTCAAATGTATAGATAGAGTTTTGGGAGATGATGTTATTTGTCTTGTAAATGATCTCTCTCTGTTATGCACTGTATTGTTTTGCTTGTATTATATATGATTTGTAAACATTTGAGTGTATCCCTCTTCTCTTAGTTGGGACCTGTGCTTGTGTCTGAATGAGACTTTTAGGTGATCTCAAAGAACTTTGATAGTGTGCTCTTGGAATCTACATCTACTTCCTATTTGAACAAATTCCCCTTTGACTTCCCCTTTTTACTGTCCCATTTTCTTCCTTTTTTACTGGCTCTGATGTGGCCTTAGTGTGTTGCTGTAAAACCCTTAAAAACAAACAACCGATCTATTGTTCTTGCAGTTGTTCGGTCTTCAGGTGTAAAAAAATGTTTGTAGTTTTGATGTAGCACTTTTCACAGAAAGTACATTGCTTTGTTATTCTACAGGCTATGTCCTCCACAGAAGAAAAGGCTTATGAGATAATGCGTGAATTAGACGTAAACTACGTCTTAGTCATTTTTGGAGGCTTGACCGGCTATTCCTCTGATGGTAAGTATGATGCCATTCCTTAGGTTTTTTTGTTTTTTTAATTTCTATATGAATACCAGCTTGAAGCATTTGTGACCACTTGAAATGTGTCATTGTTATCAGCCTAGACATGATATGTGTCACTGTGGTGTAGCTGTTCGATCTTTGACTCACAACATTACCATAATTAGGCCCATATTGTACTGTGGTGCCTAATATTACAAAGAATTCAGTAAAAAAAAATTCTGTGTAAATATATGATTTTTACTAAGAAAAGTGAGACACGAAAAGGATCCGTAAAAATGATATGCTGTAGACCTGAAACTTTAAATATTTATAATTTTTAGGAGATAAAAATGTAGTCGCTATATTAACTTTAAAAATCAACAATTAAGCCCCGCAGGGATTGAATAACATTTCAAACTCCTTACAATTATGTAGTCTGGCATCAAGATAAGTTTTCATTAAGTTTTAATGACTTTGTGATACATAAAGTTCTGAACATGGAGCCAAAATTTCGTAAATCTGCGAATTTTTCATAATAGTCGGCAGGTCTGCTGCTTTCATACAGTGGACTCTGCATAAAGTCAACACCTCTTGTTGGCCCCGATTTTATTCCGTTGATAGTGGATCAAGTAAACCAATCTTTCTGGTCCAACGGGGTTGGCTTCATCGGAGTTCAACTGTCTATTCATTTTGTATTGAAAAATGAAACATTTCTTATATTCAGATATCAACAAATTTTTGTGGATGGTGCGTATCGGAGGCAGCACAGACCGTGGCAAGCATATCAAGGAGTGGGACTACTACACTCCCCAGGGAGAGTTCAGGGTGGACAAAGAGGGGTCCCCTACACTTCTCAACTGTCTCATGTACAAGATGTGTTACTACCGATTTGGTTCAGTTTACACTGAAGGAGGTACGTTTGTTTTGCATTTTTTTGTGGTTATATTTTTCAGACATATACCATACCACTGGCTGAAATGGAAGTAGTAGTCCACATGTGGATGTTTAGGGAATGACTCCTTCAGGAGTTGATAGAAACTAAAAACAATACAGAATTTGACAGGGTCTTGGAGCATGGAAAAAAATATCAAGAATGAAATTATCACAGCGTCTATTATGAATATATGAGCGAGGTGCTTGTGTGTTTGTCGTGAAATTCACAAGTGTGAACTGTAGTCTGGATCCCCTATTTAAGGGGCTTCTACTAAAGCGACCATGAGGAAGAAGTCACATATTTAAAAATTTGGCCGGAAAACTTGTCCTGCAAATATCATTCGTTTTGAATGACCCTCATCTTGGCAAAAGCTCTCAAACCTTGAGTAAAGAGCTTTTTCCAAGGACTCAACTATGTGCCAGAGCAGGTTTCGAATCCTGGAACTTCCAATCCGAAGACAAGAGTTGTACCAGTAGGCCGCATAGCCACACATATAAGTCCCAAATTTTCTGTTCTTTGTGTTCCATTTGATAATGGATAAAGTCATACAATCAGTATTTGACTCTTCTGTAGGAGTATGATTCATTTCAAATTACAAAGATTGAATTTGTTGAGTAAGACAGTTAACATCTTATCTCACATTGCTCTTCATCTCTACTCTTCAGGAAAACCAACTGGCTATGACAGGGTTCGTAACACAGAGATTGGAAACAAGGATTTCAGTCTGGACGTGTTGGAAGAGGCTTACACCACAGAACACTGGCTTGTTAGGATATATAAAGTCAAGGATTTAGAAAATAGAGGCGTTTAGAGCAATGATGTCTCGTAGCTTTAAAAAAAAAAAATTATTATTTAAATTTTAAAAAGTTATGAAAGGATAACATGTACGACTTCATGTTATCAAAGTATGTTTGTTATTTTTTTATTGATATTTTTTTAATGCTAAAAAAATAGTTTGTTGCATTTTATTTTTTATAGAAATGTTTTTTTTGTTTTGTTTTTTGCTGCTGATCTTTTTTTGTTTTTCATAAAAATGTAAGTTATGGGGGGGGGGCTGTTACAAAATTTTCAAAGAACTGAGTAACAAAAATAGAAATGAAGTTATTGGGGATGTATGGTTCTTACAGGCTTGATTAAATCATTGCAATTAAATTTGACATACAAGATTTTGTACAGGGGTTAAATTCACAAAAATTTCTTTGTTTTTACTTTGGATCAAATGTAATTCTAGGGAACAGTTTTTGAAAAAAAAATTCATGCTTTTTTTTTTAATCGCAGCAACAGGGTGATATAACAAAACCGTTTTGTTTTGTTTTTTGTTTTTTTGTTGAGGATTAAAATTGTATCCTCATGTCACAGTTTCCATGAATAGTCTACTGAGAGTGAGGGGTCGTTTGATATTTCTTTTGTGTGTCATTTACATTGAATGGGTCATGATTCTAGGTTTCTGCCAATATGATCACTGTTTGCCAAATAATTGAAAACCAGCTGTTAATCGTTGCCAAGACAACCATAATTCTAAACCAAGTTTTGTTGTTTGTTTTGTTTTGTTTTTCTCTCTCTCTATTTTTTCTTTTTATAAAAGGCTTGTTCATTTTGCCTTACTCTTTTTTTTCTACTTTTTTGATGTGATGAAATAGTTTATAAGACGAAAGAAAGGTAAGAGTGCAAGATCACTGTTGAGATGTTATTTAACCACGTTTCGGCTGATTTACTATAATAATAAATATATATAAAAATAAAAAATGGTTAAACGAAATGTTTGTTGTTGGCTTAAAGCGATTTCAGTTTATTTTTTTTAATCTTCAAGATAAATTATTATTATTGTAGATTAGGGTGTGACTGAAGCGTTTGTTTGTTTTTTTGTTTTATACGTTCAACACAAAATTCAGATCTTTTGATTCATTTATTTAGGGATTTTGACAATCTTTAATCAGAAGCTCCCAATATAAAAATTAAAGACAAGCTTAGAGGGGAGGAAGTAGCTATAGAAGGAATGAAGTTGACGTCACACAGCTCTTTGTCATTATTGTTAGACAGTCTGTGATAAGTTCTCAGTAAATTATGTCAATCAGCCTATAAATATTAAAGGTCACATGGTATGTTAGTTATGGCTGGCCGATGTCATATTTTATCTAATTGCATATCATCAATATGCTAATGTGTTCAAAGTGAGACCATTATAAAGATACCATGCACAGGTTTCTAGTCTAAATGTATACAATTGTCATTGCATTTGAATTTAAAATTTGAAACATCTCAAAGAAATGATGTTCAAGATATGTCCATATCATTGTCTACAAAAAGGTATAATGAACAAATGAATGTTTCCTTTCTGTTAAAGGACCCCAGTCATGCCTAGGCAAGATTGAGTCATTTCTCATTTTAAGATGAGGAAATGATGCTGCATAAGGAGCAAAAGTGCATCGATCATAGTACAGCAAGTGTAGAAAGAACACTGATGCAAGATTAATCTTATGATCTTATTTTGATAGCACCACAGCGATGTTTGTACAATTGCACCGGCTGCCTATGAAGGCTAGGATTATTGAGTATAGTATAAGATATGTTTTGTGTTGGTGTTACTCAGCAATTGTCAACCATTCACGTTCATCTACATCCAAGATTTAATTACTCCCTACTGATTCGAATCTTATTTCTGTCCCCATACCAAATTGAAGACCTATAGGAACAGAACCTTCTCCAAGCGTGACCCTTGTTTTGATTGTTTTTAAGGGTTTTACGGTGATTGCAACACATTTAGGTCATATCAGGGCCAGTAAAAAGGAAGAAAATTGGATAGTTAAAACATTCTAGATGTGTAATTAAGAGGACTTGAGGAAAAAGTAAGACAAAGGGGAATGGTTCAAATTGGGAACAGATGTAGATTCCAAGAGCACACTATCAGTGTACTTAGTTTGAGATCACCTCAGTCTCCCCCATGCACCAGCACAAGATTCCACTAAGCTTACAAGCACCTAAAAAAAAAAGAAAGAAAGAGTTGACAAAGTCAAGAGAGATCCAAAAGCAATAGCTATATCCCTGAAGATGTTTATGTTTTTAAAGTTTTTACAGCGCTTGCGACACATTCAGGTCATTTTAGCGCCACTAAAAAAAAAGAAGAAAATGGGATAGTTTTTTTTTTTTTAAATCTAGATCTACAAATTAAGCACACAAGGAAAAGTAAGACAAAGGGAGGTGGTTCAATTAGGAAACGGATGTAAATTCCAAGAGAACACGACTAGCTAACACTAACAATGTGCTTTGTCACCTAAAAGTCCCAACCAGACACGAGCACAGCATCCCACCAAGAGAAATATACTCAAATGCTTACAACAATCATGTTATTCAAAACAAAACTACACATTTGACAGAACAAACCAAATAATCCAATTCCATGACAAAGAAAGCAACTGGGATAACATAAAGGGGTATAGAAGACGCAGCAAGTGACCTCCAGCCCACTATGGGCTCATATTGACACTGCCCCAGGATATCCACCAGTAGGGATACACTCAAATAGCGACATGAGAAATATCAAAGAACCCGCCATTGATGACAGGTGATATGAATGAGTATGATAGTGATAGGTTACTCGCTTGGGAGGAGAAGGATAATATAGTTTTACTCACATCTTATTCCCCCTCAGCAATCATTCCATACGGGGCTCAAGTGAAATCAAATGGTGTCTTTCCTGATCAAAGGCAGGAAATTGCATGAAAATCATAAATTTGATACGGGGTTAGAAGATATTGCAAGGCTAGTGAAAATTCCACCGGCTCGGGAAGGACCAAGAAGAAAATTCCAGCAGTCTCAAAATCGGAGACAGTGCGAAATGTAATCTGGCAGCTTTTAGTTTGTTTTTGTTTTTTGTTTCGTTTGGAACACTTCTGAATCAACAAGAAAAAAACAGAACCTTTTATTTGTAACAGACAAAAATGAATAACAGCTAGCTGTTATATTCATTTTTCTTCATTACTTTTTCCAGTCCACAGCTTAGTATCACTTTTAACCTTATATTTGCAGAGTTTTCCTCAGTCTCGATGTAGACTCCTCTCACCACATGGATAGCATGTCTGTTTTTAAGGGTTTTACGGCGCTTGCAACACATTTAAGTTATATCAGCGCCAGTAAAAAGGAAGAAAATAGGATAGTGAAAAGTTCTAGAATTACAATTAAAGCACCCAAGAAAAAGTAAGACAAAGAGAACAAATAGGGATCAGCAAATGTAGATTCCAAAAGTGTACCATCAATGTACTTAGTTTGAGATCACATAAGTCTCATCCTGACACAAGCACAAGATCCAACAAAGAGGAATACACTCAAATGCTTACATTATCTATTCTAAATAACAAATATATACATAACAGAGAGATGATTTACAAGGAAAAAATTATCTTCTCCCAAAACAATAACTATGAATTTGACTGTTTCCCTCCCAGCCAGGGCCAGGACAAAACCAAGTAATCTCATTCCAAGACAAAGACAGAAAGCATGTTGGAAAACAGATATAAGGGATAGAAGACACAGTATGTACCACTATGGGAGGTCAGGAACCCCACCCAGATAGCACGTCTGTGGTGGGAGTTTTTGTTTTGTTTTTAAGTGGTTTACGGCGCTTGCAACACATTGAGGTCGTACCAGCGCCAGTAAAAACGAAGAAAATGGAAAAGTAAAAAGTCCTAGAATTACAATTAAAGCACCCAAGAATAAGTAAGACAAAGGGGAATTAGTTCAAATAGGGAACAGATGTAGATTCCAAGAGAACACTATCAGTGTACTTAGTTTGAGATCACATAAATGTCTCATCAAGACACAAGCACATGATCCCACTGAGGAAAACACTCAAGTGTGTCCAAATCATATATGTATATATATATATAACATCTCCCAAAATTCTAACTATACATTTAACGGTTTCCTTCTCAGTCAGGGCCAGGACAAAACCAAGTAATCTCATTAAAAGACAAAGACAGAAAGCGTGTTGGAAAGCAAATATAGGGGGATAGAAGACACAGTAAGTGCCTCCCTTCCCGCTTTGTGGGAGTTTGTCCAAAATAATAGATCTTTATTTAAAAACTAAAAAACCTCCTAGACTTATGTAGGGGAGACAACGTACAAACTATCCACTATATTCTTTATCCATAGAACCAAAAAATAAGACACAAGATTGATTAAAATCAAAACTTTTTTAATTTTGAAAATACAAGAGTGGAAGCAAAATTGAAATGCGATTTAACAATCATAAAAATTTGCAATTTTAAATGATGTAAATACATTACAACAAGGGAGAATTTAAATGATGATAAAAACTTGTTTTAAGGGTTTGTGACAGGTTTAGGTCATTTCAGCACCAGTAAAAAGAAAATGTGATAGTGATAGTCCAACAAAAAAAAAAGAATTTGTTATAAATTCACAAGTAAAAGCACCCAAAAAAAAACAAGACGAGGGATTCAAATAAGGTACGCAACGAGATTTAAAAGAGCATAATATTATTAATATCAGTGTACTTAGTTTGAGATAACCTAAAAGTCTTATCCAGACACCAGCACAGGATCCCACTGGGAGGAAAACGCTCAATTGATTACAAAATATATTCTAAACAAAAACTATGACTAACAGTAACAGTTCATAACAGAGATATGATATAAATGGAAAAAAATAATCCCCCAAAACTAATAAGATATTATTATTATTATGATTATTATTATTATTATTATTATTATTATTATTATTATTATTATCATTATCTTTATTATTATTATTATTAAATTGAGCTTTTATATAGCACGATATCCACTTAATGTGCTCAAGGGGTCCCTGACTAACAGCAACATGTAACATTTAGAACGAAACATGACGCCTGTGAGGCGATATTACAATTTTGTTCCAACAGAGACAATGCTGTTAACGGCAAGGTAATCATTTTACACCCGAGTATGGTGATTTGTTTTTGTTTGTTTTTAAGGGTTTTACAGCGCTTGCAACACATTAAGGTCATATCAGCGCCAGTAAAAAGGAAGAAACTGGGAGAGTAAAAATTTCTAGAATTACAATAAAGCCATCCAAGAATAAGGCAGACAAAGGGGAATTGGTTCAAATAGGAAACATGTAGATTCCAAGAGCACACTATCAGTGTACCTACTTAGTTTGAGATCACCTAAAAGTCTCATCCAGACACAAGCACAGGTCCCTACTAAGAGGAATACACTCAAATGTTTACAAATCATATATAATACATAAACAAAACACAATACAGTGCATAACAGAGAGATGATTTACAAGGGAAAAAAATATCATCTCCCAAAACTAACTATACATTTGACTGTGTCCCTCCCAGCCAGGGTATCCGGCCAGGGCCAGGACAAAACCAGTAATCCCATTCCAAGACAAAGACAGAAAGCATGTTGGAAAACATATATAGGGGGGGGGGGGTAGAAAACACAGTATGTACCTTCCTGCCCACTATGGGAGGTCAGGAACTCCACCCAGTGAGTACGGTGAGAGAATGTGAATAAAGAGCCTTTTCCAAGGACTCAACTATGCTCGAACTCAGGACCTTCTGATCCGAAAGCGAGTGTCATACCACTAGACCACATAGCCGCAATATTATTATTATTATTATTATTATTATTATTATTATTATTATTATTATTATTATTATTATTATTATTATTATTATTATTGTTATTATTATTATTATTATTATTATTATTATTATTATTATTACTTTATAATAATAATGAGGATAATAATAATTATAACAATAATTATAATAATAATAATACACATGATGATGATGATATGAATTATGTTGACAAAGAAAATATAGAGTTTAATTTGTATGTTAAATTCAAATACCATAAATTTTAATACAAAAGTATTTTCTGTCTTTAGATAGCTGCCTTAGCTGAATTGCTTTGGTTAAATTAAATATGATACTAACTAATACTGATACAGTAACACTATAAAATACTTTGTAGTAAACATGATAGAGACTATAATATCAACTAAAAATAAAATTAAAAAAAAAAAAAAGAAAAAAAAAAAGATTGATTGGCAAATTAAGAACATCAAACGTTAAAGTACTTTGTGACTGATGGTCTCCGTTTGGCATCATGTCAGAGTGATTAAGAAACTGAAAAATTGACTTCTCAGTCCAAATTATGAAATGTTAAACAAATTACATATAATATGCCTCAGTGAGAAGAATAGAGGTAGACTAGCGTCCTATCCAAAGAGTAGCAAGTAGCAAGTAATTGCTATTGTCCATTTGTAGATATCGATACTGGGATAAATTTTTTTTGTTTTTGTTTTTGTTTAATGGTTTTACGGCGCTTGCAACACATTTAGGTCATATCAGCGCCAGCAAAAAAAGGAGGAAATGGGATAGTCAGAAAGATGCTAGATTAACATTTGAAAGCACAAAAGAAAAAGTAAGACAAAGGGAAATGGTTCGAATAGATTTCAAGGACATACCATCAATGTACTTAGTTTGAGATCACCTAAATGTTTCACCCAGACACCAGCACAAGATCCCACTAGGAGGAATACACTCAAATGTTAACAAATTATATGTTAAAAATTAAAAAAATAACAGAGAGATGATTTACAAGGAAAAAAACCATCATCTCCCAAAACTATACATTTGACTGTTTCCCACTCACTCTCAGCCAAGGACACCGACAAGGGAAAGGACCAAACTAAGTAATCTCACTCCAATGCAAAGAAAGAGAGCAAGTTGGACAACAGATATAGGGGGAAAGAAGACACAGTAAATGCCTCCCTGCCCACTATGGGAGGTCAGGAACCCCACGCAGCAAGACAAAGAGTAAGAGAGAAAGCAAGTTGGAAAAACAAATATAGGGGTATAGAAGACAGCGTAACTAACCTCCATTGGCCAAATGGCTTTGAAGGACTCGTAATTATGTATTATTATTGAGAAGAATTAATGTACTTGTAGCTCGTCAAAAACCACATAGGGTAATTGGCCGGGGCCAGGACAAAACTAAGTAATGTTCTTTTGTTGCAACGCTTATAGGTTATTTTAGCATGAGTAAAAAGGGATATGAAAAGTTGTGCCTCTGTGGTGTAACGGTCGCACGTGTGATCAGTAATCAGAAGGCTGCTCTGGGGTTCGATCCCCAGTCGAGGTCGACTGATGTTTTGGGATGGTTTTTTTCAATGCAATTTATCTGCCAATCATCCCTTTCAAAATGTTAACCACAAATAGAGTTGGATGGAAAATAACGACACACAATGCTCATTATGGAATAAGTTAATCCCGAATTATTGCAAACATCCCACACCTTATGTGGAACTGTTAGGTCAGAATGTTTTAAAAACAAAACAAATAAAATACAATGCAATTTCTGAAATGGTATTGTGCATACTTATCAAATGGATATCTTTTCATAATCTATCCATCATTGAACATCAGGAATTAAACATATACTAAAAAGATGAATAGTTTAAATAAGTCAAATAGTATTAGTATTCCATCATATATTATTCGCATACGACTGGCTTTTAAATAAGCCAGCCAGAAAACTCTGAATGAAAGCCTTCAATAATTACTTAATTAAAATAAGTTAATAAATAGATGAATAAATAAATAAATAAATAAATCTATATATAAAAGCTATAATTATATGATATTCTGTCGATTAACAAGCCAGTCCTTCCATTCTTCAAGTCAGTCATTATTTTCTACATATATATGGTAGAACACACATTCCTCGATAATGCACAGTAAACCATTGCAGTACAACCACACCTACATTGCATTACAACCAGCCCTACACACATCATGTCAAACATGAATGGAAAGGCAATCAAGAATAATGGAATAAACATTTCGTTACATAGAATCTCAAACTCATTAAATATGGTTTGACCCTTTCTAACACCCGAGGGATTTACAGGGCTCTATATTTTTCGTCATTAATTACCCGAAGTCCAAAAATTCTACATTATTTGGACTCTTTCTTATCTATTTTGTTCTCCAATATTCTAATGATATCACTTATTCCTCTTCAAGAGTTGCAAAATTTTTTATTATAGTTTTGACAAAGGCGGCGAATAAATTTATTGTGATGCAGTTCTTAAATTAAATATATCTTTAAGAAGCAGACCATTTTTCACAACCGCAACTTAAATAACTATCATGTATAAAACATATATAATATGAATAAATATTTGTAGAACTGTATCAATATTGATATGAATTATGGCAACAAAAATAAATAATATAGTGGAGTGGTGAATGAATGAATGAACACATAAATAAATCAATCAATCAATTAAATTATTATCTATATGAATGGCAAAGAAAGCACAGTTTAATATCTAGTAAATGACTGGAATAAACATTTTAAATTAAGTAACAAATAGAAGTAAAAAGGCAGTATACCTACATTGAAATGGTTCTATGATCAATAGAGACTGATCAAAAAATATTTATTGAATTTGGTTGTAGTCTGTTGTTTGATAGTATATCGTATGGTTAAGGTTTTCATCGATAAAAATGTGACTTTTGGAAGAGATTTGTATAATAGGGAAAGAAAGTCGGGGCATCACACCTTCTACTTTTCTGGTCTCAAAATCCTTGGAAGTGTCTATGTAAGAAGTCCTTTGGAAAACAAATGTTAACAATGAATAGTTTACATATAGAATCATAAGGTAGCATAACTATTTTAGTAGCAGGATGCATAGGCAGATTACAGGATTACAGGACGTAAAACTGCGAGCATGGATGATCTTTATAGGCAACCAGCATATACTTAGATTAGAAAATAAGATGCCATCACTCTGAACCCAGAAGGTCATTTATACGAACAAGGTATGAATTCAGTCCTCCGGAAGAGTGGTTTTACACTTTCATTGAGATTGGAATCAGTTTTTTACACACCAATCTTTTTGTTCCCTAATGAGCAGTTTTGAAATATTATATTTTCATCCAGAGATCTTTTTGGGAGTTTATTGGCATTATTTTGCTTAGACTTCCAGCTCTTTTACATAATTACATGTATCTGATATTTAAAAAATATATTTCATGACTTGTATTTTGCCTAAAATGATCTTCCACAAAGACATTCAAGATGTAATAAAAAAAACATGCTGATATATTTATAAATATGGAAAAAATAAATAATATAAATATCTTTTTAAAATGACATTTCACATTATATTGTACCAAACATTTAAATGTAATGAAGAAGGCACTGAATATATGAAGGGTCCTATGACAAAATTCACATTGCACGAATGTTAGACAAATAAATGAAAATTGATTTTATAATACTATGTTTATTTGTATTTGTCCTTCAAAACATCAGTCGAATTTTATTACCCCTGTCTTAGCAAAAACTCTCGAACCTGGGACCTTGTGAGCTCCCAGGTTTAAGAATTTTTGCAAAGATGAGGGTCATTATAATCGATCGATATTTGAAGGATGAGTTTTCAGGCCAAATTTAGAAATATGTGTCTTTCCAGAGTACAGCAGTTAACTGGAACTCCATCCACTGTTTTACAAAATGAATTCGATTGAAAGTAAAGAGTTGCTCTTGAATAATAATGATCACATTACTTTGTCTTTTTAAATAGAATAATAATAATAAATAATGAATTTATATAGCGCCTAAACATCAATAATTATCATGCTCTTCAGCACTTTACATTATAGAAATTGGCAATAATAACAAACATAACAAACAAATTTAAGACACAACACAGTAAACATGCATATAGAAACAAATTCTAGGAAATATCCCCTTCATGAAAAATAAGACTTACGGAACAACTCAGTCTTGAGACATTTCAATTTTCACCGGACAATGTCTTGTAAAATTCAAGATTTTGTTTACGGACATAAATTTTCATGTCAAAAACTCAATAGCCATTATATTATAATAAGCATTCGTTGTTATATGATTTTTAATGTTTGCTTTTTGGGTTTTTTTTAAATCTTTCAAAAAAAAGAAAACAACTCTTGTGACCAAAAAGAAGCACTAAAAGTTAAGAGGATGGATTGACAACGTGAGATCAGGTAAAAGCTACAACCAGAATATGGCAGAAAGTAGATTTCATGTAAACACCTTATCTATGAAAGCACATATAAATATATAAATAAATAATCGTGAATTAATTATTAAAGTTAAAGAAAGCAATACTTTATGTTGTAATATTCACCATTTTGGCAATTAATTTAACATAGCATACACATGTATGATACAATTTTATAGTGATGACAAACAATCAAAATAAATTCTTAAATAAATAAATAGACAAATTAATCATTCAATTAATCAATTAATGGTAAGGAAATTTAAAATTTCACCACATTTAAATACAGTAATGGGTTGTTGGTTTATTTAAGATGTTGAGATTTTATAGCGAGTATCATTTTTGTAATAAATATAATTATCGCTGTTGATTTGTTTCCTGCCAAACAGTCAAGGCATCATTAAGCTCAATCAAAATGCTTTCACCTTTTCAATCTAATTTTGTTAACAGAGAGCAAACTGACTTTGAAACCGTGGTTTACGTTTAGGTTATTTCAACATAAGTAAATTTTTATTGTTATCTTGGTTGAACTGATAAAATTGATTTTAAAAATCTTTCCTTCTGCAAAATCCAGCAGTTTGATATTATAAAAAAGCAAAATACAATATATTTCAGTTCAGTTATAAAAATATCTGTCTCCAGCCCGAGCAACAAGATTAAAATTGTTCTCATTCATTATAGATCTCTTAATTTATATCCATGACAACTTTGTTTATTTTTACTTGCATAGATAAAAGAAATGTTCTATATAAAATATAGCAGCATTTCTCAATCAAGTAAAAGATTAAGATAAGATTTGAGTGGTCCCGGCAAAGGCAATTCAGCAATCGCATCAGGGAGTCTTACCTTATCAACTTTTAAAATATGCTGCCTAATAGAAATCTTGGTGATATGACATAATGAGGGACAAGTTTGCTTGTGACCAATGCCCCAGACCTCAGCAACTTCTTTGTTCAGTTCATACCGCCAATTCTTTTCTCTCCAAACATTGTCCGCTTTTCGTGCCTTTGTGGTGAGAAGTGATCTCTTCATTACAATGCCACATTGGTTAGTAGAATCGAGCTTTTCCATTATGGTTTTGACAGAAGGATGCAAATCATTGGAAATAGCTGTGATAAAAGATTTCATTGCAACAAGAGAATTCATCGTTGAAATCATCATTTGTTCAACTGTTAAAAAATCCTCTACTCTGGGTTCCCAATGTCGAACATTTGCAGATGCACCAAGTTGTAACAAAGTAGTAAATAAAGCTTTATCTCTGTAGTCAAGAGCTAATGAGAGCAGGGTGTGTTTTCTTTTATGAACGATCGCTTTATTCAATATTGACTGAAGGTTGTACGAAAATTTCTTCCCCTTGAAGAGAGAACAACGATAGTGGCCATGGAGAGCTTCAAACTCATGTTTACATATATCAGAATGAAAGGGAGTGAGATTATTAACAAAATATGAAATCATGGGTGAGTAGCACTGATAGAGTTTGAAGTCAAGTATGCTTTCACCGGATTG
>NC_088370.1:29319061-29356561 GCF_034508935.2 Berghia stephanieae | reverse complement strand
TTGTTGTTGTTGTTGTTGTTGTTGTTGTTGTTGTTAATGATGATGATGATGATGATGATGATGATGATGATGATGATGATGATGATGATGATTATGATGACAACGACGATGTCGTCGACAATGATGGTTACCACCATACGATATTACAAAGTTTAGTTAATCTTAGGCTTTCGCCAATAATTCACACAATACAATTAAGACAAAAGAATGTTACCAATCTCTCCTCATGCATTCGTTATACTATCACAATAACGACCGTGTTATCTTTACTCCTTCCCCAACCAACCCTAGCTTCCCGCCTCTTCATCGCGAACCATCTTATGTATGTATTAGCTTCAGGACGGGCAAGTACGGAATCTGCCCACCCTTCCTTTAAACATATTTATTTCCTCTATAACTTAGTTAGAATTCAACTCTCTCCTTTCTCAGAATAGTATTTCTCGTATACCAATTCAATTGTTGAGAATACCAAAATGGTGGTTGTATTTTATATATTTATTTAGTCGTGACTTTTGAATAAAAGTGTTTTTTTATTAGAGGGAATACAATAGAAAATTACATTGTTTTGCAAAATTATTTAGTCTGGCAATAAAAATACAGCGGTAATTACTTTAAGAATAATATAAAAAAGAACTAACAAATTAATTTGTTAAAAAACAAAAACAAACAACAAAAAAACCAACAAAAAAAACAAATAAGAAAACAATTTAAATAAATGAGTTTTGAGAAGTACTAAAGAAAAGGAGAAAAAAAAAAGAAATAATTTAAATGGATAAACAAATATATAAAAACAACATAAATTAATACTAAATTGGTATAATATTAGTAAGTTAATAAATTTAATTCAATACTGGAACCTTCCCAAAGTCATTACATCAATGGTACCAGCACAAGTAAGGCAATAAATAAGAAAAAGTTCGTTTGCCAAAAGCTCTGTTCAGTGTTCACTGGTTATTAAGGTGGGCTCATTTGAATTAGCCCGACCTAGTACTAGAGAGGCCAGACAGCAAAACTCGGAGTTAGTTCACCGTCAGACGACGTGACGATGAGATGAGACGATGTGGGCGGAGTGTAGTGGAGTGGTTGGGGGGGGGGGGGTGATAAAAAGAACAGGAGCGTATCCTGGTTTATGCATTACAGGGTGCATGGTGATTCGCAATCTATCAAAAATACACACAAATTGATTTCAGTACGAAGTATCAAGTTTAATATAACTTTTGAATTATCTAATTTTTAAAATTATTTTTCGACCTGGTAAATACAGTTATAACTAAAAAACAGGCTGGTATTTGCCCACCTGCCAATGTATTACCACCGTCCCTGATTATTATTATTAATAATTAATTATCCTTTTACGAAATATTAGATAATGGAGATACATTGGCAAATATTTCAGTGGTATTGATCGAGAATCTAATTGACTTTGATTAGGCTCAAGGCAGATTAATATTGAATTACTGGTCAGTGAAACTACAAGAACAAATTCAGAAAACTATATATATCGAGAGACACGCATCATGTTACTCACTTCATTTCTTAACAAATCAAAACTTTCTTTTATTTCTTATGACTGGTAGTAATAAGTAGCGGTTGTAGTTGTTTAAATAATTATGGTGGTCTAAGATAGTTTAAAGTAAGACTTGTCTGAGCACTAATGCAAAGCTGGGTTAATTATACGAAGGTCTTGGTCAGTTAAACAAACTGTTTCTGCTAAATGTAGTTCTCCAGACCTCCCCCCAAAATGTTTAGTCTACCAAATGACAGGCATGCATTGTTGATTAAATTATCGAGTCATGCACGCCAGTACTGAGTTTGCAATTAGAGTTAGACGACGATTGGGATTGTTTGGAAGCTTTAACTCTGCCCACTTGTCATTATGATATCTGAAATGCTATCGCCGTCCACATATTTACGCCATAGATTGAAAAGAGGGTGGAGCCCTGCTTCGATATAAATTTTACAGCCCTAATTGCATCATAAAATTCTGCCTCATGACAGTGTGATATCTTTTCCAGATTGATGTCCTTATATGAGACCTGAATTTTGACCATTCAATGATGCTCTATTTGATAGCTTCGCTGTTCAACATGTCTCAGCTCACCCCTTGATTTGGGGTACATTTTGTGTAACTTCAAAGACCACGTGTTTGACCGAAACGGTTGTGTAATACTAATAGCAATGTGGCTAGGACCACGAGTCTTGTACTTGTATGTATAGTTACGTCACTATTCACACTCATGAATTCCTTATATAGGCTGGACTCACAATCATAAAACGAAATCTGTGATTTATACGTCTTGAATCAAACGAGTACACAGCGCGTCGTCTCTTGAGAAATAAAAAATGATATAATAAAAATCAAAACAATCGACCAGAAAAATAAGGAAAAATCATAAAATTATAAAATTTTAATAAAGTTATTTTCAAAAAAATGATTACAAAAAAGGATATTTCTAACCGGTTTTTATGAGACAAAGAACAAATTTATCTCATTTTCAAGCTGATTCCAACAATGTGGTTTTCAAATTTATCGGGCAGGGGGTGCTACTGGAGGTCATTTTGAATTACAGAGTAATGTACATCTGAATAATAGGTTGTTTCCCTTGAAAAGGATTAGATAACTTCTCTGTTCCATGGATTCCTTAGTCGGTTCATGTTCGACATTAAGCGTCCGCTATACGTATAATGTTATGGCAATCTATCCGGTCTAAAAATTATCTGCCGCACTCGTGTACCGTCTCAAACCTGCCTGTCAACGGAGTCGCAAGGCAACATTCATCCAGGTGCCCTGCGGTCTCCTGACCATGACAACATGTGCTGGTGGGCGAAGCTGATGAAGGGTGACTTTTGCTGAACAGGTTCTGGAACTTAGTCTGTTGGCTACCACCCATGGCCGTCTAGTATAGTTACGCCATGCTTCCACCCAATGTTTCTCTACAGCTTCTCTCCAAGTACGAAGGAACAGCGTCTTTGCCGAAGTACCTACATTTTTTCAAGTCGAATTCCACCTTGTATATGCGACCCTTTCCTGCGTCAGGGTGCATTAGAACAAGAGCATCGTTTCCCCCGCATTATTGTTTATTTTATAAAGCCAATCGTCGAGTGATCTTTTCCCTTTGGACATGGGGCAATTCATCGGCAGATGTTGTCAGCTTTCCTGACACTATCCATTGACCTGCGGAGTTTGGTTTCGACCTACTCAACGTTTCTGCCTCTACCCCATACTCCTCTGTGGAATAGCACAAGTGTCAGGGGTGATGTCCTCAAGAGCACTTGTTTTTCTGCCCAATTCGATCACGTAAAATTCCACAGAAGACGGTAACTTGTTTCTATCTTCCTCGCAACATCTTCGAGATAACCCAATATTATGTGAGGCTGCGGTCCCCCATGTACTTTGGATATTGGTAATCTGAAAGTAACTGATCCCCGGCGACGTCCAGTTTCCGGGTATGCTCAAGTCGCTTGGATGGAAAGCGATGGCAACGATATTTGAAGATTTTAAGATACCCCAGCCAAGGTAGGATTTAAGTGAATCAGGACCAAGTCGTCCACATATCCCAGTCCAAGTGAGGAAGTGCTTGTCAAGTCTCTTACTTTACCTTACCGGAGTTCCATATCCCTACAGAGGTTGTATGTCATGGAACGCCATTCTTCATGCTCAAGGGCCATTAACTCTTTCCTTACCAGCCATTTTTCGAATTCTACACAGAATCTTTGCATCCACCGAACACAAAAATAGAATTTTCTTATTCAACTAGAAAAGCAACAAGTACATTCTATACATAATATTGTTCAGCAAAATGAGCTCTACAACACGGTGTCAAGTTTTTATAGCTATAACAACAAATTTTCATTAAAATTTGTGATGTGCAAAAGAAATTAGAAAGATAAAATTGTTGGTTGTATCCTAACGAATGTGACGATTATCCGGTGGTTGGTAAGGAGAGGGTTAATGAGCAGTCGATTATCTTTTTGCCAGTTGTTGCCTCCACATTCCTATCCAGGACTTCCTTGGTTTGCCCCGTGCCTTTTTACCAGCTACTTTCCCCTCTAGCAATGATTTATTATTATTTTTTAAAACATTATCTCCGTCAAGACATACCCCAGAGACACTATTTATTATTCCTTTATTTTCCTGATCCTGCTTGTCCCACCAGCAAGAGACATTGGGTGGCAGCCAAGGCTAACTGGTGGCAGTCAAAATCGATCGAGAACGTGCTCATCGACACGCTCACTTCATCAGCGGGGGCTTGCCACCTCGCTTCATCGGTGGGGACTTTCGACCTGTCCAATATATGTATGTACCTGTTGTGGTAACGAACCCGAAACCGCAGAGCATCTAGTTGAACGGTGTGTTGTGACGAAGCTTCCGGGTGGGTTTACGACGGTGTACAAGTGCGGTAAAGAATTTTCTGATTAGGTCGATCGTCACAACATAGTAGTGTAAGCACCATTAGAATCTGCTGCCACCTATCCATCATGTACCCGTTGTGGCGCCATAACATAGCTATTTGTGTGACAACCATTAGAAGCTGCTACAATTGGTAGGAAACCCCTGGGTCTATCACTTATATATTTGAAAATTATGAGGTCAAAATTATAAGCATGCACGAGTAAAAATTGCAGCATATTATTAAGTTGCTCTTGAGGAGTATTTGATATTCCGTGAACACGAAACAGACTATGGAAAACCCTCTGTTCGGATTTCACTGACAGTTTATAAAAAACTTTAAACAAATATATAATTGTAATTCCACCTACATATAGTACATATTCGACTACTACTACTACTAGTACTACTACTACTACTACTACTACTACTACTACTACTACTTACTACACTTTGTAAAGCGCCTTGAGCACGTTTAGTGGATATTGCGCTTTTTACAAACAAGCTCAATTTTTTACCACTTCTTCTATCCCTACTGCTACAACAACAACAACAACAACAACAACAACAACAACAACTACTACTACTAATACTACTACTACTACTACTACCACTACTACTACTACCACTACTACTACTACTACTACTACTACTACTACTACTACTACTACTACTACTACTACTACTACTACAGCTACTTACTACACTTTGTAAAGCGCCTTGAGTACGTTTAGTGGATATTGCGCTTTATACAAACACGCTCAATTTTTTACCACTACATCTATCTCTACTGCTACAACAACAACAACAACAACAACAACAACTACTACTACTACTAGTACTACTACTACTACTACTACTACTACTACTACTACTACTACTACTACTACTACTACTACTACTACTACTACCACAGGCATATTTAGTTGTTATGCTGACAAAAAAGAATTACCAATTGGATGAATACTTAGAAATAAAAAGAAAAAGTGACTGAGACGTCTAAAGAGTGACTTTCCGTCGTGCGTGAGTTTCAGGTAGATTCATTTGCGTAGTCAAAAGGAGAATATGTTGACAATTCCCTATCTTATTTATTTTCGGGGTCAAATCCACGCAAACACAAATAAATATTTTAAAGAAGAAGAAGAAGAAGAAGAAGAAGAAAGACGGTCAGTCAAGAAAGCACTTCCGGGCGTCGGTGAAATATTGAGTTATTTCCCTTCTCGACTTCAGGGTTGCCAGTTTGGCATTTTAAATGCCAGATTCCAAAAATCTGGCATTTTTGAAAACCGTTTGGCATTAGAAAAATCATTTGGCATTTGGCATTTTCATTTGGCATTTTCTTTTCTTGTATATTATACTTCAAATGACACCTTTTCTTAATAAAAAAAATTACCCCAACAGGAAATTTAGTATAATTCAAAAAAAAAAAAGAAAAAAAAAGAAAAGAAAACACGCAATCCACCAGGATATGATAGTAAATTGTCTATCAAAAGTGAGTAGTTTTCTTCGTGGGGGTGGGAGTCAACAGACTTTGGCATTTTTTGAGTGTTTTGGCATTTTTTGAGTCTTCCCCTGGCATTTTGTTGAAAAATAATCTGGCAACCCTGCTCGACTTCCTTTTTATCGATAACCAAAATGGCAGACAAGTAAGTAAAACGTCAACATTGACAATCCAATCCAATCAAATGCTAAAATTAATAGTTTATGCCATCTTTGTATTCACAAAAAATACTTTAACTGGTGGGGATACATTTAAGTCCATTTGATGGTTGATGGGCATTTTATTTTGACATAAATTGCCTCTTTTTATCAGGTTCTGCTACCTACCTACTTTCATTTTCATTAGTCGTGTAAAATAAAAGCAATTGAATCGCAACTATGTTCCTCAGTATTAAGAATATATCACATGTAGCTACTTTTTAAAACTCTCGTACAGACGCATCAGGAACCAATGGAGACGTTAAGAAAATGGTTTGCCTCTTTTTCTCTCTTCCTGCTTACCTGTACCTACTTTTTGTTTGTTGTTGGGACTGACTGGGATGTTAGTTTTAGTGACTGACGATAGATCTGGATAGGCACTTCTCTTCAACTCCAGACTCCAGTCACGGCGTCTAATCTGCACTATAAATCTGACCGTTTAGTTTCCCGCTGTTCCGAGCGCCGACGTAACCTCACCCGACAGGTAACCGGGGTCAACAGCGGTCAGCCGATATCAATTCCCAGAACGTAGATTTGACGTGCATTGGGTGATACCAATACCAATGGATGATTTCCGTACCAATTAACCTCACGATCTTCGTGACGATGCAATTCCACCCAAATGCAAAGAATTCTCGCAGACCTCCTCTTTCCATCGGTCCAATTTTTATTTCAATATCTCCAGTACTTATTCCACAAGCCGTGATTCAAATTCATCACATATTTTTCTATAACATTTAAATAAAATTACTTGTAATTACCTCAGGATTCTAAAAAAACGTTGCTATAAACTTTGGTGTGATTCACAAGGCACAAGTTTTACTACGAAATGAGGTAAGTTTCATTTACTCTTCAGTTTTCATTATTTTGTAATGATTATTTTTCCGCGGTAGGTCAGGTAATAATGATATTACCTCTTTAGCCTTGTTATTGAAACGTAATATTTCGCTGCGGTTTTATTGTTAATTGTATTTTTATTTTTTATTTTTTTCAATGATGAGTTAATTTGATTTTTAAATTGCATAATTTGAATTATCTTGCTAATGTTTAATTTTAAATGACATTGTGTGTTGGGCCTCAACTTAGCTCAACTGCTTGTTAGAATTTTCCTGCCCCCCCCCCCCCCCCCCCCCCCCCCCCCTTTCTTTCACCAAATTGGGTGAAGTATTTGGTTTTTCTTTTTCCAAATTTTATGTACGCTGTTATGTATGCATGGATATGAGAAGTAATACAGAGTGTTTTAAAACTCATTTTATTCATTAATTCACTATATCATTGCTTACATCGCTCAGTCAATTTTGAATTTTCTCTTACAGCATGGACCACACAATTGCAAGTCATAACCAAGCAGTGAATTCATTATGTAGGACATGTCGTGGTATGCTTTGTTTAACACAGAAATAGAAAAGTGCCCCCAAGAAACCATTTAAATGTTCAAATTATTCTAATAACATTCTTTTAGTCTATGGGACTGACACGGCATTGGACAAGCAAGGAGCACACTCATAATTTATGTGTAAAAAGTACACATTATAAAGCACATTGAACACACGACTCATTAGCTTCTTTGTATTTTCTCATTGCCAAGACGCTAATAATAAATAAATCAACCTTGAAACGGGTTGCACTTGCATGTTTGATATCGACAGAGTAGAATATAACAACAAACTCCAAAACGCAGGAGAGACTTTCAAATCTCATGCACGAGCCACTCACCCTCAGGGATGGTCTTATTGCCTCTGAATTGGACAGAATACCGCATTACACAACAGGCTTACCACAGCAGATCATTCATTGGCAACCACTGCCACAAATACTAACAAGAAAAAGTCTACACTTACAATTATCCAACAAACAAAGAACTGCACCCACGACCCACTCATCATTGACGACGCTTGCAGTATTGGATTAATTTTCGACAATATAAACAAGGCCCATAGTCATGTGCACAACTTTATTTCACACACAAAATCGATCAAAGCAGACACGATCCAATATATTCAAAGTGCAATAAAACATTACACGGATACATACAGAAAATATTTTCCAAACAAAATGATCCCAAAACAACACCTCCTTGAGTACCAGTGCATACCACACATCACTCAATATAAGACTTCTTGGAGAACAAGGCACAGAGACCTGTCACCAAACAACAGCAAAATTGGAAGAAAAAAAGAGCATCCAGCATTATCAATGATATGAATAAAATGCGATTTGTCATCAACGCAATTCAGTTAAAGACCAGCCCCAAACTACACTGACGAGTTTGAATGCTCGTAGCGGATATATTTGTGTTGAGGAAAAATACGTTTTTTGTGAGGAGAAGTATTTACATCTTCTCTTTACAGGCCTGTAAATTCTCAGCCGTTTGGCTGATTTCAGACTTTTGCATGATTTTCTAGAAACAGACTTTTAATCTCAGCCTTGATACCTATTTGTGTTATTTTGAACGCAAAACAAACGAATCCCCCAACCCCGTTTAGTTCTCATCTTATTTCGTTTTATTTTCTCTCTATTGTTCTATATTATAATATATTGCCATACGTCATATCGGGAAAACCCGAAAATAAGTTAATTTCGTTCCGTGGATTTTACCGTTCGTGATCTCGTGCTGAACCACGGAAGCTGATCTACTGGTCTGAAATCAGCTAATATTTTATTATAGGTATAGAGTGGCTGATTTCGCTGGGATTTCAGCCACTGTGACCTCACCAGGCCATAACCCGACTCGGCCAAGGTTGCGCATTGAATCATGGGACGGTGTGAAAGTGAGAGTTGCGGTTCCGGTAAAACTTTGTTTACAAACATTTCCAAGTAATCCTGCCCAGTTTTTGACTTTATCCATCTTTGATGATCAGAATTTCATTCTAAAAGAGTAAGCTCACAACTATATCGTTCTATTATCTTACAATTTTCAAGTGTTTATACATTGACACGATCTTTATTCATTATAATGCCTGAGACTTTCGTCGACCGCAATGCCGATATTAAGGCAATCGACGCGTCTGTGCGAAACCGTTTTAAGTGGTCGTGGCTTGAAGAGAAGGATTTGCAAGGGAATTTTCTTTCGGATTACATAAGAAAAATTACTGAAGCTGGACTTTGTTATTGTTTAATTTGTAAACGGCGTCTGAATTACGGTGGTAGAGGCAAAGCATACCTTACTCGCCATGCCCAATCTTCGTATCACAGTATTGTGTCATCAAATTGTAAGTAGATTTAGATATTCGTTATGAACTCTGTATTATTATCTAATCAATACATCCATTTTATATAAATCAGCAGGATTTTATGTTACGTTTTTTTATTTTTTGTTTTTTTTTGGGGGGGGGGGGGCTCATGCTAACATATGGCTGACATTTTTCAGCCTTTTTGCAAATTGTGCATTTACAGGCCTGTCTTTATAAAACATAAAATTCAGACAAATCCATAGCAACGTTTTTTTTTCTCTAATTTTTGAAATGTTGCACCCGCTATATTTTTTGTGTAATTTGTTACCGTTCATTGATAACTTATATTGAGAAATCTAGTAATACTATGAAAAAATAAAAAACACACAGTAAAAGTAGAAAATATAAACTTTTATACCAAGTAGTGATATTTCAACTCATTCAATATGGGTGTCTAACAGACAATAAAACAAAACATTGTTAAATTGAGTGAAACGGCAATCCCCGTTAGGTAAATTCCCTCGGTGATTGACCGCTCACCGTGACCGGGTCAGCAGGTGTCAGGAACGGGATCCCGTCTCAACTAAACTGTTGTCGTTGTGTACGCTGTGCAGTACACAAGTGGACTAGTGGCGGCACTTTCGTAGTAGGGAGCGTAATTCGACACCCGAAATTCGGGTGTATTTTATCTCCAGATAATTCGACACCCGAAACTTGGGTGTTTATTATCACCAGATAATTCGGCACAATGAAAAGTTGTGTCTCAATTTTAGTTTATTGTTATTGTCTTTGTTGTTGTTTTCTATCAATTTTGTTTATTAAAAAAAAAGAAATAATTTCGCAAATCCTTTCACTCTCGGTTTCTCTTCCCAATACACCAACTCTCTCTCTCTCTCTCTCTCTCTCTCTCTCTCTCTCTCTCTCTCTCTCTCTCTCTCTCTCTCTCTCTCTCTCTCTCTCTCTCTCTCTCTCTCTCTCTGGAATTTTTAAAAACATTGTTGTAACGGGCAATATTTATCTTTGGATTTTAAATGTTTTTCCATTGCAAAAATGAGCTCATATCATGAGACCTAAAATAGGCGGGAATTAGTGTTACCTACTAGGTCGTGCTAGCTGTCGCTCAGAAATTTTCCCCATGATTGAATGACTTTCATAATTTTACTATTGTGACAACAATATTGTTTATTTGGCAGATGATAATAATATTAATAATTATTATTATTATGGAGTGTTATTCGACACCGAAACTCGGGTGTATCTTGTCACGCACGTGCATGTTGAGAATTAGTTCCTCTCAACAACTTCCGTCGTGTGAATTTATCAGCTTTAAAAAGAAAAAAATGAAGAAACAAAGAATTCATGAATCATAGTCGAAGGACCGTGAAGTAATTAGGAATGTTCCACAGCACTACGCACAGCTCAAGGGCCGTTTATATTTGCGATGGATATATTGCCAAGGCTAAGCGATGCTTCTTAGAATTGCAGAGTCTGAACACATCCCAGTGTATTTTCACACAGCCTTCTTGAAATTATCTTTTCACATTCCAAACCTGTCGTGATCCCAATGGTAGCCAATTTTAACTGAGCCGCCGAGCGATAAATTTCACTGTTTCGTCTAAGCCAAAGTTGACCACATTTACTTGGTGGAACCTGAAAGTATGAAAAAGTTAAATGCGAAAGCCGGAAGTGCGTTATGAAGTCACCTTCAAATTGAACGTTATATGATTGCTACAAGCATATCTTGATTGCCTCATGTTGCAAAACAAACTGGTTGACGGTTTTTTCCACTGATTGGGTACCTAATTATAAGAGACAATTGTAAGTAGGCTAATTAATTTCCACATAAATTAGTTTTCTGTCATTGTTTTGCTCAAGTGAGCTTGCTGTTTACTATTCATCTTGATTCTTTGGATTTTTCTGATACGATACGAAGAGTTTCAGTGTCAGTGAGGTTCAGTTTCAGTCTCAGTCAATTTTATAGAGCTCATTTACAGGTCTAGGTATACAACTTTGCCCTGAATTTTATAATTGCGATCACTGGAATTTTGATTTACATAATTAAAATCCACCCATGAACAAAAAATCTATGGAACTTTTTCTGAGACCCATCACTCAAAAGTCCAAAAAATCTGGTCACTGCCACTGGGCCATTTATAAGCTCACTCCTGGAGTACCAAATGAACATTTACTAAAAATAACCTAAGATAAGTTCAAATAGATTTCAAGATGTAAACGAATAATCAAGTCCAGTTAAAGAAGTGGGGAAATTTTCATTGATTGGATCGAGGTTACAAAACAAAACACTATCTTATCAAGTTTCAGACTTGAAGGAAAAATTGAAACGTTCAAAATCTTCATTCTCAGTCACACACCAAGTGTTACAATCATCCCTCTTTCTTTCCTCAAACTAACACACTCTCATTCAACTTCAAGCCATTCGCGACAAACTGTCGTTTTGAACAGAAAATATAGTGTTCAGTTCACTGAAGGGAAAAACTGGTTTTCAGGTCAGGAGAGCGCTTTCTACTGCAAATTGTGATTTTGCTGTGAAAATACTATTTGCAGTATAACTTCAAATAAGCACTCCGAATTGGGTTTATCCAGAGCCGAGTCTCAAGGTCGTTTTTAATTTGGTATTAATGGTTGAGGGTAGAGGAACAATGTTTTTGGTCTCCCTATACAAAATATTTCCAGATAACACCGATGTTTTGGTCTCCCTACCTGTTTTGGCTAGACAGGCTTCGATTTGATTTCACAACCTAGATCTTTTCATTTATGGAGCTACACATATCTTCATTTAAATTTGTCAAGACAATTTTTTTTGTCTTTTTTTTTTTTTTTTTTTTTTTTTCCTCGTAATAGTATTATCATGCCAACACAATTTAGAAGAAGAAAAAAAATTATGCTAGAAATTATTGTTATATTACAACAACAACATCAAAAAAGTACTTGCCCATCCATTTGGTCATCCTGAAAGTTTCATTGATTTATCTCTCCTTATCCCAGTTGGATATAATTTTTAAAACTGAAATCACACCAATTTTGAAATGTTTCCAAACTGCTTAGCACAGGGCATTTCCATCAGAGGCATAGGGTTCAGCAGGTTAAGGGTTAAATCCATCATTTGTCATGCTCTTTTTTTTAACAATGCAAATTTATTTGTGATGAATTATAGTAAGATCAAAAAATTCCCAGATTGGTGTGAGATGGATTGTTGACTGTGGTGGCATGAACTAAAAAGTTTACATGCTTTAAACATATTTAAGTTGAACTATCTTTTATATTTTATTACTTAGAAAACCTGCAACAAAGGCTCCTGCCACAGATAAGGCTGCTGCCAAACCCAAAGTTCCAGAGACTTTGTTGAAGAGAAGGAAGACAGCTGAGAAAAATAAGTTCCAGCTTGCCAAACTAGCACTTAAAAATAAGAAGGTAAGTTTTAAAATTTAAAGGGCGTTTTGGCTGTCGTGTATCCATATTAACTACAACAGAGGTGCCAAACAACCCTTGCAACTGTGAATCTCCTTTCTTTAGGCACTTAAATGTAAATTAAATTTTCTAATGACTGTATAACAACCTTATTTATAATGATTGATAAAACCGTTTGTATTTTGCAGATATTTTATAGAGGCAGAGTTATTCTATACCATGCCCTTAAAACACAAAAATTACAACATTTATCAGTCCATATCTTGGCTTCAGTACCAACGGGGGATTTTCCTGAAACACTTGTGTGAAATGGCGTTGCTTTGGTGGATTTTGAAATGCTATGCAGTATAATGGAAAGCTCAAAGGCTATCCTGGAAGTTGATAGTTGGGTATGGTACACAGCTGCCAACCTACCGCAAAAAATGTGGAATTGTACGCATTTTCAGCGATTATACGCTTGTACGCATTTCCCCCCCAAGATTGTACCCATTTTCAGTGTACAGAGTCCCTTCAGTTTTCTTTTGTTGTAATAGCCCGGATGCTCATATCGCTGTTATCTTCAGCTTGCTGGATCATTCAAATTTATAAATGTAGAAAGTATATCTAGATCTCTAGATCAAGAATCTAGGTCAGTTCAGTATTGAGTTTGTGTTTAGAGATCCTTCTTCTTACTTTCACAATGATTAGTTTCCGTCGATTTCAGGATTGTACCCATTTTTATGAAATCTCCCTCATTTTGAGGTCCCATTGTACACATTCTCATCAGATGGGGTTGGCAGCTCTGATGGTATCATTAGAAAGGAAAATGGTTGAATTTTATATTGTTTTTTCTTTTTCTTTTTTTTTTAGATCAGATAATAAACGTTTTTTTAGGACTAAAAAAATTGTGGCCCTCTAAAATTTAGCTATTTTTCCGTTATGATATGTTCTAAATAAATTTAAAGATGAAAACAGGACTTTTACAAAAGAATAGAGCAGTCACTTGGTCGGTTAAATAAACAATTGAAACAAGTCATGGTTTCTTGCCGCTAGCTTTCACACAGATTAATGGGGGAGCTGAGGCGCATATTCGTTCAGTCAGGGTGTCCAGGCAAGTCGGATAAGTCGGTTTTTGGTCGGATGGCCGTTGGTCGGTCGGATAAGTCGGATTTTGGTCGGATAACAGATCTGTAGGTCGGATAAATCAAAATTTGGTCGGTAAAATTGACGCAGGTTGGCAGTTGCAAATATCAGATCAGAGAAAATATCAGAGCCTAGAAGGCTATTAACATTGAAAATGCTCGCTTTGAAGGCAAATAAATAAAAAATTAAATAAAACAATTGTGAGTAAAACTCCAACAATCATACTAGCCATTCCTATAACACGAAACACTCAACGGATATTGGTGCCTCTATGAATCTATTCGGTTTAGCGGCACATGTATTGGTTTGCATTAATGCAGGGATAAGGGATGAAGGGAGTCGGCATGTGAAGATGAAACAAACGATGACGTAGTACATAGGAGTGTCACGATGACGCTGGTGCTTGTCGTGCAGGTGTTATTAACCCCTTAACAGAACGCTGATTTTTTTTTTTTTTTTTTTTAATGTTTCATCTCTATTATTTTTAATGGAGAATAAACAGTTTTTACCTAGAGAGCAGTAATATTGCGACTCAGATTTCAATTATCTATAATTGCATTGCAGTTACTAGTCTTTTGATGAAAACGGTGATTTTGTGTTGGGTCAAAGTAAGATCGAATTACGCCTTTAAAGGGGTACATTTTTAAGCGGGTTTATAAATTTAATTTTTTTTTTTTAATTTTTTTTTTTTTGGTGCGTGTTGGTGCAATTAATCCTTTACCAGTGGCACAGATTTTTTTGTTTTCAAATAATAGTTTCCCTTTATATTATTATTAATTCAGAATAAATCGTTTATACATCAAGAGCAGTAAAAATGGCTCGGGCTTCAGTCAAACTAGGTATATAATTGCATTGTCATTACTGTCTTTGATGAAAACTGCTAGATCAAAGTAAGATTGGCGGGTGGTTGGATGGGAGCATCACCCTTGAATCATATACCTATGATGTTCGCATGGGTGTACGATCCGATAGTGATGTCGTTTCTTCTTTTCCTTACTAGCCTATCCTGTTTCTTTGGTTTGTGATTGTATTTTTGACAGGGGATATTTTTTTTCCTGTAAATCCTCTGCCTGTTTGTTCTGGGTTATTTATAATTTAGCTTATGATATCTTTAGGTTATGATTTTGATTGACATTTGTACTATTTTTGTTAGATTGCTTGTTTTTTTGTTTCAGCGGTCTCTCATATAACCTCAATTGTGTTGGAAGAGACCTAAAGCAACAAACAAAAAAAAAAAAAAAAAAAAAGTAAGATTGAAATTCGCCTTTGAAAGGTTAAGTTGTTGGGGGTTAATTTTCGATTTTATTTTTACAAACTCGGCTTTGTTGTTTTGTTTTGTTTTTTGTTTTTTTGTTCTTTTTTGGGGGGGGGGGGGGGGGGGGGGGTTGGTTACTGTCTGGCAAGCAGATTACTGTACACATATGCACACATAATAAGAGGCATCTAGGTCACAAAACAAGGCATCTAGGGCTCGTTTGTGTTATAACAGGAAACCAGGTCGAGAGAGATTCTTACAAAACAGGGTTCTCGCGGCCTCCTTAAATTCACCACCACCACTACATCGCCATCCCTACCACCACTATTGCAACCACCACCACATCACCGTCCCTACCACCACCACCACATCGCCATCCCTACTACCACTAGCCCTACTGCAACCACCACCACATCACCATCCCTACCACCACCACATCACCATCCCTACCACCACCACATCGCCATCCCTACCACCACTACTGCAACCACCACATCGCCACCCCTACCACCACTACTGCAACCACCACATCGCCACCCCTACCACCACTACTGCAACCACCACCACATCGCCACCCCTACCACCACTACTGCAACCACCACCACATCGCCACCCCTACCACCACTACTGCAACCACCACCACATCGTCATCCTCACCACCACCACATCACCATCCCTACAACCACTACTGCAACCACCACCACATCACCATCCCTACTTTCACCACTACTGCAACCACCACCACATCGCCATCCCTACCACCACTACTAGTACAACAACCACCACATCACCATCCATACAACCACTACTACAACCACCACATCACCATCCTTACCACCACTACTCCAACAACCAACATATCACCAACCTTACTACAACAACCACCACCACTTCTACAACACCACCACATCATCATCCCTATCACCATTACTGCAACCACCACCACATCATCATCTTTGTCACCACTACTACAATCACCATCACATCACCATCCCTACCACCACTACTACTACAACCACCACCACATCACCATCCCTATCACCACTACTACAACCACCACCATCACATCATCCCTACCACCGCACATCACCACTTCTACTAAAAACGCCACTATCATATTACCATCCCTACCACCTTTATTACGACCACCACTACATCACCATCTCTAATGCCACTACTACAACCACCACATCACTTCAGATTTTGGAAAAAATATAGATGAGAAAATGGCAGCAAGGACAGAGCATTTGAATACCATGAAATTTATTGTTCAATCAAATGCATTGATATCTTCAAATAAGTTGAAGTAGAAACAGTAGTTAAGGAGCTGAGTTGTCCTCACTAGCGGAGAAACTTAAGCGTCAAAGGGATAATTATTTTAATCCTTGAATTGAAAAAAAATCGCCATGAAAGCTCATTGAATTTCAAAATGCAATTGCTGTAGGAACCCTGATAAAAGAGAGCAATTCTTGCTACAGCTCTGCCATACACCAATCAAAGGATTGATAGGTACTTTAATAAAAATGGACAACTTGACCAATGTCCAGACTTGAAGAAACTAATAATTCTTATTTTGATATTGTCTCATTGCAATGCAGATGACGAAAGCAGATTTTTGATCAACAAGAAGACCACAATAATAGAAAACCTTGTTGAAGAGTCATTGATAGCAAGACACTTTACTTGCCAACTCATTAATGGAGAGAAAGTTTCTGGGGTGTTGAAATCCCCTGACCTACTGAAATCATGCAGCAAAGAATGGCTCTGGTATTCTAATGCCCTGAAAGAGAAGAAAGAGAGCTGGGATATTCTGTAAAAAGAGGCCACCAGAAATAGAAAATAATAGGATGAAGTGATGCAGCTAAAGACCAAAAAAAAAAAGAAAGAAAGATACTTCAAAATGCCATTATAATCTGATCAAAACTGCAGATAACTTTGTTGAAAAAGCCGAAAAGTCATCCTCAACAATGTAGCATGATCTTTTGGTCAGGGGCAATGTATATAGGAGAGGCTGAAAATGTAGAAATAAGGATGTTCTTGCTTGAGAAATAGCAAGGAAAGAAAAGTAGTTAGGCTAGAAGTCTAAAAGCCTAGTCTGCCATTGTTTATATAAGATAATAGAATCTAAAAACTGATTGTGTAAATAAAATAGAATATTTTAGTGTGTGTGTATAATGTGAAGGTAGGCCCAATATTATTTCTTGATATGAGTAACCAAAATTTCTGAGCTACTTGGCATAGTCAGTCTCGAGCCATAATGTCCTGAATTGTTCTTGCTTTGAAATTCCCTCAAATGGTAAGATTGATAGTATTATAAGTAAATGTCTGGGAATTTGCGACTTCGTGTCATTTTGTAATGTCCGATTGCGATAAATTGTGGTAGGATTTTTGCTTGGGCTGGTAGGATTTTTTAATGTCTCCGATACCTGGACACCCTGTCAGTGACTACTTTTATGTTGAAACATTGCAGAACCTTGTTTTTGTTTTTAGCCACTTTAACACATTTTCACTGCATCTGATTGATTCAGATTTCATTTTAAAATGCAGAAATGATACTTACCATGACTTTAGAAATGTTACCTAGAACACCAAAGTTTTAGTAAGGTTAATATAATCAAAATGACGTCAAGTTATTGGACCCTGAATAGGTGGAATGGATTTCTGAATAGAACTGCAATGATTTAAACAAAACTAATTTACATTCTTTTTTATACATTGTCTGCCTCTTAACCCACCTTGTAAAAAGCCCACTTTGCATGGTTCCTCTCTATTATTGGGCAACAATTTTTATTAAACCTGCCACCCCACTCCAGGACACAAAAGAAAGTTGATCTTTATTCTGTTAAAAACTGACTTTTGGGGAATTTTGTTTGGACAAAAGCTTTACTCCTTCAAAAGTCTGTTTTACTCCCCCACTTCCCCTCGTCTTTGCCTAATACTACATCCAGCTGATATGCTAGTGCTTTTATCACCCAATTGGTGGGTTAATAGGTGGGACCATTGTAGATTAATCTGAACTTCAATCAGTTGTCAAGAGGGCCATATGATGATTGGATTGTTGAGATTATAGAAAATAAGTTCTGAGGTCGACCATCTGTGCCTAATTATGCAATTATTCATCATGATTTCAGAAAGCTAATCTTAAGAGGAGAGTTATCTTTAAGCGTGCTGAGAAGTATGCTAAGGAATACAGATTGAAGGAACGTGAGGGAATTCGTCTGGCCAGGGAGGCAAAGAAACACGATAACTTCTACGTTCCCCCGGAGCCCAAGTTGGCCTTTGTTATTAGGATTACTGGGTGAGTTCCACATGTCTTCACTTTTGTTATTTCATGAACTCGAACTTAGCTTCTTTTTCACTGCAAATTTCAGCTTTTATCACATTAATTTGGAAAAAGATCCACAATAAATTTTGAAATATTGTAACTGCAGTGAGTTCCAGAATTTCTGAATCTCTCTTCTCTCTCTCACTCACTCTTTTCCTCTTTCTTTTTCACCTTCCCTTTCTTTCTCTCTGCTTCCAGACCTGCAACCATCCCTGATTGTCTGGGACAGTCCCGAATTTAAATTTTGGGGAAAAGCAAAAAAAAAAAAATGCGATTTAAAAAAATATTTTTTTTACGTCAGGCAATTTTGTTTGGCCTTTTCAGGAAATCTTTACAAGATTAATCAGCCCTTCGGTCATTTGGGGGTGTGAAAGTGACATTCTGAAAATTGATTATACTTATGAAAAGAATCAGCTGTTGGACAAGATCTAGATCTAGGGAGTTTTGCAAATGATTTGTTGAAAAATCTTAATAGAAAGAACAGAGCAGAAGTCTTTAATAATGCAGGGAGTTTCTTCATCAAGATCTGGTTTATATGAGGACCAGCTTCCCCCTCAAATCAGACATTTTTTTTCTTTTCTTTTTTTCTCCTATTTGTTCGGTTGCATGTAATTTCCAAGCAACTTATATAAGAATGCAATTTACAGCTACGTTATACGACTTCTGTTTGCTTAGACCGCCAACGCAGGTGGCCACAGCATTCAGGCACAATCGCAGTAGGGTGTTCCTAATTCCATATTCCAAAGATTTGGCAGGTCTGTGTTTCTCTCTTTCTGTCGTTTTCTTTTAGGTGCTTGATATGGGTAGGTCAAGCAGCTCTTTTCTTTAGTCTTAGTATTTTGTCCGTGCCAGACGTCTTTATCTGGAAGACGGCATTGCCGGATCGTCTGAGTCAGTCTCCAGTGTGGGTGAGCCCTTTACCTCTTTATCCAGTGAGGACCAGGATAAAGCAATAAAATAAAATCAATTTTGACTTGTTGTTATCATCCTTAACTATAATCTCATATCATTTACTGAAAAATAAGTATATAATTTTTTGTATTCAAAATAAAATGGAGTGATGTATTCAGATAAGGGTCAGTGGATGTGTTTGGGTATAAGTTAAGTAAATTTTTGCCCCCTGAATTGGCAACCCTGTATGGGTTAATCAAGGTTGTGTTAATGGACAATGTTGAAATAAGGGGACTGCCCTTCAATTAAGCACGTCACTGGTAAAATGAGACACAATCACTGCTATTTTATGTACAAATCTCTTGGGATTCTTGATTTGAGGTGGGAATTTTTTCCCCCCCTCTGGTTAAATCTTTAATACAAGATTATTATTTTTTAGACAGATCTGTTCAATTTCTTTTATAAATCCTCACCAGATCATAATCCAAGTTGGGATAAATACTCACCAGATCATAATCCAAGTTGGGAACTAAAGTTGACATAGACAATGGAGACTGTTTACTTTTAAATTTTAACATATTCAGACCAGGACAATAAAGAATTTAAACTTTTGATTCAAGATTCAAATGAAAAATATCTTAGTCTTGTGATTAGATCCTCAGCTGATTTGGAAATTTACTTGTCAGTCAGTGTTTATGAAATGTGTATTTTTTATTCTTTTTGTTGTTTCAAAGTGTCAACCACCTCCACCCACGTCCCAGGAAGATCCTGCAACTGTTCCGTCTTAGACAACTTCACAATGGTGTATTTGTCAAGCTGAACAAGGCAACCTTGAACATGTTGAAGCTAATTGAGCCATATGTAGCTTGGGGGTAAGTAAAGCTCTAGAATTTCAAGTTGGTTTAAAACTCAAAATAATGATGTGCAGAAATAAGGTAAACCACAAAGAAAGGTAAAATGAAAGCTCTTTCTCTAGGATATGCAGGTTAGTTTATCTGAAGAAGAAAAGGATTTATTAGGTTGAAAGTGACTACCGCTAGTAGAGGCAAAAGGTTTGATTAGTTCTATGATTTTCAGCTCCAATGATATGTCACAGTGTATATTTATCATTTTTTTACATACTCAGTGCTACTAGTGGTATAGTTATAAAAGCCCACACTGTTTATCATTTTTTGTAGTATTTAAAATTGGGCAAAAGCAATTGCCTTATTATTAGGACCCTTTTTATTGTAACATACAGTGGAACCTCAGTATAACAGTTACGATTTTTTTTCTGTCCACTGACCAGTGATTGGGTTTGTTGGACATGACGGATAGTAATTTGTGTTTGGCCCAAGGGTAGTAAGCAATTGCTATAGTCCGCTTCACGCTATAGAAACCTGGGTAAATTCCGGCTTCATGGGTCATAAATATCACTAAATCAAAAACAATCCTTGAGGATTTCATGAAGTTATCTTGTGTAGTTTAGGAATTGCAGTGTTTTTCCTGAACTACCCTATATTTACTTGTAACAGAATGTTTTAAAAAATGCTTGGCAAAGGCCTTGCAGTCGACCCCAAAATGGCTGGCAACGTAAGGGTAAATTTGATAGGTATTTTTCGTGTCCTTTTACTTTCAGTCAACTTTTCATTTTAATGACTACAAATTTCAATGATTATGATACAAAATCATTTTTCCCACCTTGTAATGAAACTGCCACAAGGTTTTGTTTTTTTGTAAACTGTATGATAAAGATTGTTTTCATTTTATTTATTTATTTATTTATTTTTTGTTTTGTTTTGTTTTCCAGAGTCCCTAACCTCAAAACTGTCCGTGAATTGATATACAAGAGAGGATATGCAAAGATTAATGGTGACAGGAAACCACTCACTGACAATGCCATGATTGAAAAAGTTCTTGGTAAGACATTCATCTATATCTGAGCAGTGGTTTATGGATGAAATATTGCAGTTCATGCAATAGAAGACATTGAAAGGATTAATAAGTCCAATAATCATACATGCCAAATACCCCGCTACAATCTTATTTATCCAGGGGGGTTTTTTTTCTTCTCAAATTTACGTGCCAAGTCCAACATTTATGATCATCTCATTATATAATAGATAAGTAATATTGTAGGTTTTAGAAATGTTTATGGTTGAAAGGATATTTACAACATATTCTTTATTATAATTTAAATAATATGTTATGCTTTGAATAGTTGTATGTATAATAGTATTAGTACGATATAATTTGTCAGGTCTCCTCCTATTTACTACAGATTTAATTTTAGGGGTCAAATAAGGATATTTCTTTTACCAGTCCGCATGATTTAATTAACAATTTTTTTAAAGGAAAAATTGGTCAAAATATGGCTGTTTTGTTGTGTTTGCTTGTCAATTTGATCTACTCCTTATCAATTCTTAATCACTCTAAAATTATAATTTATCAGTTTAGATAAGGGTGCAATTTATGCATTTAGGTTGAAGATTCCTCCCTGGGTGGGGATCCTGACCTCTCATAGTGGGCAGGGAGGTATATGCTGTGTCTTCTATCCCCCCATACCCGTTTCCCAATTGTTTCCTGTCATTGTCTTGGAATGAGATTACTTAGTTTTGTGCTGATCCTTGCCGGAGCTCCTTGGCTGGGAGGGAAACAGTCGAATGTATAGTTATAGTTTTGGGAGATGATATTTTTTTCCTTGTAAATCATCTCTGTTATGCATTGTATTATGTTTAGTTTACATATTATATTATATGATTGTTTATGTATTATATATGATTTGTAAACATTTGAGTGTATTCCTCTTAGTTGGGACCTGTACTTGTGTCTGGATGAGACTTTTAGATGATCTCAAACTAAGTACATTGGTGGTATGCTCTTGGAATCTACATCTGATCCCTATTTATTCCCAGTTCCCCTATGTCTTACTTTTTCTTGGGTGCTTTAATTGTAATTCTATAACTTTTTACTATCCCATTTTCTTCCTTTTTACTGGCGCTGATATAACCTAAATGTGTTGCAAGCGCCGTAAAACCCTTAAAAACAAAAAAAAACAACAAGATTCTTCCCTCCCCCCCCTCCCTATAATTTGGATTTTTCTTTTTTAAATCCAGATTACTTGTCTTTCTTTGTGACAAGCAAGCATTTCTTAACTTTTTGTGTTCAAATTGTGAATGAATATTACTCTTTTAATCTCCAGGCAAAAGGAACATTATCTGCATGGAGGACCTTATTCATGAGGTCTTCACTGTTGGAGAGAACTTCAAATATGCCACCAACTTCCTCTGGCCATTTAAACTGAGCTCTCCCCTTGGTGGATTCCGCTGCAAGCGCAATCACTTCAATGATGGTGGTGACTTTGGGTACAGGGATAACAAGATCAACTGCTTGGTCAGGCAGATGATTTAAGGAACAAGAATACAAGTCTATATAGAAAGAAAAAACTTCTGTCGATTGGGAAAGAATTTAAGAAGGAGCATTGGTGTGGAGAATTTTCCACTCTGAGCTTGTTTTGCTTAAAATTAAAAAAATGAAAAATACCGTCAGTCTTTTGTTTTGTTTATTTACACTTTCCTCACATTTTTTCAAATCATTTTGTTTAACCTCTATGTTAAAAATTGTATGAAATCTTTCTTGAGAATGAATGGTGCAGATGTAAGATTCAGGAGTCTAGATATGGATGTCTCATTTATGGGAATTCGTGTCAAAAAGTCAAAATTGTCTTCACTGATGTGATCATTGTTATGCCCATCAACTCATTTTCTGCCTCATATACTAACTCCCAAGGCTGAGCTCTAGCAGCGCCTCCATATCTATTTTGGACATCAGTCATCCTATCTCCTGTTGCTGTTTTTGTACTTCTGTGGGGGATCTCATAATAAGGTCCACCCCTGCATTCTCTTGGTCCCTTCCTCCTTTGAGCAATTAAATATTGAGTCAAATAGATTGTCCTGTTTTATTACGTGTCCTTAGTATTAGAGATTTGCAGTACACTCCAGCTTATGTTCATACAGTAATTTTCTACATAAAATTTTTTTAACCCAAAAACTTTGTAATGCCTGTCTGATAAAATGATACCTTTATGAAAGGTCTTCGATTTCTCTGAGGGTTTACAATTAATTATATATCGGAATATGATCTCCATTGTCTAGTCTTACTTTTTACGACTACCACAAAGTTCACTTTTCATGATCTAAATCTAAAACCAACCAAAATGTATTCTCAGCGACTTAGCAAAGGCGCAAATTTTACACACGCAAAGCGATGATCTTGACAGACATCAAGTCATCCTCTTTGGGTGGTTTGTAGATATTACTGGAATGGTGATCTTAACCTCCCCCCTCGTATTATTCCTCCCTTTCTATTGGCTTTCACTTTCTGGCTTAGTTCTGGAATATGGGTGGGGTCTTTTGACCTCATACTGGGCAGTTAATTTGCTGTGTCCTCTATCCCCCTATATGTTTTTTTTTTTGTCTTGGAATGGGATTACTTGGTTCTATCCTGGCCCTTGACTGAGAGGGATGCAGCTAAATCTAGGTTTCTGACCTCCCATAGTGGGCAGGGAGGTAGGACTTGCTGTGTCTTCTATCCCCCTGTATCGGTTTTGCAATTGCTTCTGTTCTTGTCTTGGCATGGGATTACTTGTTTTGTCCTGGCCTTGGCTGGGAGGGAAACGGTCAAATGCACAGACATAGAATCGGTAGATGATATTTTTTCCTTGTAAATCATCTCTGTTTTGTATTATTATATTTGTTATTTTGAATGTATAATGTAATCATTCCTCTTTGTTGGATACATATTGTGCTTGTGTCCAGATAAGACTTATCGGTAATCTCAAACTAAATACATTGATGGTATGCTCTTGGAATCTACATCTGATCCCAACTGCCTATCACAGACTACTCCTATATCATTCCATGTCACCGTTGTGTCACAAGTCCCACATATCCAAGAAGATGTGCATGATGTATTGTCATTGGGCATCGTAAGGCACTTGAAAATGATAAAATTTGCCAAAAATATTCCATTTGTTTACAGAGAGAAAAGAATGACCGCCATCTTGGATGGCAGTTCAGCAGTCTATCATTTTCCTCAAGTCCTTTTAATTTTAATTGTACATCTAGAATGTTCTTACTAATTACTATCCAATTTTCTTCCTTTGTACTGGCGCTGATATGACCTAAATGTGCTGCAAGCGCCGTAAAACCCTTAAAAACAAAAACTCAGACCCAAATGGCGAGGTGAAGTTTTCTGCTCGGTGTATCGACTCTGCTCAATTACGTAGTGTGGCATTGTTGAGCAAGTGGCTAGTCAAAGTCAAAGGGTAGTTTGCTGCTGGGACCTATAATTTTTGGAATTATATTATCCCATTGCCTTTTGGTTTTGAGCGCATGGAACCCAAAATCTGTTAACTCTCCCATTGGTGGTCCACCCTACCATAATATTAATATTATTGATATACAGTGCACTCTGGATACGTCGACGTTGCTTAAGTCGATTTTTTTTCTTGGTCCCTCCCCCTTCTTCCTATATAATATAACATTAGTTAAAAAAAAAAAATCCACATAAGTCGATGTTCTTATCACTCATAACCACAATAAAATCACAAATAAACAAATATTTCCACTGGTTAAAAAAGCTGCCAGTAAGAATTTTCATTGGTTAAGAATATCCGCGAACAATTGGCGCACACACCTAGGTGCTTTGCCTGGTGTCCGTGCTCAATGTACATAAGTAGTATCCAATAGCTTTGATTTACCCATCTCACATTTTACATCGTCGCAACTTCAAGTTCAAGATTTTTAAAAATAAATTTTGTTCTAATCTCAGGCCATATTGCCCTCTTAATTAGTATCAATTTTATCAAGACTCCAAGTCAAGTCTACAACTACAATGGCAAACCTATCGCTGTTAAGAAAGATCCAGTTGATCGATGCAATTGAAAAGTCTTGAGGAAATTGGCATACCAGCCATTTCTGTCTCGACGATTAACAAGAAGCATGACCTTAACCTTGAGGCGCCTACTCTTTTCGCGGAATAATACCACTTGGTTGGTCTACATTCCCAATTCAAGGCAAACATTCCGCTTTTCAGCTTACCAATCGAGGAAATTTTTTTTTTTTTAATCTCTAGTAAAAAAAAAAAAAAGTGAGCTATGGCATCAGCATCTCCTATGGTCAATCAACACACATTGTGTGTCTGATTAGTCCCTTCAAATTGTGTGCAGTTGATGTCAAATAATAATACGTATATTTTAGGGAGGGGGTTGACCGAAGTATTATTATTATGTTGACTCCAATACGTGAGGTCAATGACCTAGAGTGGAAGCGTCGATTCGTATTAGGTGTTTATGTGTGTGTGTGTGTGTGTGGGGGGGGGGGGGGGGGTGGGATGTAACGCTAAGGCACTCATTTTACACTTGAGTTTTATGGGAGAATGTGAGTAAAGAGCCTTTTCCGAAGACTCAACTTTTGCGCCGCTCTAATTTAAACTCAAACCCTGGACCTACCAAGGTGAGTGCCATACCACTTGATCACAAATCCGCTTTACGAATATCGTTTTATTGGAATGGGAGGAAGCGTGACGTCACGCTTTGCGGTTCAAAACTCATTGGAAGTGCGTAATCAGTCACCTAGACAATGCATAAACAATTAATAGGATTGAATCAAAGTGGCATAACTATTTTTGTAGCAGGACGTATAGGCAGTGTCTTATGATTAATTACGGAGCGTAAAAGAGCGAGAATGGATTATCTTTATTGACGACCAGCATTTATTTAGGCTGGTAAATAAGATGTCATCACTCTGAAACCAAAAGATCAGTTGCACACAATGTATGTATCATGTACTCCAGAGGACTGGGTTCACAGTTCCAGGGAGATTGGAACCAGTATTTTGTCATCACACTTTTGTTCTCCGTTCCCTGACGCGTATGGAACCTTGGCCAAGCTACTTTGTCATAGCTTGATATAGCGGCGCTGCACTGAAGCTGACGCCTGTGATATTCCAGTCTTCGCTTGGAATGGACTCTAAATAAAAATTCCCCTTGGGTACGAAGAAATTGAATTTTATTTATTATTTAAAAGTCGTGCTCCACTGCAGCGCAGAAAATATCAAAGCAGACAGTGCACAACACAATGGGCGATGTTTACTAAAATGGGCTAAACAAATAATCAGTTTGATTGATAAATACGTATTTATTTATTTTGGTTTAAAAAAGTAGAAACAATATGAGAATAAAATAAACTGCATACACAGTAAGCAGTAATACACTTTATAAAAAATATCAATTGATCAAACTGGGCTGTATTTATGTTGTATAATGAAGATAAAATTTTTCACTCGTTACACACGCACAGAGGGGGGGGGGGGGGGGGGGGGGGGGGGGGGCAAAAAGCAAACATCAATATATTATTAATATCAAATATGATGATGACGATAATGCTAATATTATTAATAATAATGATAACTGCCGAATAATAATTGTAATGATAATGGTGATGACGACGACGATGATGACGATGATGATGATGATGACAAACAAAAAGAATATGCTATGGTTTAAATTTATATTTGAAATTAATACACAACAAGAAGCGTGTATTGTCCAGTTCGACATGATAACAAATAAAGGAAAGAAACGTCGTAAATAAACTAACTAATACACACATAGAGGGGGGGGGGGGAGGGTAATTAAATGATCAAATAAGTGAGAAATGCAATAAACATAATAGGAAGAAGAAGTAGAGCACGGAGAGGAGAGAGGAACGAAGAGGAAATTGAAATCAACAATATCATCAATACAGGGGGAGGGGGGGGGGGGGGGGGGGAGCACATTAATTCGTTATTCACAAACGGAACTTACACGCAAACAAACACACACACATCACACACACACACACATCACACACACACACATCACACACACACACATCACACACACACACACATCACACACACACACACACACACACTTTTTTCGACAAACAATGGGTACCAAGTAAGAGACTTCACAAAACCATGATTGTTTAAATCTCAATGAGGGGTACAATTTAAAAAAAACAACAACAAAAAACCCCACAAAAAACAAAAGAAAACAACAATAACAAGACACTATTCAATATATCGTTATTCACAAACGGAACTTACACGCAAACAAACACACACCACACACACATCACACACACACACATCACACACACACGCACATCACACACACACACATCACACACACACACGCACACACACATCACACACACAAACACACCACACACACACACACACACACATCACACACACACACCACACACACACACATCACACACACACATCACACACACACACACACCACACACACACACACACATCACACACACACACACACACACTTTTTTCGACAAACAATGGGTACCAAGTAAGAGACTTCACAAAACCATGATTGGTTAAATCTCAATGAGGGGTAAAATTACAAAAAAAAAGGCAACCCCCCCCCCCCCCCAAAAAAAAAAAAAAAAAAACCAAAAAAAATAATACACAAAACAAAAGAAAACAACAATAACAAATAGACAAACATCATAAAAACACTGTTTCTACATTGAAAGTGTCAAATTTAATTTCGCAACGATTTGGTATATGAACAATTTAATCAATACTGTAATTAGATCATACGTATTATTGATAAAGATTAAGCAATAAAAATATTGACAAAAGAGTAAAATAAACTTTATTTTAGAAAAGGAAATAAAATTTTTAAAAATAGCAGCATTATTATTATAATATCATTCACACATAACCAGAGAATGGATATTTGTATAATCATATGAAATGAAACACAATAAATAACTACATTTTCCTCAAGTGTGAAAATGAAATAAAATAAATTGCGTTTTTAAAAATACGATCACAGCATATCTATGTTTTTTGCCAGGTCATTAAAGCAGGTAAATTTTGAGCCGATATTATTATGGCCTGGATACGATAGGTTAGGCCGACCTGCCTACTTGGAAATCTAAAAATTTGTATTTTTTGGGGAGATAAAAATTGTAATTGACTTTGAAAAGCGACAATCTACCCTCATAATTATTAAATAACACCCCAAAATCCTCTTAAAATGATGTAGTCTGGCTATGTGGTCTTGTGGTATGACACTCGCTAAAGTCCTTGGAAAAGACTCTTTACTCACATTCTCTCACCGTATTCATGTGTAAAATGAGCACCTGGACCTTTACAGCGTTGTCTCTGTCGGGAAAAAAAGTTGTATTATCGCCTAAAAGGCGTCATGTTTCGTTCTTTATGTTACGTGTTGCTGTTAGTGAGGGATCCTTTGTAAAACGCTTGAGCACGTTTTGGATATTGCGCTATATAAAGCAAAACATTTTATTTATTTATTTTTTAAAGTCTGGCAACAACGTTCAACTTCAATATGTTTTAACGGATAAGAGATGATTGCGAAGTTTTGAAGATGGAGGCAAAATGACGTAATTCTACGAATTATTCTAACTAGTCGGGTGGACTAAAAATAGAAATAAAGAAAAGAAAAAAATAGAGAAGCCTGGAATCCATTTCCAGCAAACCCAAAGAGCCTAAACATATTGAAATGTGACCTGCTGCCTCAAAACAGTATTATGTCAGGGTGATCTAGATGCCGGAAATAAATTAAAATCCAGTTCATAAAGCCGGAAATCCGAGGTGAGCCGGAAATCTTGCACACATGTTATAGTTCATATTGTTTCTCTACGTGTTCAGCTGAGGCTCTCGTTCCCAACGTGTCAAAACGCTGTCAAGATCTCTTTCCATTGTGTCGTAAACACCACGTATCATGCCCTCCAATGTCGTTTTAGCATAGGCCAATTGGGCACCGCCAAGATTTCTGTTTTGGCCCAACTGAGGTATGACCCATTGAAGAGACACGATACTGTTTTCAAAATAGCCACGCTCAGCTTCCGTTGCCAAACTCTGCCTAATTTTATCGATTTTAGACGTGAAATGCATAATCCAATCTTGTTTTTGCATTACGCCCAAGTATTTTCGCAACTCCACACAAACCCCCAAGATGTCTTGTCTAAATCTTAATATTTTGTTTTTATCCGGTGATCTGACTCTTGTTTCGTTTGGTGAGCCCATCGAAGATGTATTGTGACTATACATCGGTTCTTGAATATTAGGATACAATCCCTGGGGTGACGTCTCATCTCCCAACTCCATCAAGTCCCCTCTTTCAGACCATGTAGTATTTGCACCGCCACATGTCGGACAATTATTGCGCTCAGACGAAGACGTGGTCATATTATGATTTGATTTGCTTGTCGAAGTATGAGAATAATTTTCCATCCCTCTATCAACATGTGGCGAATTCTTCTTTTGGCGTAGCTGCTCCAATTCTTGATTCTGTCAAGTTTTCAAGACGTGAAGGGAGATGTTATGTTTACTTCAATTTAATTAGGAAGTTATTGATAGGTTACAGAAAAGATGTTATTGAGCAGAGAACAGCAACTCGACTTATATGAATGTTGATCTTAAAAGTGACAAGGGGTACGCGTAACTTTAATAAATAGATATGTATCATAAAGATCGATATATTTCGGGATCAACACACTGAGATTACTGTGGACGCATCTGAGATTACTATAGACACTTTTAAAACGCCATTCAGTTTTGGCTCCACACCCACACCCACACCCCCCCCCCCACACACACACACACACACACACGCACACACATGCGTAGGACACTACATTAATAAAACTGAGCACTCAGAACTCAGTGGCTTGGTCTCATTTTGCCATTTGGAGCAAAATGATAAACTGCACTGACAAGACATTTCACACAGAACTGTGCGCCTGTGATGCAGTGGCATTGGCATGAGAAAATAAACAGATATACTGAATGACCTGAAAAATTGGGGAAAAGACATATTTCGCTAGATAGATTGACAACAGTACAGGGCTTAGTCTAAATGTCAGTTTTATTATGTAACTATTCAGAGAGAGGAGATGTGCCCTAATTTCCATCTAAATCAAAATACGAGAAATGGTTGTAATTTGAAAGCAAGTTTTGAGGTCAGGGATATGAGAATAATATTTATCTTATTTGTCTAATGATTCGGCCGTTTGAAAAGGTTAAGAAATCGTTGAAAACAACTTTCGTTGGAATCAGAATTACTCACTTTTTGAGCAGCGATGTGGCTTTTAGAACTATTTTGCTTCACACTCGAAGTGGCATCATATTTGTGAGCTGTGGCGTGAGGAGGTCCTCTAAACTCGTTCACGACAGAAATTAATCGAGACAGCTGACTGTACATGCTTCGTTTATCGTTGGTAACGTTGTCAAAAAGAACGCATCGAAAATTGCATTCTTTAAAGATCTCTCCCATGGGTCCCTTTTGGCTCTTACACCAATCTGCGAAAGTTGTTTGAGTGCCTTCCACATCGAAATGAAAATTGTCCCCACTTGTTACCACTACCACGCCTCGATCCCTCAACCAGTTTTCACCAAAAACGCTTTTCAGGATTTTGATCGTCTGAACGTCTTCTTGGCCAAACCGACGTCCGTATGATAATACAAGCACTATGGCATGAAATCCATTTGGGTACCGCCTAAAGGTTTCATCGATTGCTCTTCGGAAATGATCGTCTTGCTCTCTCATAGACTTAATATTTGTACTAAACAAGCTAGGCGTATCCACAACTTTGATGACCCAACCTTCAAAACTCCCTTCTTCCTCCTGGCAAGAGTCTGTCACCGTCTTCCATCCACCTCGAACACCAATGTCACCTTTCCTGACAATGGATTTCAGCGTGGAGCTTTTTCCACTTCCGGACATGCCCACCAGCAAAAGGTTCAGTTTCATTTCCGATTGTGACGAGATCTGAAGAAGGTCCAAATAGTGAAACACAATTGGGACGGAGTTATTGTTTGTTTTTGAAAAAAAAAAAACAAATTAAAATAGAATCGAGTCGCAACATTACAATGCGAATCTATGTGTGCATGTTACCTTTATATGATAGTGAAGGAATTCAACACATCATCAATTAATTTTGTTGAAATTGATTTTAACCAGTTAACTGCGGTGCGCTGAAAAACTCGAATTAATAAAATTGGCCCGAAAACTCGTCCTTCAATTATCGATCGATTTAAACCAACCTCATCCTGGCAAAAACTGTCGAAACTGGGACTTCGCGATGTCTTATGATAAAGTCCCAGGTTTGAGAGTTTTTGCCACGATGAGGGTAATTTAAATCGATCGATATTTGAAGGACGAGTTTTCTGGCCAAATTTTAAATTCGAGTTTTTTTTCCAGAATACGGCAGTTAACCGGTCATTCGCCAAGGCAATGGTTAAAATGCGTGGAATCAATAATATAAGTGATCTGCTGCATCTAGTCGGCATTCGTGTATATCGGGGTAAATTATAGTTGATGATCTGAATCACGAGGTTTTATTTGTTTCTTGTTTGTTACACTAAACTCATGACCCTGAATAATACGCATTATATTAATAATAATAATAATAATAATAATAATAATAATAATAATAATAATAATAATAATAATAATAATAATAACATTATTATTGATAATAATAACATTATTATTAATAATAATAACATTATTATTAATAATAATAACATTATTATTAATAATAATGATGATAATGGTGATGATGATGATGGTGGTGATGATAATGACGACGACGATGATGGTGATGATGATGATGATGATGATGATGATGATGTACATTTAAATAGCGCTTATATTACTAAAGCATCTCGCAGCAATTGAATTGAAGCCAAATTTTATATAATATTTCAAACTATTGATTCTTTACTTAGGCTCTAACACTTACCTACACAGTAAGTACTAAATAAAAGTGTAGACTCACGTATCATACATTAAAACATAACCAGTCTTTTAAAAGTGATCTTTCAACCTTGATATATTCTGTCTTAAAATTACGTTTCTTAGCAGTTAAAAAAAAAAATTAATAACATCACAATATTTATTGCAGTTAAAATTTGTTTCCCTGATTGATGATGCGCCCGTTACTAAGCATTAGCCAATCAGAATATTTGCTGCCATTTACCCCATTTCGTCCCCTTGACGTATTTATTTCAGTGTTGCCACACGTAGGTATTTTACCCTACAGTAGGGTAAAATGCCAAGTCGAAGGTTGTAGGGTAACCCTACAGGTAAAATCGCAAAAATGTAGGGTTTTGTAGGGACTTTTTGTCCAAACAATATTTTTTGTGCAAATATAACAAATTACTGAGGAGAAGAATACAATAAAAAATAAAAATGACCATACTCCTAGCCTACACGAATAACGTTTGTTTTCCAATTTGGAATATTTTAGAGAAAAAACATGGCATCTAATTTACTCTTCTTCCGCTTTGACCGCCAAAAAAAAAAAAAAATAGATCCAAGAATTTGAAGAACTTTCAGTTTCAGTAAATCTACGTTCTCTCTCTGGTTTCAAGTTTCAGTTAGACAAAGACAATATTTAGACGTTAATTCATGTTTACAACTAACTAATGAAAGTATTTCAGGTAATATCTTTACCCATGCTACTTTTTTAAAGCGTAGGGTAAAGTAGGGTAAAAAAAAAGTTGGCGGTAGGGTAGAAACGGTTAGCCAGCGTGGCAACACTGATTTATTTCCTGAACGGCAAGGCCTTAGATACCCTTAGTACATGCCAAACACAAAAAAACTAGACCAGGTCCAGTTAATGAGTATTTCTCACAATATTTTGACACGCTGATAAAGAAATTGCATCGCAAAAACCTGACGACACGATGCTTTTTTTCTCTTTCAATCGACTAGTTTTAATAAAATATACCATAACTGATGTCATATTTTTAAAAAAAATGTATGCACTGTGTGTTGATTGAAGAACTGAAGGCTCATACTATAAGATAATAGTCAACTCTCTTCTTACCAGCCATTTTCAGGATTTTCCCCAAAACTTCACACCCAACTAACACAAAATTATATTTTTTATCACTCAAACACAATAGCAGTAAAGTTCTTGCGATACATGATTTCTTTAGAAAAACATGCTCTACAACACACTGTTCATTTTCTTTAAATTTTATGATGTACAAAAGAAATTTAAATAAGAAAAATGTTGGTTAAATCATCACGAATGTGACGAGTTTCCTATACAGTGTTGTTGGTAAGGAGAGGGTTAAAAAGGCATCCATGTCACTAGCTTGAGAGATCACAGAGGAACCATCAATTAGTCTTTGATCGATATTGGTTTTCTTTGTTGAAGCTTCCATTTCATGTTTTCATTGTTATCTATTTTATTTCTTCCACATCACCTAATCTGTCCAATTCAATTGAATTAAAACTACATTTTCATTTCTTTACTGTTTTCTACAAATTTCAAGCTTCAAGCAACATCGTGTGCATTAGAGATCAAGTGAACATGAAATGAAATTTGTTTTTTTCTTTTTTTCAACCAGAAATTTGACTTTAAATAAGAAAGGGTTTGGAGGCGGACTGATTTCTTTTCTTGGCTGTTTTGGTCCTTTTCTTCTTGCTGGCGTACGTTGACTGATTTCACTAAATCTCTTATGACGCTCCTCCAAAACTGCGGGAAACCTGATCTGGTTTGTTTTGTTGTTTGTTTTTTTTTCTGTCGAGGTGTAAGTTCTTATTTCATGCCAATATTCCAGTGTGACGAATTTCACTTGAGAATGTTTTGAAAATTAATGATGATGGTTTTCCTTCACTCACTCGCTCGACCTTTACAACACAAAATACCTTTATAATGTCGCTGTTTTCCTTTAGTGACGTGATAGACAGTTGTATTTTTTACAGAAACTTGAGATGTAGATAAGGCTATATGCCCCGGAATGTAATATGTAATCAAGTATAATCTGGTATATCTGCCACTTATTGCAAATGCTTTATACCAGACATGCCTACTACCACGAAAAATTTGGAGAATGACGAAATTTTGGCTTCAATTTCAGAATTTTGTGAGTATCTCTAAGTCATTAAAACTTATTGAAAATGAAGGCTGATGCCAGGCTACATAATTTAAAAGATTTTGAAGTGTTATTTAATCCCTGTGAAGGTAAATTGTTGGTTTATAAAGTTAACTATTGCAACTACTATTTTTATCTCCTAAAATCTACGAATGTTTATATTTTCATGTTGCCAAGTCTGTAAACCTCCTGCAGTAATTTTTATTTAATGACATGTCACATTTACACGAAAATCCTTGTCCTCGTATCCAGCAGGGTGGTTGTTATTGAAATAAGGAATATTCAACTCAAGTATTAAGCGATTGTAGCTAAAATAAAAATTTCAAAACTTTTAGAGCACATTTGCCAATAAAACCAAGTCCTTTCTTAACGCCGTTCCAAAATTTATTGCCGTTGGTTTGCTTGTCTAGATCTTTCTGCATGCCTGAAATAAGTTCTTTTTGTTGAGTGTTATCACTCTCACTTGGTCGAGCACGAGCCATTGAGTCGAGCATTCCCAGGCACAATGACAACTTCTCTGTCAATGCAGGATCGGTTATATTTAGAGAGTTAATTTTGTGGTTGATGTAGTAAACGTCTTCTTTCAATTCTTCAACCCGCCTCAACCGATGCTGATCGGGCCATCTAGAAATTTGGGCCAGATCATCCTTTAGCAAACCAAGTTTACACGAAATTGTCTCAATTTCAGCAGCACGTCTCCTGTCCCGTTCAAAGGCCTCTCTGTCCGGTCCGTTATACCTACAAATAGTGGGGATGTAGGTAGCTCCTCCGGTGCGCATGTTTGCAATGACACTCAGTAACTGATTCACTTGCCATTGGTTTTTGCTTGGATCACGGGTTACGTTGTCAAACAAGACACAGCGACCGCCACAGATATCCAATATACGCCGGTACCCAGTTATCAACGCCCTTTGAAGTGATACGCCCTGGCCGTGGTCGCGTTCAAAACTGTCTCCCGAAGTGAGGACTAACACACCATGCATCCTGAAGGCATCCGGCCCAAATTGGCTGAAGATATTTTCCATGGATTGTTGGAGCTCATCGGTCAGTCTATTCGTGTAGGACACCACGAGCAGCACTGCGTGAAATCCATTGGGAAATTTGGTCAGCACCTTGGTCAACGCGTTAATGACAACCAGATGCTGTCCCTCCGAGGTGGATTCGTCGGTGTCTGCAAATCCTGGTATATCGACAACCTTGATGGTGCGTCCATTGATCCTGGTATAACCGACGTGATAGTCCTTGGTGACAGAGCAACCGCCGCCGCGTGACTCAAATTCTCTCCGTCCCAGGATGGAGTTCCCTGTGGCACTTTTTCCATGACCTGTGACGCCCATCAATAGTATTCCCAACTCGTTGTCATCTTGATGTTGAAAAGAAGGGGCAGGAATGCCAAGAAAGTAATTTTTCTGGGGAATTCAAGATGAGATAATAATACTGGTCGAGATCGGAGAAAAAATTGGCTTTCTTATCAATTAATTTGCATTGGAAAAAAAATGGTCTTGGGAATCTAAAGTCTATTTATCTTTATCATTTATTTCCATTAAGGAAATTATATTTGTTCCATGAAAGAACAAAGATATATGATGCTTTGAAAAATGTAAACTCAAAAAGCTGTATTCCATTAGAAGATTTTCAATATATTTTTTACATACAGTAAATCTAACGAAAGAGTAAATTGACAAACGTTGTGCGGCTTCAACTTCAAACGCAAAAGACGTCTGAATTAAATAAAAAAGACGAAAAAAAAAAACAAAAAAAAAAAAGAAACTCCCCTGGTGGCCTAAATGAAATTTGTTGTAAAGTTTTCAGCATAGCATCTTTTAGGAATTGTTATATAGAATAAATTACGTTGACGCCACTCAGCTCTTTGTTATATATTATGTTTTAGACCGCCAGTTAAGTGGTCATTTCTCACTGTATTCTCTCGATCACACCAAAAAACATTAAAGGTTGAACTCTGCATAATGTACAATTCATCTGGCCGGCAGAAATAGTACGTAGTTTTCTTATACGCACACCATCTGCTGAATCATTAATTTTAAACCAGTCAACTTCAGGACTCTGGAAAGACACGTAGTTTAAACATTTGGCCAGAAGACTCGTCCTTCAAGTATCGATCGGTTTAAATGACACTCATCTTGGCAAAGACTTTCAAACCTGGGACTTCGCGGTAATTAATAGCGTGAATTGACCGGTTCGACGCCATTAGGACATCATCTAGCAATGTGTCGCAGTTATTTGTTGTTGTTTTTTTTTAGTAATCACGGTAAAACACATAAAATTCGTTTGTTTGTGATGTTGTTTCCTCTTGTAACGTTGATATGGCACTCAAATCATAATTAGTTAAACGCAAAGTATTTCGGGCTCGAGATACTTCTTCAGCCACGGACAAAAAGAAAAAAAACAAAACAAAAAACAAAAAAAAAAAAAAAAACAAAAAAAAAACACCCAAAAAACCCACCAAAAACTTTGATGTTGCAATGAAAATCATAAAACAAAATGTTTTGGATTCGAAATTCTTCTTCCGCCATGGACAAGAAAATCAAATAAATTAAAAACAAAAACAAAAACAAAACAAAAACAAAATCAAAACAAAACGAAACAAACAAACAAACAAACAACAACAACAACAACAAAAACAAAAAAAAAAAGCCCACATAAAACAAACAGAAAACGAAACAAAAAACAAAATCAAAACAATACAAAAACAACAAACAAACTGGGTAATATTTTAGGTAAACTGCAGAAAGAAGCATCAAGCCCAGTTTTCTTGTATTTTTGGATGTGACCTATAAAGTATTACCGCTTTAATTGATTTTTTTTTTTTTTTTTTTTGCCGAAGAGGGGTTTTAAACCCAAAATGAATCGTGCTTCATGCTGTTAAAATGCTCAATTCTTGAAATTATATCAACGTCTTTTTGGTCTAGACTGACGTGTACATGTATGCAAGTCTGACACCTGAACGCAATTATAGGCCTAGTTTAACATTGTTGTAATGGACAATATTTTACGTCATAAAAAAAAATATTTCCAATACAATAATGAGCCCATAATGAATCGGGTTATCACACCTGTAAATAAGTACACGTCGGTCTAGTCGGTAATTTCAAAAAAGGAGTTCGTGGTCCCATTCGATATCAATGCTGCGATATATTGACTTTTTAAACTGCTAGAGTATCGTCCCGTGCATAAAAAAGAATTTTGTGAGCATTCATTCATTCCAATATTCACTAAACATGCTCATA
>NC_088370.1:29311561-29314061 GCF_034508935.2 Berghia stephanieae | reverse complement strand
TCTGGTCAGCAGATCAAATCAACCGCAAGGTCTCAATTATAAAACTTTGGGTCGGTATGTCGAAAAAAAGAGGCAGAATATCGACCTTGAGGATGAGAAACTCAGATTTGGATGGTCAAGTGACCACAGTCGTGTGCTTGACGATAAGCAAGAGGCTATTCTTGCTGAATATCTACTGCAAGCCAGCAGGATATATTTTGGGCTTACGATGGTGGAGTTCAGAACTCTTGCATTTGAGTTCGCCACTAAGAACAACATCACCACCCCCACTAGCTGGATAAAACACCAGATAGCGGGCAAGGACTGGGCCAGTGGATTTTTTAAGAGACACCCAGTTTTTTCACTGCGCACACCGGAGCCTACATCTCTAGCCCGTATGGCATCATTTAATAAATACAATGTCGGTCTGTTCTACGACAACCTTGAACAGACTATAGAAAAGTTTCAGTTTACCCAGACCGGATCTTCAACACTGACGAAACTGGCGTGACGACTGTTGAAAGACCAATGAGAAAGATCGTAGAGAAAGGCGTAAAGAGAGTAGGGGCGGCAGTTTCACAAGAAAAAGGAACTTTAGTGACAATGTGTGGCACTATAAGTGCCATTGGCAGTTTCATACCACCCTTTTGTATTTTCCCAAGAGTGAACAAACAGCCATTGTGGGAGGAGGTGTTACCTCCTGGCAGCAAGGCGGAAGGTCATCTAAAGGCCAGCGGATGGATGACGGAGGTCAATTTCTTGAATTATCTAAAACATTTTCACCATTTTTCGAGACCATCACCCGAGTTCCCAGTTCTCCTTTTATTAGACAATCATGTGTCACATGTGTCCCTAGCAGCAATAAATTATTGTAGAGAAAACAACATTGTTCTTCTCTCTTTCCCCCCACATTGTAGCCATGAACTTCAACCACTTGATAAGACAGTCTTTGGACTTTTTAAAACTTTTTTTTAATCAAGCAGCTGATAAGTGGATAAGAAACCCTCTTAATGCAGCAAAAGTAATGACGATTCATAACCTTCCGATTCTTATTGCAGAAGCATTTCCGAAGGCCTTCACCCCAGCTAACATTCTAGCGGGGTTTGAGAGAACTGGCATTCAACCAATCAACAGGCAAAGAATCCCAGAAGATAGATACATGCCTTCATACTTTACTGATCAACCCGAACAATCAGGCTCGTCCTCAACAGTCACTGCATCATCTCCTACAGCCACTGCAACCTCATCTACAGCCACCACCTCAGCTCCTACAGCCGCTGATTTGTCTCCGTCAGGCAAAGGTTTGTTGTCTACAGCCATCATATCTCCTCATGAAATTCGTCCATTTGCAAAGGCTGCCCCTAGAAAAAGGTCCTTAAAGAAGAAGGTATTTTCATGGGTTCTTACATCATCACCTTTCAAACAGTCATTGGAGGAAGCAGCTTCAAAGAAATCTTACAAAAGATCTCAACAGGTCAAGCCAAAGTGTAAAAAATCCATTTTCTGCACTGATTCTCAGCGAGCCCCCTCTCAGTGATAAAGATAGTGAGACCTCTGACCAGCTGATGATTAATTATGCTGATAGTGACAGCGATGATCTGTGCCTTTCTCATAGTATGCAAGATGATGTTGAAACTGATCTTAAAAATCCGACTGTTCAACAATTGGAGGAGGGAGATTACATTTTGGTTCAATTTACAAGTTAAAAAACAGCAACCTATTACGTTGGAAAAATTGAGAGTGTAGATATTGATGAAAACACAGTAGACTGCATGTTTTTAAAAAGAAAACCCACAAAAGAGGGACAATTTCTGCATCGGAGGTGTCGGTGGGTGACATTCTTTGCCAGCTCAATCCACCAACATCGGGAGGAACTGTGAGAACCGGAGACATTCTGACCTTCAGTTCTGATTTTTAAAATTCATTTCAACACCCCATTATGTAAAATACTGTGTGTTCCAATACTTTTAATGTCAAATAAATTTGAATTCGTGCGTTTATCAAGTTGCCAAGAAAATGTTCTATCTTCATTTTTATTTCTTGAAAAATTGGTTGTTGATGTTGGTGATACACACACGCACACACACACACACACACACACACACACACACACACAATATATTATATATATATATATATATATATATATATATATATATATAAAACCATATGATAATAATAGATAGCTTTTATTATATAGCGTTTTTCCACGTTCTAAAACATGCTCAAAGCGCTTTACAATGCTACTCCTGGTGGCCAGCGGACACATAACATATAGGACGCCACATGCTGCCTGTGAGGAGCGTTAATTTTTTTTTTGGGACAAGGACAACACTGAAACACGATGATGGGGACCTCCGAATTTAACGGCCGTCTCCGATAGAGCGGTGGCTGCCGGGCAATGTTTTTGTCTCTGACGGGAATCGATCCCGGGATGCCGGCGTTACATTTACAAGTCTAACGCTTAGACCACTAGGCCACACACGACCACAAACTATATACATATGGGTAGTGATAAAAG
>NC_088370.1:29284061-29299061 GCF_034508935.2 Berghia stephanieae | reverse complement strand
AAAAATACTTCTCGACAGTGGTAAGACATTTCTCCTTCTGTCGTGGCATACGGCATTCTGGAAAGAAATTATGATATCAATATCAGAGCGAAGAAACAAAGATATTTTATTCCACCCATCTCATTGGAAAAACCTATTATTTCTTAGTAAATACGTAGTCGTTGAATAATGTTTTGAACGCGTTGAATAAACATTTTATTCAATGATTGCAGAATATTTGCGCACATTTTATTGGTCTGAAATAAGGTGTAAAATGAGGTTGAGGCAGTAATCCAACACAACCACTGGAATAGATAACATTCCAGCAGAACTTTTAAAAAATGGTGGAGAAGAGACAGTGGAGGCAATGACAATTCTATTCCAAAAGATAATGAACGAGACAAGGTGGCCAAAAGACTGGACACAATCCTTGATTATCCCTCTCCCCCCCCCCAAAAAAAAAAAGATATTTGAAAGAGTGCAGTAACTATAGGACCATAAGTCTCATTAGCCACCTAAGTAAAATACTTCTGCGGATAATACTAAACATAATCAAACAAACAAAAAAACAAACAAAAAAAAACAAATAAAAAAAAAACCCGAAGATATCTTGACAGAAGAGCAAGCAGGTTTTCGAACTAGAAAGAGCACAGTACAACAATTTTTCAATAACAGAATTTTGACAGAGAACTTCCTTCAACACCAAAAAATAAATAATTCACAATTTCATAGACTTCCGGAAGGCTTTCGACAGGGCATAACGGTTTGTCGGATACTGACTTACTTGACTTAGATGCCTTTCGCGTCTCGACCGAAAGATCGGGTCGCCTTGGCTGTTTCCAGTATTTCCTGTGTGAGGTGTCTCCAATATTGCCGGTCCTCTGCTAGGGTTCTCAGATTTTCAAGGTCCCCTGCCGTTATGAGACTAATGCTTTGTCCAAGTGTTGTGAGGTTTTTGTTTAGGATCACAGGGAGTGTTGTGATCGGTCTTCCTCTGAAAGTGTCGGATACACTACCCTTTTATGGTTTCGACGTCTTGCTATAGAAAATTATGAGAGAAGCTCTCGAAAATACATCAAACCTCTGTATCCTTTGGCGGACGAAAATTGTGTAATTTGCGTTTTGCTGACGACATAGACCTCATGGCCGAAAGCAAACAAGAACTACAAGATATAACTAACTCACTTGCACTTAAAGCAATGCAGTACGACATGGAAATAAGTACAGAAACGTCTCAGTTACTGATAAATAGCAGAGATGATGGGCATGCAGAAATTTCAATCGATATTGAAAAACTCGAGGAAGTGTCAACATTTTAATACTAGGGTGTTCTGTTAACCAGAGACGGTACAATTGAGATTAAGGCAAGAAAGGAATGTCAACAGCAACACTAACGAGACTGACAAAAATAAGGAAAAGTCCAATCAATTTCGAAATAAAAATTAAACTATACTTTCCATCATAATATACGGTTGAGAGTGATGGACATTAACTGCGGAATTAGAGCGCAGAATCTCTGCTATTGAGATGAAAATTTATCAAAATCTCCTCGGGTGCCGTATACAGAACACAGAATCAATAAAGACATACTGGAAGAGGTACAAGATCGTGCAGGACGACAGGAACCCTTCATCACCACAGTTAAAATAAGGAAACTATCATGGTTTGGCCACAATGTGAGGCACGAAGGTTTGTGCATAACAAGGAAGAAGAGGAGGAAGACAAAGGAATGTTTGGATGGACAATATCAAGGAATGGACAGGAAAGAAGAACTCTTGGAGAAGGCCAACATTAGAGAAGAATGGCGGAAAGTGGTGAGAGCTGCATCCCGTGTATCCCCCCGACGATCATCAAATCACGGGATGAATGAATGATGAATGACGAAAGTGTAAAGACAGTTGGTTGGTAATTAACGTTAATCTTTTGGTGCGCATCAATACAAATCCAACGTTTTTAGTTTTGGGTCAAATTGTCATTCAAGTAGAAGGAGAAAGATACAAATTATGGTGAAAAGAAGTACTAATACCATACCATTTGGTTACAAAATATCTAATAATCTTACTTAGAGGGGTAGAATTTACGTATTCTTTCATTTCTTTGTATTTATTAAACTCGTTATATTTTTATCGTGCAATAACACACACTCGCAAGCTCGTTGTGTTTATTGGGCACGATAAAAATAACTCGTTTAATAAATACAAAGAGATGAAAGAATCGCATAAAATAATGCCTTCCTTTTCCTTCCAATCTTCCAATACATTTCTCCGTCTTCTACTCACTTTCCTCATATTTTTCCTCCTCCTTCATCTCCTCTTCCTCCTAATTCTCATCCTTCTCTTCCTCCTCTGCCCGTCACTCAAAAGGGTAATTACATCTACCGCTTTTCTGCGGCAGTTTGAAAAAAATAAGTTTTGTAAGTTTTGGCCAGAAAGTTAACCCTTCAAATATCGATCTATCGATTAAAATGACTCTCATCTGGGCAAGAACTCTTGAACTGGATCTTCAACAGGTTTGAGAGTTTCTGCCAAGATGAGGGTCAATTAAATCGACCGATATTTGAAGGACGAGTTTTCTGGCCAAATTTTTGAATATGGGTTTTCCAGAGTACATTCACGAACACGAGAACAAATTGAATGTGTCAGTGTTTCAAGTCGGTTTCGGGAGAAGGCCAAGAATTCTTCTTTCAAAACCGCTTAAAGCATCACAACCATTTTGATATCAGTCCATTTCGCCAATTCAGCGATCTAACTCTTCCCGAATGTGTTCGATGATTGACATGTCCAAAAGAGGCAGCAGCCCAAAGCGTGGTCTTTTCTAGAAAATCTGGATTCACTCTTGCAAAATGGGGTCTAGCTAGCATGAAGAATAAAAAGTACATATTTTCTTTGTCTAGAACCAAGCTGCTCGTTGCTGGGCGGACGTGACATCAGACTATTGAATCCATTTGGGGTTTGATTCAGCGTTCTTCAGCAACAGGCCTTACAATCATATGGTACTCATTGAGGAGAGTATATATATATATATATATATATATATATATATATATATATATATATATATATATATATATATATATTTAATTTTTTTTTATTTTTTTATTTTTATTTTATTTTTTTTTATTTTATTTATTTAAAAAAAAATTTCACACATTTAAATCTGTTCTTGTGTATTGTCGTTATATTTTCTGAATTACGATATGTTTCTCCCTAATAGGTATACTATGTAAGCCTACCGTGCGCAATGAAATACACTATTCGTGTAGAATTTCAGTGGCTTTTTTTACACTATAGGAGACATTTCTAAAATATATGGTACGTTGCTACAATAAATAAATATAAAATAGGTGAAATTTGTCTTTAGGGACTATTCCAAGGGAATACTGGAATAACCCAGGCGTGAGCCGCAGTGCAACACCGCAAATTGAGCTAGGGCGAGGTGACATTCTCAATGCCACATAGCGCAGCGGCGGGTGATCGAACTCGGGACCTTTCGGGTACAAAGCAAAGACGCTATAGGCGGTTAAAATCTGGCCAGTTTATATTGGGGCTCAGTATTTATATAGTGCTTACGATTTTTACTTCTTAAAATTTACGAATTTTTTAGATTTTGAAGTTGGTAGGTTTGTCCATTGACCCTCTTTGATCTCAGGTGAAATAATGTTCTATAGGAAAGCACCAATGGACATAATAATATATATTTTTTAAATGTAAGCTTTTATATAGGACAGTATCCACTAAACGTGCTCAACACGCTTTACAAAGGGTCCCGGACAATAGAAAGACGAATAATGTAGAACGAGACACGACGCCTGTTAGGCGATATAACATTTTCCTCCCCGATCTGGGTATAGTGAGAGAATCTGAGTCAATAGACTTCTCCAATGACTCAACTATGCGCTGAGCGAGTCTCGAATCCAGGACCTTCCGATCGGAAAGCGAGTGTCAACCCAATGGACTACATATCCACACATATTATTATTATTATTATTATTATTATTATTATTATTATTATTATTATTATTATTATTATTATTATTATTATTATTATTATTATTATTACCTCTGGGACGTTTCCAAACACGTTTTTCTTTCTTGTCACCTCTGCCTCTGCCTCTGCCTCTGTCTCTGCCTTCGTTGTCCTTGTCTTTGGCTTCTCTGTCTCTCCCTCTGCCTCTGCCTTCGTTGCCCTTGTCTTTGGCTTCTCTGTCTCTGCTTCTGCCCCTGCCTCTGCCTTCGTTGTCCTCGTCTCTGGGTTCTCCGTCTCTGCCTCTGCCTCTGCCTCTGCTTTCGTTGTCCTCGTCTCTGGGTTCTCCGTCTCTGCCTCTGCCTCTGCCTCTGCCTTCGTTGTCGTCGTCTCTGGCTTCTCCGTCTCTGCCTCTGCCTCTGCCCCTGCCTCTGCCTTCGTTGTCCTCGTCTCTGGCTTCTCCGTCTCCGTCTCTGTCTCTGCCTCTGCCTCTGCCTTCGTTGTCCTCGTCTCTGGCTTCCCTGTCTCTGCCCCTGCCTCTGCCTTCGCTGTCCTCGTCTCTGGCTTCTCAGTCTCTGCATCTGTCTCTGCCTCTGCCTTCGTTGTCCTCGTCTCTGGCTTCTCTGTCTCTGTCTCTGCCTCTGCTTCTGCCTCTGCCTCCGTTGTCTTCGTCTCTGGCTTCTCCGTCTCTGCCTCTGCCTCTGCCCCTGCCGTCGTTGTCCTCGTCTTTGGCTTCTATGTTTCTGCCTCTGTCCATGCCTTCGTTATCCTCCCTTTTGCCTTTGTCTTCTCTACCTATCTCTGTGCTCCTATCGTCGGTGTCTGGTCGCAAACAAAGATTTCCACATTCTTCCTCACTCTTGAAGGTGTCTTGCTTCCCCCCGCACTCTCCATCAGGGAATTTGACACACTCCTTCAGGTCCTCGTCGAAGTAATATCGGGGGGACTTGTCGCACTGCTTGATTCTCTTTGGTTTCTGGCATCCTGTGAACCATATCAACACCTTCATGAGCAAGGGCCAAAGGTAAAAAATTTCCATTTAAAGTGAAAAGGGAAAATGCAAACAAGATTAAAACAGAAACGGAACATTAAAAAAAAAAAAGAAAAAACACAAAAAAAAAAACACGAAAAAAACCCAACAAAAACAAAAACAAACAAAAAACGAAAAAAAAAAAAAAAAAAGAAAGAAAGGAAAACATCAAACAAAAAGAGAGCATAAAACAAAGCCAGCAAAAACAAAACAAACAAAACAAACAACAAACAAAACTACAAAAAAACAACAAAAAAAAACAAAAACAAAAACAAAAACAACAACAAAGAGCCATTAGGCCCGCGGATCGGGTGTTTATCCCTGTTTCTATAGATGTTGCGCTAGGAAACTTACAACATTGCCATCCGTAAATATATAGATAGCATGCGCTTGGCTAAGAAGCTCACAACATTGCCATCCGGAAGTATAACGGACCGACACACAAAACTATGTGTAATCTTGAACGTTTTTTACTCTGGTTAATACAGTTAAGTGGTAATTATTCATAAACGCGGATTACACAAAGCAATAACAAAGACCTGAGTTTCGTCAACATCAAACTATCTATAGATAGAATGAAGATGACGCCACTTAGGCCTTTGTTATTGTTTTTTGCCATCCATGTTTGTGAGTAATTCTCACTAAACTGTATTAACTACACTATAAACTTTTATGGTTACACATAGTATAGTTTTGTGTGTTGGTTCCTTCTATATTTGGATGAAGTTTTGTTTGGCTAATCATTCGTTAGTCTTAATCGGCTATGTGGTCTAGTGGTATGACACTCGCTTTCGGATCCGAAGCGCATAGTTGAGTCCTTGGAAAAGGCTCTTTATTCACATTCTCTCACCGTACTCAGGTGTAAAAGAAGTACCTGGCCGTAAACAGCGTTGTCTTTGTCCGAAAAATTGTAATATCGCCTAACAGGCGTCATGTCCCGTCCTACATGTTAAATGTTGCTGTTGACCAGGGACCCCTTGAAAAGCGCTTTGAGCACATTTAGTGGATATTGCGCTATATAAAGCTCAATATTTTTTTTCTTAAACGCAATTTTTAAAGTAGAGATTTCAGATATTGAGCTATAAAAAGCTCCCTTTAAAACAGATACTGTGCTTATATGTGAGGCAATGTGGTCTTGTGGTATGCTCTTTACTCACATTCTCTCATCGTACTCAGGTGTAAAATGAGTACTTGGCCATTAACAGGTTTGCCTCTGTCCCAAAAAAAGTAAAAATAATATCGCCTGATAGGCGTCATGTCGCGTCCTACGTTACGTGTGCTGTTGGCTAGGGATCCCTCGTTAAGGGCTTTTAGCACGTTTATTGCGCTATATAAAACCTCGAATTTTTTGTTTGTTTTGGTTTTTATAAAAGAATGAGTAAAAACAAGGATTTAATGAAAGCAATAGTTTAGATGCCAAATAGTAAATAAATAATCTTATCGTATAGTAATCGTATCGTTTATGAGCTAATAATTTTATGGCTTTAAAAACAACAAAAACGAAACAACAACATTAAATGCTCTTTACAACTTTAATACATTGGCTCATGTGATTGTTTTCATGTGCACAAACCGACGTGAACATATTCGCAGGTCGGATAACCCAATTCCTTATGGGCTCATTGTTGTAATGGAAATCTAAAAAAAATGATGCAAAGTGTTGTCCATTACTACAATGTTAAACCAGGCCCATAAGTGGGTGACGGATGTCAGACCTGCATATATGTACACGTCGGCACAAACAGTTTCATTTACGTAGTCATATGGGCAATACAAATAACTATTCATGTATTGAGACAAGATTTCAGAGCTGTAATATTCTTCTTCTTCTTCTTCTTCTTCTTCTTCTTCTTCTTCTTCTTCTTCTTCTTCTTCTTCTTCTTCTTCTTCTCCTTCTCCTTCTCCTTCTTCTTCTTCTTCTTCTTCTTCTTCTTCTTCTTCTTCTCTTCTTCTTCTTCTTCTTCTTCTTCTTCTTCTTCTTCTTCTTCTTCTTCTTCTTCTTCTTCTTCTTTCTTCTTCTTCTTCTTCTTCTTCTTTCTTCTTCTTCTTCTTCTTCTTCTTCTCTCTTCTTCTTCTTCTTCTTCTCTTCTTCTTCTTCTTCTTCTTCTTTCTTTCTTCTTCTTCTTCTTCTTCTTCTTCTTCTTCTTCTTCTTCTTCTTCTTCTTCTTCTTCTTCTTTCTTCTTCTTCTAATTATTATTATTATTATTATTATTATTATATTATTATTATTATTATTATTATTATTATTATTATTATTATTATTATTATTATTATTATTATATTATTATTATTATTATTATTATTATTATTATTATTATTATTATTATTATTATTATATTATTATTATTATTATTATTATTATTATTTATTATTATTATTATTATTATTATTATTATTATTATTATTTTATTATTATTATTATATTATTATTATTATTATTATTATTATTATTATTATTATTATTATTATTATTATTATTATCATTATCATTATTTTATCTCTAACCATCATTCATTGTGAATTCGACAATTTTCGGTTCCTGTTGCGATTTCAATTATTATAATCTCCTAGCTAATTTTTCGTACTTGAAGAAAATGTATCGTTTTATATTCTTTAATCTGCTCACAATTTTAATTTTTTAAAGAAAAAAAATCCAGTTTCAGATTTTGAATCATCTTGACATAACACCGTTTTGAGACTGCGCGTCACAAGGAAATGAATGAATGAATTAACCCTTGTCTTTATAAAATATTTAAAATCTAGCTTTTATATAGAGCAATATCCAATAAACGTGCTCAAAGCGCTTTACAATAGACCCCTAACCAACAGCAATACTTAACATGTAGAACAAGAAGACATGACGCCTGTCAGGCGATTTTACACTTTTTTTTCGGACATAGACAACACTGTTAACGGCCAGAAACTCATTTTACACCTGAGTACGGTGAGAGAGTAAAAAGTGAAATTTTTCGTTGGGTAAGTCTGGCGCTTATGGAAATTAAAAAAAAAATATCTGCAAGGAAAGAATTAATGAAACAAAAAATTAACAGTTCTTACCGACGTGTACTTAATTACAGGTCTGATAACCTAAACTGATATGGGCCTATTGTTGTAATATAAATTATTCCCTCAAACCAACGTGTACCTATTTACAGGCTGATGACCTAAATTGTTTTGGGCTCAAGATTGTATTGGAAATTGTACCCTGAAACCAACGCAACTGATTCTCCAATACAATAATGTTAAATCAAGCTTATATTTACGTTCTGTTATCAGACCTATTAATATGTACACCTTGCATCTAGGTTCTTACCGGGTTCGGACCTTGCGTCCACTTGGGCCATGTCCAGCAAAACGATGACCATAAAGAACAACATCACCCACGTCCTTATGAACTTGCCGCAACCCGCCATCTTTAAAACAATCGTCAATAGCACCGAAAGATACTATTACTTATATAGATATAGACGTCTCGTGTACGATTACAAAATATGCGTCTTTAAAATATGTAGTAATTTATCTCTCTACTAGTTTAAAGTTTAAGTCCTTAAAACAAAAACAATAAACAACCGCGAGTTTTTAGATAGTTTTAAACATTTTGATTTGGTCTTCTAGTTCGTGGTTAAACCGTGGATCCGAATTTCATGAGCTGATACCAGGTATATATAGTGATGATGGTACTTAAGTATAACATTAGAAACCAAAATCAGGCAAGTGGAGCGAGCGTCGCCAAAATGGGCGTTTGCTTTTTACGGAAGCCTGCTTAAGTAATGTCCAAGTAATCCAAGGAATAGGGAAGAAAAGACGTGAGGTCACATTTTCAACTTCTCTGGTTTCAAAATCCCTGGAAGTGTGTAAGTAACCAGTCTTTGGAGGATAATAATTAATTGAATATTGAATCGTAATGTGGCATAACTATTTTAGTAGCAGGATTTATAGACAGATTATCAGCGTTAAAGGACGTAAATGACCAAGGGTGGATGATCGTTTTTGACGACCAGCATAATATATATATATATATATATATATATATATATATATATATATATATATATATATATATATAGAGAGAGAGAGAGAGAGAGAGAGAGAGAGAGAGACCAGAAAATAAGATGCAACCACTCTTAAACCAGAATATCTTTGACACAAAGAATGTGTTCAGTCCTTGGAAAGAGTGGTTTTACACGTCCAATGAGATTGGAACCAGTTTTTTTACTTAACTTTTTTTTTGTTCTCTATTACTTAGGCGGAGGATGACGAGTCAGTCGGGTCCCGGGTTCTGTGTTCTTCGTCAAAAAGTTTTCATTCTCTCTTGTCCAATCAAATTGTGTGTTTTGATTAACTAGAATAAGTCGCCCAATCATCACTGATTTCACGTGCTGAAGTAGCCTCCAACGCTCACTTTGCAACGCTGCCCTGCGGCTGTTGCCTAGGAATTTCTCAACCTTTTCTCGTGATACTTGTCTTACTTGACTTATTGCCGATCGCTTCCTAATCTTCGGAATGGGATGCTTTGGCAACCTCTCTGATTTGTTGAGTGAGTTCTTTCCACTGATGACGGTCTGCTACGATGGATCTCAGGCGTTCCAAATCCTTATCGCATCTCAGTTCTTGTGTGACATCTAGGCACTTGAGGTCTTTATTTATCGTATGTATATGTTACGGGTCTGCCTTTGTGTTTGTTATGTCCGCCTGGTGTAAAGAATAACCCCATTGCCTTATTAACTGCCTTCTTAGTTGGAATATTTCTGTCTCTCCTTTTAAGATATGTCCAAATAGTCTCCACCTTGTTTCTAAAATTTGAATCGAGAGCGGTGATATACCTTTCATGATACACATCTAAGAAAAATGCTCAAAGATGATGAATAAAAGGGAATTGGATGTATTTCACTTTTCTTCTTATAGAAGGAACAAAATTGACTTCACTCAGCTCTTTGTTATTTTTTTAGCAAGCCATTTTTAGAGGTAGTTCTCACTAAATTATATTAATCAGAGTAAAAGAGATCATGGTTAAACATAGTTTTGTGTGTTGGTACTTTATATTTGGTTGGCGGGTGTTGAGAGTATTTTGGCTAAGAATATAGCATCAAAATGTAACCCAACAACGAAAAACGATATCTGTTTTAAGGGTTTTACGGCGCTTGCAACACATTAAGGTCATATCAGTGCCAATGAAAAGGAAGGAACTGGAATAGTCAAAAGTTCTAGAATTACATTTGAAGCACCCAAGAAAATAGTAAGATAAAGGGGAATTAGTTCAAATATGGAACAGATGTATATTCCAAGAGCACACTATCCAAGTACTTAGTTTGAGATCACCTAAATGTGTCATCCAGACACAAGCACGAATCCCCGTCAAGAGGACACACTCAAATGTTCACAAATCCTATATATCTATGTCCAACAAAAAATAATGCAGAGCATAACAGAGGGATGATTAGAGATGAGATCCATCGTCTTTAGATGGTGGGTCAAAGTTCAAATGACCAGAGGTGAGACCCATCGTCTTTAAATGGTGAATGAAAGGTAAAATGATCAGAGATGAGACCCACCGTCTTTAAATGGTGGATTAAAAGTAAAATGATCAGAGATGAGACCCATCGTCTTTAAATGGTGGGACAAAGGTCAAGTGAACAGATATGAGACCCATCGTCTTTAAATGGCGGTTCAAAGTTCAAATGCTAAAAATTTAATTTAAAACAACAAACCGAAAATAAAAATTGAGCTTTTATATAGGGCAATGTCCAATAAACGCGCTCAAAGCGCTTTGCAAGGGATTCCTAGCCAACAGCAACACTTAACCCGTTGAACGAGACATGACGCCGGTTAGACGATATTCCAATTTTTCTACGCCAGGTACTGATTTTACATCAAATTTCGATGAGAGAATGTGAACAAAGAGCAATTAAACTTGGACAACGGATACTATGCAGTACTTTTGATATATGATTCACTATTTAACCTATTCGTTGTTGGTCCTCCGAAACACTATTTACATACATTGTTCCAATGATTTTGGAACCAGAAACTTTGAAGTTCTATTGTCACGACTTTTCTTTTTATCCTCCCCTGCTATCAGTCTATCAGTATAAGTTCAGTTCTCCTTGCTTGATATTCTTACAAGAATGGTCAAATAATAGAAGTTCAGTCACGCGATGACCATGTTCGGGTATGAGGGAAAATCTTCCACCGAGGGTTTCCCTCCAACAAAGGTTTACCACATGAAAAACAACCCCCCCCCCCTAAAAAAAAACAACAAACAAACCCACAAAAAAAACAAACAAAAACAAACAAAAAAAAACAAATAAAAACAAACCAAAAAACAAACAAATAAAAAACCCCCAAAACCCCCCCAACAAAACAACAACACATAATAATAACAAGAAAAGGTACAATGCAGAAGAATACAAACGTGACAAATAAGATAATGAAAAAAGCCAATAACACACCGTGACTGCTAGATAGTTGATAAACAAGCACGACCTCCATGAATGGAAGTCGACATCAAAACTCAGATGACAATAGTAAATCGTGATTAACAAGAAATTATAATAGATACACAGGATCGACCACAATCAACGTTTGTCAATATCGAAATAAGATAGAATAACTGCTTGCTTGGAAGCTGCAATACAATTAAAAAACAAACAAACAAACAACCCCCCCCCCCCCAAATAATAACACACACAAAAAAAACAAAACAAAAAAACAAACAACAAAAATCAAAAAGCGCCCCCCCCCCCCCCCAAAAAAAAAGAAATACAATAGCAAAAAAACAAACAAACAAAAAACAAAAAAAACAACAAAAAACAAAAACAAAACAAAACAACAAAGAACAAAACAAAAACATACACTGAAAAATGATGACTTATTTGTTAACTATTTTTTTTTAATTAACAAAAAAGGCGAGACTACGTTTTTCTCAAACCTGATAACTGCCGTACTCTGGAAAAACTAAAATTTAAATTTAAATCCAAAAAACAAAACAAAACAAAAAAAAAACAAACAAACAAAACAAAACAAAACAGAAAATAAAATAAAACACTCACACTTTTAAAAATCACGTATTTAAATATTTCGCCAAGTATTTTGATTTTTTTTTCTATCTGTAAAGATGAGGGAATAATAATAATAATAATAATAATAATAATAATAATAATAATAATAATAATAATAATAATAATAATAATAATAATAATAATAATAATAATAATGCGTTATTTCTATAGCGCCCCTTTCCATCAAAAGTGCTCGGAAGCGCTTATACATATACTATGCACATGTGATCGTATATATATATATATATTTTATATATATATATATATATATATATATATATATATATATATATATATATATCACTCGGTAAAGTCAAATCAAATCACTCACAGAAAACTGAAAGGAAGTACTCAGTCTTCAAAGAGGCTTTAAAGGGGGACAGAGAATTACGGTTTCTGGTGTCTGCTGAAAGGGCATTCCACACAGAGGGAGCAGAATGTGCGAAAGCACGTCGTGAGAAATTTGACTTAGGAATCAAACGGTTCAAGTACAGGGAAGCAGAAGAGCGGATCGGTCCTACACGAGGAGTTTTCGGAAGGCCTTCCTTTCGACATCTGGAAAGCTTCGTACAGTTCTGATGGTCTCCGGATGGCTTGAGAATTGCTTTAGATGACCTCCGGACGGCTTCCAAAAGTCGCCGGACGACTCCGGGCGGCTCCGGTGGGAAATTAGTAGGACCCGAGTGGATAGATGAATTGAAATGGTTCGGACAAGTAAAGAGACGAGAGAGAGAGAGAGAGAGAGAGAGAGAGAGAGAGAGAGAGAGAGAGAGAGAGAGAGAGAGAGGGCGTGGGAAGGAAAGTATCGGATATACAATAAAGAAGAAAAAGGGACGCCCAAAAACTAGATTGATGGAAAGGATACAGGACGAGATGAAAGAACTGGGCCTGGAGGAAGATGATGCTATGAACCGAGATGTATAAAATAAATAATTATATAAAATTCCCTTTATTCATCCCATAGGTGAAATTTGTCTCTTGGGTCTATTCCAAGGGAAGACTAGAATAACCTAGGCGTCAGCCGTAGTTCAGCGCCTCAAATTGAGCTAGGGCGAGGTGACTTGCGCAAGGCCACACAGCGCAGCGGCGGGTAATTGAACTCGGTCGCTGAGCCACGCTGCATGGAAATGTAGCATTCTTTATAGTCGCCCTACAAAATGCGGGATAATATGAAAGAAGAAGTATTTTGAAATTTAAAAAGCAAGATTTACGTCATTTATTTTGGGTCAAATTTCTAATATTAAGGATGGTGGTGTCTTGACGTAGCCGCTCTCTCTCTCTCTCTCTCTCTCTCTCTCTCTCTCTCTCTCTCTCTCTTCTATATATATATATATATATATATATATATATATATATATTATATATATATAAAATAAATTAGGGTTTGGGATCGACATTGTTCGGTACTGCCAATGTTGAATTTTTATTATCGAGCACATTATAACTAGCAAATCTAAAAATGATAAAAATATTTTCTACAGACTGATATATAACAAGTAACCTGCAAGCCTTTTTAATTTCAGGCTAATTCTATCACCCGTTAACTCAGATCTTATTATAGGCTGAATATAGGAATTATCCTTTAAATGCCTTATATACAATAGTTTATAATTACAAAATCTCATATAGCTTGTATTGTATCATTCACAGGCAGTTTAACACAACGTGAATGTAAGGAATAATATTATCAATAGGGCAATGTAGAGTCGAAAATTACTATCATAGAATATTGAATTTATTGAAAATTGTTCATGATCGAATGAATCATAAAAGGACAAAGTTCATAGTATAATAAAATATTAATGACAACAGTAGTCATGAAAGCAACAACGATAATAATCATCATACAAAAGCCTATGATAAATTATCATGATTTAAGATTGATTCAGATGACATGCATCTTACGTGTCAACAATTACAAACCAGTCTACAAATCATGAAAGTAATGGAAATAAATAAATGAATAGATAAATAAATAAATAAATGAATAGATAAATAAATAGATAAATAAATAAATAAATAATGAATTAACAAAAACAAATTGAATTAAGAAATTAATCAATTAATTAAATAAAAAAAAGTAAAATAAAATAAAACATATTAGTCATACTTAAATCTCAGAGACGCTAACTCCTTATCAACCACGATTTTAAACTAATTCAAAGAACGTGCATGTAATACTCAGTCCTAAATTGACCATTGCGTTTTATTGCACATCCGAAAATAATTGATCCTACACAATTCTAGCACATCCGCACGAACAAATGATGACGAAAAGTTAAATCTCTCTTGATACTATCAAGTAATAATAATCTCATCCGCAACAAAAAAAATGTTGATCTATGTTTATTTCCACAATACAGCTGTATAATAAGTATAATGGATGACCGCCTATTCGTCATCATCGTTGCCTTTTTCATCCCGGGTCAGGGTATAGGCCACATATAAACAGTTCCCACTCCACTCTATCCTGAGTTAACTTTATTATCTCCATCCGTGTCTTATCACTTCTCTGTATATCAGCTTCTTTAATTCTTCTCCATGTTCCTCGTGGCCTTCCCCCTTGATCTTCTGCCCTGAGGGTTCCAGTCCAATACTTTATTTTTTATAGAGGACTCATTCTTTCTAAGGGTTTGTCCAATCCACCTCCATCGTCTTCTTCCTATTTCCTCCCCCACTGGTTTCTGCTGTGGTCTTTTCCATACTTCTTCATTCTTAATTCTATCCATCCAACTTATTCTGAGTAGCTTACGCATGCACCTGTTTACGAAAATCTATATCCTCCTTATACATGCCTGCGATGCATTCCAAGTTGCACATCCATACAGTAGGAGGCTCTTCGTAATATTTCTCCACAAATATTGCGTGCTCTCCAAAAGTACAAGAGAAAATAAATCCATCTTAAAAACATAACCTGCTCAACTGTCTCCCAACTACCAATCCCAAATTGATAACAAATAACATTGTGA
>NC_088370.1:29194061-29279061 GCF_034508935.2 Berghia stephanieae | reverse complement strand
CATAAGGATTTTTGGCTTCCACCGAGAGTGTGCGAGAGTGTGCTGTTTTGATGCCAAAAATTATCGAGAGAAAACTTGTTCTTTTTTTTCGATGCCTTTTAAATATCGGGGTTCCTGGCAGCTCAGTTGGTAGAGTTTGGTAGCTGGGTGAGTTAGATCTGGCGGAAAGTACTTTCTCAATTGCTATTGTCTGTTTCACACTATTGAAACCCGGAAAACTATCAAACTTCAGACTTCCGTGAAGTCCCAGGTTTGAGAGTTTCTTGACAAGATGAGAGTCATTATAATCGACCAATATTTGAAGGACGAGCTTTTCGGTCAAAATTTTAAACACGTGTTATTTTTTTTTCAGAGTACGGCTGCGTAATAGTGATGTTATGCGTTTAGGTAAAATACAACGTACACCCGGATATGATGTACCAACATAAAATACTGTGTGCAAACCTTTAACGTTTATAGTCTGATTGATAGATATCATTTTGTGAGAACTTATCTTTAAAATAGCTGTCTAAAAAACAACAACAAACAACTGGGTAACGTCAATGTCATCCCACCTATACTATGATATATAACTGGACCGGGCTCCTGACATCCCATAGTGGGCAGGGAGGTACATACTGTGTCGTCTATCCCCTTATATCTGTTTTCCAACATGCGTTCTGTCTTTGTCTTGGAATGCGATTACTTGGTTTTGTCCTGGCCCTGGCCGGAGTCCTGGTTGGAAGGGAAAAAGTCAAATGCATTTTATTGTTTTGAGAGATGATATTTTTTTCCTTGTAAATCATCTCTCTGTTGTGTATTATTATATTTGTTATTTTGAATGTATAATGTAAGCATTTGAGTGTATTCCTCTTTGTTGGATTTTGTGCTTGTGTCCGGATGAGACTTATAGGTGATCTCAAACTAAGTACATTGATGGTATGCTGTTGGAATCTACATCTAATCCCTATTTGTTCCCAGTTCCCCTATGTCTTGCTTTCTCTTGGGTGCTTTAATTGTAATTCTAGAATTTTTTACTATTCCATATTTTTCCTTTTTACTGGCGCTGATATGACCTATATGTGTAGCAAGCGCCGTAAAACCCTTAAAATCAAACAAACAATGATCTATAAATTGAATTATTTCTGCTTTTATTAATCACTTTAAAAAAGTGTTGACTTGATACAAAAGTCCATCAAAAGTGTTGAGTTGATACAAAGTCTATGACGCCATCACCAAGGTATGTAACTGTTACTCACAAATATTGAGTACCCTTGTCGTTGCCGTCCAATGACCAGCTATTTATTGTTATTGACCAGTAAACTGCCGTTCTCTTGAAAAAAAGATGTATTTAAAAATTTGGCCAGAAAACTCGTCCTTCAAGCATCGATCAATTGAATTTAAATTTAAATGACCCTCATCTTGGCAAATAAAAAAAAACAAAAAAAAAATACTCTCAAACCTGGGACCACGCGAGACCTTCTTCAAGTCCCAGGTTTGAGAGTTGTTTTTTTTTACAAAGATGAATATAATTTAAATTGATCAATATTTGAAGGACGAGTTGCTTTGCCAAATTTTAAAATAAGCGTCTTTCCAGAGTATGGCGGTTAATTGGTCAACTGACCAGGATTTTATTGTTGTCAAGTAGATACAGCTTTAAAACATTAGCATAAAAGTCGTTTTCAAATTCAATAATAAACATGAACAAAATTAACTTTTACATTCCAACCGAACTGGACGTATTTGACGTTTAATGCCACAGATGATTGCTTTGTTTGTTTGTTATAACTATAATATTTTTGATTCACCAATTAACTGTCGTACCCTGGGAAAAAAAAAAACAACAACACGTATTTAAAGATTTGGCCAGAAAACTCGAACGTTCAAATATCGATCGATTTAAATGATTTCATTTTGGCAAAAATTCTCAAACCTGAGACCTAAATGAAGACATTGCGAGGTCCCAGGTTTGAGAGTTTTTGCCAAGATGAGGGTCATTTAAATCGATCGATATTTGAAGGACGAGTTTTCTGGCCAAATTGTAAAATACGTTTTTTTTTCCCCCGAGGACGGCAGTTATCTTGTTTATTATTGGTGGCTATCTTTATAAGAACACAGCGCTTCAAAATTTGTGCGAGTTGAAAGGAACTCATCAATCTGTGGAGATGAAGTCCTTTCTTATCTTTGCGATTACTGCAGCAGTAACAGGTTTGATCCCTGTTCACGCAATAGGACTGCATGCCATTGTGAATGAAATCACCGACAGGAACGGTAAGTCTATCCAAATGTAAGGTGAATTGAAATTTTAGATGTATAAGGATTAACTTAGTCGACTTATATTATGCCTCTTGGCTCCTGGCGAAGCATAGGGCCTCAACAGCACTCTTCTATCTTCTTCTCTCCTTGGCACAGACCTTTGCCTCACTCCAGGTAAGATTGGAGACGCACAAATCTTTGGTGAAGGCTTCTCCTCCAAGTCTGCTTTGGACGACCCCGTTTCCTCTTGTCCTGTGGGTTCAATTCGAGAGCCTGCTTGGTTATATTACAGGGCTCTTTCCGCAGGGTATGGCCAACCCATCGCCACTTTCCGCGTCTGACCTGGATATCCATTTGCTCTTGGTTTGTTCTTGTCCAAAGGTCAGCATTTGACCGATGTAAGGACTGCATAACAAAATAAAATATAATAGCGCATTTTAAACATTATATAATGCTCAATGCGCTTCTACTGACGTTTACTTAATTGCGTGTCTGACCGTCGCCATCGTAAACTAAAAGCCTGACACTGACTAAAGAATGACGCCAAAAGACAAGTCTTTGGCCACAAAAGAAAACAAATCGTGAGTTGTATTCAACAGCTAAACCAATGGGATCACTTGTTTCCTTGAGCTTCCTTGGAAATGGCTCTTTACTCACATTCTCTTACCGTACTCAGGTGTAAAATGAGTACATGGCCGTTAACAACGTTGTAACTGTCGCGAAAAAAATCGTAATATCGCCTAACAGGAGTCATGTCTCGTTCTACATGTTACGTGTTGCTGTTGGTACCTTTTGTAAAGCGCCTTGAGCACGTTTAGTGATATTGTTCTATATAAAAGCTCAAACTCAAGCTTTACTTTTTTTATGATACATATACATACGACCTAAAATAAGTGGCGTTAGAAAATGCAACAACGTAATTATTTACACCATTGCAAAAAAAAAAAAAAAAAAATGCAGTAGTATAGTAAATACTCACAATTAGTTCAACAAATCATCATCATCACTTCCAGTCCTGACAGGTGTACCTCAAGGAACAGTTTTAGGCCTACTTTTTTTAATTTTTTAATCTATACATTAATGTTATACCAAGTAAAGTATCAAAAGGATTAAATGTTCGACTAAGTGGATCTTTTGTGGATGATGGCCTTCTTCATTGAAAAATCCAATCATAAAATGATATGCTACAAAAAGACAGGCTACAGTCATGGGAGAAAATTTGGAAAATGGAATTTCATCCGAAGAAATTAAATGTCTGCTAGTTCGCATCATGGACAAAAAGAAAAAGCAAATAATAGGCTCAGAATATTATATACACAAAGAAAAATTGGAGACAACGCATAAAGCAGAATTTCTTGGATTATACCTTGACAGCAAAATGTCTTAGCAGCATCATATCGATTACGTTTGTAAAAAGACCAATACCAAACTTGGATTTTTCTTCTGTAGTAGTAGTTGTTGTTGTTGATGTTGTTATCGTTGTAGTGGTGAGGATGACGACGACAAAGAAGAAGAAGAAGAAGAAGAAGAAGGAGAAGAAGAAGAAGAAGAAGAAGAAGAAGAAGAAGAAGAAGAAAGGGGAGGAGGAGGAGGAGGAGGGGGAGGAGGAGGAGGAGGAGGAGGAGGAGGAGGAGGAGGAGGAGAAGAAGAATGATGATGATGATGATGATGATGATGATGATGATGATGATGATAATGATGATACTGCCCAAATTAATGTTAATTGTTAAATCTGGGAACATAGATTGTTTTTGGGCTCCATTTTCAGTTTCTCACAACCCAGATGAGGAAAACACATATTCCAAGTCCGCCTTCAATAATCCATATTTGTTTTCTTTTGCATTTGTCATGACATAGTCTGCGAGTTACCCAAGGAAATCGGCCGATGCCGAGCCGCCTTTACACGCTACTACTACAACACGGGATCCGGCGCCTGTGAAGAATTCATCTACGGTGGGTGTGAAGGAAACGGAAACAATTTCGTTTCCATGGCAGCTTGCAATTTAAAACGGAATAAAATCTATTATTTTCGAGGAACGAAATAAAACTTTTATTTTCTTTTTTTATTGGTTCTGTTCTTTGACGTTACGAATTTTATTTTTACTATTATTTTAAAGAAATATATATTAGCACTGAACAGCAAAATTGTACTGTCAGAAATCCGACAATAGACGGAAGATTTACAGGCCTGTAGTCAAATCCTGTCACTTTCTCCAACTCATTTATGATGAGGTCATTTTATGGTACCAAAAAAAAATAAATCCCAATTATTTGAGAGAGTACACACATTTCTGGGCCCAGGTCCGAGCTAGTTGTATGAAAGAAAGAGAACAATTCCTACCATTTAGAAAGATGTGCATCTAGTGCTAGACATGAGAAGCTGCTTTATCTTCGCTCCTGCATGTTTGTGTATAATTTCTCAGCCGATTCTTTCGTTTATTTGGATTAATTCAAGAAGAAGAAAAGGAGGAGGTGGTGCAGTCGTATGTGAAGGAGGAAAGAGAATAATTAAAGAATAGCCTACCACTGCTGAGAGCTTCCTAGGAAAAATAATAATTTTTTTCCGGTTGACATTTAGACTGAACCAAAGAGACCATTGGGAGGAGAAATGAGAGATGGAGAAATGCATGTGTGTCTGTAACAAAATAGAGAGAAACGATCCGTCACACGCTGTGCGCGCTAGTTGTAAGCAGGCAGTGAATACATCCACGGCTAGCAGAGCGTGTAGGTGGCACGATAATATAGCTGACAGATGGTCCTATTTGCTTTGTCTTTGGTGGAACAAATAAAGTTTCTTTTTCTAAGTCGGCGTTCGCAGCGGAAAAAATCTTTTCTTTCGAGGAACGAAATAAAACTTTTATTTTCAGAATATATAGAGCAAAATCGTAGTTGGAAATCTGACAATAGTCGGAAGATTTACAGGCCTGCTTTGAGATCATGACTGATTGGAAAGCAAAAGAATACTTTCACAAAAGCTGTACAAAAATACACAGGTTCACATAAGACAATTCTAAAAAATATTCACCTAACCGTAGCAACATATCCACTGTATAGACAACCCATAGGCTATGCGCGACACTCTGGAATATTCCCAATTAGTTATGTTAATTATTTCTTCCCTTTTTAAAATATTTGAATGGGACTGATATCACATGATTGACTAAAAATTTACAAGAATACATCAAATCGTTATGACAAGGCACAGTTTCCTCAAACCATTTTGCACACCCGAGGAGTTTGAGGAAACTGTACTGGAGTGTATGTCCTTTAGGAACAAAATTTTCGTTTTCCAAATCCCAACTTAATACCGCTTTAAGGCGAGGGGTCACACAAACACACACATATATATATATATATATATATATATAAAAAACTTGAATGTTAAAGGTCTCTGCTGATTCTGAGTGAGGTAGACTGAATTCGCTGTTCTAAAATGGAGCATATGCATTACTGTATTCATTACCCGTTTCCAGCAACTGTTCACTTCCGGAGGGTTCTGGCTCTGGTACTGTGGACGATAGAGTAAATTTATTTATACCTTTCTGTCCATAGCAAAATTGAAACAAATTTATTTTGTATTTAAGGATTTTACGACAGAACACATAAAGGTCATATCAGCGCCAGTAAAAAGGAAGAAAATGGGAACATAAGTTTGAGAATTACAATTAAAGCACCCAAGAATAGGGAAGACAAAAGGGGAATTGGTTCAAATAGGAAACAGATGTAGACTCCAAGAGCACACAATCAAAGTACTTAGTTTGAGATCACCTATCTCATCCAGACACAAGCACAGGTCCCCACTCAAATGTTTACAAATCATAATACGATGCACAACAGAGAGATGATTTACAAGGAAAAAAATTTCATCTCCCAAAATTAACTACACATTGGACTGTTTCCCTCTCAGCCAGGGCCAGGACAAAACCAAGCAATCTTATTCCAAGACAAAGACAGAAAGCAAGTTGGAAAACATATAGGGGGATAGAAGACAACAAAGACAAAAGATGTGTTTACACTGGGGAAATAATGTTTTTTTAACGGGTTTTACAGTTCTTGTGACACATTTAGGTCATTTCAGTGCCAGGAAAAGGAATAAAATGGGATAGTAAAAAGATCCTAGATTTACAACTTCAAAGCAAACAAGAAAGAGTAAGACAAAGGGGAAGGATTGCAACAGGAAACAGATTAGAGCACACTATCTATCCGTGTAATTAGTTTGAGGTCACCTTAAAGTAGGTACGGAAAACCCAAATTTAGATTATATAATTGTCCTTAAGTTGCATTCAATAGGTATAACATTTTGTCCTGATTAAAATGGTATAAAATTATTAAAATTGGTTAAAAATGTTAAAAGATATGTCATTTCTAAATTTGTAGAAAATCGCCCAAATTTGGCTGCTTTGAAAGCAACGTTTTGTCCGTTTTCAAAATGCCGCATTTTCATAAATATTCAAGCCAGACCTCTGTAACTTTCTAACAATACACATCTTTTTATAAACAATATGTGTATTTTTTTCCTGAGCTCAACTCTAAGTAAAATAGAAATAATTTGCTCCCAAAGTATCTGACAAAGCCAAAATTGTCAATTTCAACGCGAAGTTACGAAATAGCGATATTTTTGTGCCCCTTGCCTGAGCCGGGGTACGAGTGAAGTGAATACGGCAAATGTTGCAGTTGTAGTTTTGTTTTCAGTTGGCTGGTGAACGCAAAGCTATAAATCTTGCTTTCGTATACATCATTTTAAAGCTGAGATTTTAAACTTTCTTTTGATACCAGAATCGTCCAAATTTTCAAATCAATTTAAAGTTTTTAATTCAGACTTAAATCATAAAAATGCGAATCTGGTATCGAATGAAAGCTTGTTCAATTTTCTTTCCGATGCAGCCATTGACGTTACTATTAATAGCGCTGACGCGACCAGCCGGGCGGAGAGAAAAGACGACGGTCAGTTATGGTGTTCGAGTAGCGGAGCGCCGTTCCAAAATCAGAGTTTACTCCTCTTCTTCAACTCTAAGCCATGAAATAACAGCAAATCCTATGAAAAAAGCATAAACATTTTTAAAAAGATGAAGATTTAAGATTTAATTTGATACCAAACACGTTTTATTTGACGGACTGAAAATGAGAAAAAGAGAGTGACGATTTGAGTTGAAATGCTCGGTTTGCCAATAAAGCCATGACTCGATAAGAGCGTTTGCCGTACCTACTTAAAGTTCCATCAAGACACATTGAGCCCCACTAAGAGGAATACACGCAAATGTTTACAAACCGATATATATATATTAGACCTGCATGTGAGTCCTGACCAAATTGTCTGAACTTTTTCACACATATCGCATTACCGGATCTTTTATTTTGTAACTCAGCACTTATATACATTTTCTTTTGGATTGTCCTACAGAATATATTTATTTTAAAATGTTAAAAAGTACCAAAAATTTATAGGGAGAAGGGACAGCATGGAGGTAGAGTGGTAGTTTGATATTTTATCAAAAATAAAAACTAATAATTTTTTTTTTTACATAGACAGATAGGCCTTTAAAAAACATTTAATAAGATACCTTACTTTTGGATCTAGGATAAACGGTTCCAAAGTTATGATGATTTTACTACTCTAAATTTACTCTTACAAAAAGCTCAAAATTGATTGAGAATTCCTCCCACTGGACAGCCTCTCGATAAGGTGAATACTGATTAAAACGGGATTTAAGCATAGAAAAAAAAAGGGTTGGTCACTTGTCAACATTAAACATACTGTACTGTCTTCAATCTTTATGAAATTTGATATAGACATAGACAAATGAATCATCTAGATGCCTTCACTTTTATTTTTTTGCTATCTCAATTTTGAAAAAGATTTCAAAAGTTTTAAAATGACATTTTAATCAAATTATAATTTTGGATACAATATGTCGTCAACATTGATTTCTATCACATCAAAAGAAATCTTGATCTCTGCCCTTTAAAATGATACCAGAGCCGTTCATATACTGTGAAAAATAATGCAACGGCAACAGTGATTATGTGAAATTGTGTTATTCAAATTTTAACCCAAAGTTGCGCTTCACTTGTCCAATGGCTAATCGGCACCTGTCTACCTACAGACTGGAATCAGTTTCAGTTAGGGCTAGGGTTGAGTGAGTTCCTTGTGCCGACGAACGGTCAAAGAATTGTTCAGGCATGATAACAAAAAAATAATGTAAAATATATAACGACAAATCCAGAAAGTTTATTGATAGAGCGAATAAAATTGAAATGTAGCAACGTTCAATTGAAAAACAAAAGTTATTTGAATGCAATACCGAAAGTATGAAAACGAAAGTTAACGAACTGCGCAAGCTCGATTATACCGACACACTTCTCGTTTTTCAGACAGTGAAGAGTTGCGGTCAAACCAGAGACTAGCGAAGTTTCCCGATAATTACCAAACGAGCGCTTGAGAGTGCCGACAATATTGACGTCACTCGCAATCAGATTACTTTAGCAATAAAAAAAAGTGATCCGGGAGATCGCAACGACCGTGATTGTCGACACACATGCAGGTCTAATATATGATTGAGGAAAAAAATGTTTAGTTCACTGGCTCCACTTAGAAAATCCAATGCCCCTAAAAAAGAAAAATCGTCCCACTACCCCTGAACATCTTTCTCGCAGCCCACCTGAAAAATTATGACTATAACGTCGGGAAGCAGGGTGGAGTCCATTCGGGGGATGCAGCAAGTTCCAATGAAGAAGAAGAAAAAAAAAAAAAGAAATCACTCACAACTGAAATTATCTAACATTTGATTGCTTCTGAGGAGCACTGAAATCACTGTTCTATGCAGAGCATATGCAATGGTGTATTATTCATTACCTGCTTCTGATGACTGCTGCGTCTCTGTCTGTCTGTCCGAGGGTTGTGCCACTGTATTTGTGAATGATAGAGTAAATTTGTGATTACAACATTTCCACCCTTAGCAAAAATAAAACAACAAATATAATTCACTTTCACGAATATGATGCATGTAAAAAGAAAAAAAGGAAAAAAAGAAGACAAAATTGCTCTATTCTAAAAACAAGATATGAGGGAGTTTGTCTCTCGTCTAAAGTACAATCACGTAATGCAGAATCAGACCTGTAAATCGTGTTTTCTAAAATTGTCTGAAAATTTATCTTAATCATCGGCGACCTCAACAGAAATTGATAATAGTATGACATGTCAAAACATTATGTTAGATGTATCAATCTAATATGCCTTTAAAAGAATATTGTTAGTACTCACAAACCAAGTAGGCTGTCTGAGCATAAAGGGAGGGAATAGTTGTTTTACTTTTGCTTCTTTAGTGATAAAAACGTTCAGTAAGGATAAGTGTTCTTAGAATGAAGCCACAATTACCACTACTTTTCAAAGTACAATCTAGTGGACAACCAAAAATTATTAGGAAATTTTAAACCTTTACCAATCAATCAAGGTTTGCTCTACAAACACAAAAATTGAAAAAATAAATTTAACAAACATCTAAGAAAAGATCCACGATTAAAATAATATAAAGTGAAACTACCCTGAGGAACTTCCAATGTCGCTTCCGCGATCTACAAATGTTTCAGGCATGTTGCTGAATTGATTATTTTTTGAAATTGTATTTCTTCTATGTCTTAAGGAGAAAGCGACTCAATGATCTCTTTCTTGCAGGTGAAGTAAAGGAATTCAGATGGCAGCAAAACAAAACTCAACCAAAGACATCCATTTGGGTGCCGAAACGAATATTCGCTGTTACATAAAATCTTGCTGGCAATGTTCAGATGAATAATTATAAATTACAAAGGAATATTGATGTCGAGAAATGTAAGTTGGAGAAACTACAAAGACATGGCAAAATGTCAAATTGGTACGTGAAGACATGAAGATAAGATACACTGCCAATGCATGTGAGCTACCAACCTCAGAACCAACAGGGTGAAGCAAGCGAGAGGAGGACTGGGAATCTTCTTGATTGCCACGGTGCGCAGCGAAGTGGAGAGAGAGAGAGAGAGAGAGAGAGAGAGAGAGAGAGAGAGAGAGAGAGAGAGAGAGAGACGGCTGCGTTACACAAATAACTATAGTACTGGCTATATGCTGCAGTATTGTCACCGACAGTTTTATGTGTCCCGTGATTCAAATATGTTCCATATGCATGGGACCATTATCAATTAAGATGAAGTGATTGACTATAAGGGTGCCAAAGTAGTCTTCTGTTGAAGCCACCAACAATTTAGATATGAAGCTGGTAACATTAATTTATACCAACCGATAATTCTTTTGTAACAGTTAAAGTGGCAACTGGCGGAGTCATCAAAGAGTAATCTTGTTGCATACAGCAGCCAGTACTTTGAAAAATAAAAATAAATTAGAAACTGTAATGACCATTTACTATACGATCGCATTACCATAGATGTGTATTAAGAATTTCAAGTTGGCACCCCTACAACTTTCACTCGTAATATTATTCTCAATGAGCAGTATATGCTCCAACTGTTATTTTATACTATATTATTAAATTACCCATTTATCCACTGATAATTCGTTTATTCACAGGTAAGTAAATGTACAGATAAGATCCAAGTCTACCTGATACTGATTACACATCAATTTCATCAGTATACTTTTACGATGTTTAATCAGGATTATAATAATTAGATGTCACAACAGCTAAACATCATATCTTAACAAATTATCAGTCAGCTTTACCCATCTTGTCCTAAAGTTTAGGCCTCAAAGAATAAGAATTGTCAAATTTGGCCACCAAAACATCTCTATCTCCGATGATATCCAAAAATTTGACTGACCTCAATCTCATACTAAGGAATCATGATAAATACACAATCATTATATAGTAACAAATCATTCATTCATACTCCTTACCAGTCTGGACACCCTCACACACAACAATATACTGGGGTTCTGCGGATGAGAGGATTGCAATAATAATTAGTCTGCATTGCGAATAAAATTAAAACTTTCTATTTATTATTCGGAGGCAGAAGAGGACAAAATATTTAAAACACTGTTCAAATTTGTTTTACAGCACTCTCTTTAGTCCCTCCGCAGTTTCATTGAATTGTTAAAATACTGATAGTCTTATTCAATTGATGGGATGTGATGCCAGTAAGGCACACTTACGACTTTTGTTTGACACAGCTGAACATGCTTTCATGGTCCAGTCCTCACGTTAAACCACAGATTTTCTGATCAAAGTATGGATTAGCTTGACTATAGACATATACTGTTTACATAGCTCACCCGAATATCCACCAGGACAAATTTCAACAACAGCCCCACCATGTCGACCACGCTGTTTCAAAAAGGAGCTGATGTGGCACCAAGCACTCTCTGAAAAAGGAAAAAGAAATATTCTTTAAAACGATAAATGATAAGGCCAAGAAATTTTGTTATCTAGACACTACCCCTATTCTTGTCTACCAAGACATGGAGCCACTTTGGTTTTTGATAAAAAATTCTAATTCTTTTCAGTTCATCGAACACCTTAAAGTGAAGAAGAAATGATTGCAATGGTAATAACTATTTAAATCATTTCAAGCAAGCTACTAAATAATCAAATATTGAAAAAGATACACAAGTATCACAAAAAAACCCCTTCTTAATGACCTTTATATGTGGAGAAAATTTGACAGAAAAAAATATTAGATAAGTGATCCACATTCACTGCAGATAAGAAGATAATAATTAATGGACCTCCAGCTATACGAAGGAAATTAAAATTTTAAAATCAAACAATTCTATCCTAACCCGATCCCGAGGATCAATTGGTATCCCTCGTATGAAGCAACAGGGGGAGAATGGACTTTGAGATTTAAACACACTTTTTTTTACATGGCAAGAGTTATTTAAGGGTCTGACAGTGAAAGAAAATTTTATTTGAAGCAGTGTTCGCGAGTTGATGTCCCTCACGAGGATGGAAAGTTCTATCATTGCTGTAAATTAATTACTCTAACTCTACATAAGTGTGTTATTTGTTATTAGCATCATTATTATTTGGATATATTATTATTAGGGTAGCGCGAATTGCCAAGGGCCGTGTCAGTCAACTATGCATATGTACTTTTAACTGCCACAGAGTGACGGTAGTGACACAAAGTGGCATTAATATTAGGGAGCGTAATTCGACACCTGAAATTCGGGTGTATTTTGTCACCAGATAATTCGGCACACTGAAAAGTTGAGTCTTAATTTTAGTCTGTTGTTGTTTTCTGTTAATTTCCTCTATAAAAAAAAACAGAAAAAACTGCGCAAATTTTATCACTCTCGGTTTCTCTCCTAATACACACTCTCTCTGGAATATTCAAAAGCATTGTTGTAAGGCGAATGTTTTGCTTTGGATTTAAAATGTTTTACCATTGCAAAAATGAGCTCATCGAGTCGTCCCGCTGTGGACAGCGAAAAGTTGAGTTGTTGGAAAAAGCTCGCATTCTCTCTCCGTACTCAGGTGTAAAACGTGGTGCTCAGAAATTTTCCCCATGATTGTAATGACCTTCATAAATTAACTATTGTGACAACAATGTTTATTTGACAGACAAAAGTAATAATAATATATTAATAATAATTAGAAAAAAAATGAAGAAAATGATAGAATGATAATAATAAGAACAATAATATATTTAAAAAATCAATAAATAAGCTTTAAAATATAAAGGAAAATTTTTTAAAATAATAAAATAGTAGGAAAAAAAAATAGTATTGAAAAAATAAGGTTCCCCATTGGGCTTTGAACCCAAGAACTTCCAATTAAGAGTCAAGCAGCTCAACCACCATGCTCCTCTCAACAAACTAAGCTTTCGTGTCATTAAGATTCCATCCAACAAGGAGCTCACACGACATTCTGTCTATTATTTGTTTAGACAATTTCAGACAACTCATTTAGCCCTACTACCACCATGTTGATAAATTCACACGACAGAAGTCGTTGAGAGTAGCTAATTCTTTTTTTTTGTTTGTTGCTTTAGGTCTCTTCCAACACAATTGAGGTTATATGAGAGACCGCTGAAACAAAAAACAAGCAATCTAACAAAAATAGTACAAATGTAATCAAAATCATAACCTAAACTATAAATAACCAAGAACAAACAGACAGAAGATTTACAGAAAAAAAAATATCCCCTGTCAAAAATACAATCACAAACCTAAGAAGCAGGATAGGCTAGTAAAAAGAAGAAACGACATCACTATCGGATCGTACACCCATGCGAACATCATAGGTATATGATTCAAGGGTGATACCCCCATCCAACCACCCGCATAGCTAATTCTCAAAATGCACATGCGCGACTCGGGTGTCGAATAACTCTGTTAATATTAATAATACTTAATACCCTGGGGATAATCACAGCCTATTAATGGCTTGACGAACCTGTCTAGACAGCTTTATTTTCATTCAACCCAACCAATTTTAAGGTAATAGTAATACCGCAAACTCGGGGACCCAAATAATTCTGGGGGTTTGGGAGGGGGGAAAACTTTTTTTTTTAAAGTCTAGTAGGGGTTTTGGGAGGGGAGAGACTTTTTTTTTTTAAAGCCCCCCCCCCCCCCCTCCCACAAACCCCCAAAAAAAATTTTAAGAAAAAGTTTCCCCCCTCCCAAAACCCCAAAATTATTTGGGTCCCCGAGTTTGCGGTAGTACCGATTTTAAAACATTGCCACTATGAAAGGTGCGATTGCGGTTTCCTTTTTTTTTTGCCCCCGACACTTCGACTTTGAACGTGAAAACAAGATTCGGTTCCGCCGACTCAGCGGCTGCCCTTTTTTTAAACACTTTTAATGGGGAATTCAATCCAATAACATCTCAAAAAACTCAGCTTTTTCCATAGATTCGAGCATTTATTCTTCTCTCTTTACTACCTATACACAAATGGAGCTATTCCTTTCGCTATGTGATGTGTGGTTATAGTTTGAAAATAGACACTTGTAAACAAACTAAAAATCCCATTCACATTGGTTACGGCTAAGGCGAAAGCAAAAGTATTCCGACGAAAATAATAGTGCCAATCAACTAGAGGATGCATTAAACAAGATATAAACAACAACAACAAAATAATACATCAAGCTCACCATTGTTTAGGAGATCAAACTCGGCCTCCGAGCAGGGGAAATTAATTTTTTCCCCTGACTCGAATTTGATACCTACTAATGGCGCCATCTTGAGATTGAAAAGGGCGGGTAGATGTGCCAGGGTTGTGAGCTTATTTTTATAAAACATGCCATACTACTTTTGGAAAAAGGACAAATATTATAGATATCGCTTTCTTTTTTGCAAAAATGCATATATAATAAAATAAAAATTCTCATTGTTTGTCATGCGGTCAATACTTTATAATTATCTATCATTTAGGTAAAATTACACTTAATTTTAGCAAAAGACTCCCCAAATACCAAACTATCGAACCCAGTTAAAATCGTTTTTTTTTTTTTGCCAAACTGGTAATTCTGCATTGACGCATGCGCACTTTAACCCGCCAAAAAAAGTTGTCTCACTTGTGCTAGCTTGTGCCTCGCTGGGGTGACGCCCCCAGCTGGCTTTTTGTCCCACTATAGCTCGCCTATGAGACAAGCCACAGATGTGTAGACAACACGGTTACGGATCGCCCGTTAATCTCTCTGCCTACAAATAACTTGCCAACAACCAATGGTGAGAACTCACGTTATCAATAAATTTATTAATTAATAAAACTCCCTTTATTAAATCCCCATGGGGAAATGTGTCTTACTGGCCTCCTCAAATGTAAGAATAACCCAGGCATCAGCCGAAGTGATTGCTCATCGCTCAGTGCCAGTAGTTGCATGAAAATTTGAGATTGCAGCAATTGTTTTCAAAATAGTCTCACAATATTCTGCAAGAAATACACTTTTCAATGGTACCAAAATTATGACAATGTGACAATTAGAACCAAAGTTATGGGATTATTAGTCCGCAAAAGTGGACCAAAATACTTAATATAATTTAAGAGGAAAAAAAGAAACTAAAACTGTGACCAGAGAGCAACCGAAAACAGGGGGAAATGGGAAATCATGGTTATTTGGGGTGGAATACACATAAAACCATATATCAAAATGCTCGCAAAGGAATGACAAAGCAAATTGTTTAGAAATTAAATGATTATTATGCAATATTATGCAACATCATGCAATTGCATAACCCTAGAAAACGAGAAAAAATGGCGTGAGGAAACAATAATAACATTAAAAACAGATTTGAGGTAGGTCTTCTTTCAGAGCATGCTTACAATACTATGGCTATGGTTAATTTTCAACACAAAATTGTTAAAACAAGAGGAATGGAGCGTAAACCTATGAATTTGGGCACTAAAGTTGTGTCCTTGGGGAAGGCCCTTAATATTTGGCGCTGGCAAATGAGCAACAGGAGAAAGATGACTGGTATTTGGAGAGAAGAAAAAAAACCAACTACAAAAAAACAAAAAAACAAAAAACAACAAAAAACAATGAACAGTGCTACAAAAACAGTTGAACAAGTGTCAGTAAATGCAACTTGCAAGTTTACTGCACCAACGTTTTTGCATCCTTGGACAAGACACTAGGGCACCAACAGTACTCGGGAGCAACAAGCTTGCCGCTGTATATATGCAAACATGGTCAGTGATAAGAATGCAAAACAAAATTGAATACAGTGGCGGTTCTAGCCTATTTACAGTGGTGGGGCAAAGAGGATTCGGTCATATATATATATATATATATATATATATATATATATATATATATATATATATATATATATATATATATATATATATATATATATATATATATATGATATATATTTTTTATTTTTTATTTTTTTGTTTTTTTTTTTAATAAAAATTTTTTTTTATTTTTTTTTTCGCCTTTAAACAAAAAATATTTCAACCACCAATAATCACATTCACAATGAAATGACAATACCAGTAGATTTTAATTCTTCCAAACGTAATCAAAAATGAATCACGAAAGAGAATACAACTAAAAAATAAAGCGACGAGACATAATGCGACAACACCTTGACAATACAAGTCCATTTCCTTCACTCCAAAAATTAAAGAGATGCTTTAATCCCTCAACGGCGATATTAATATTGCTTTTACATATTTCTGGTTTTCAGTAGTACGTAGTAACCTTAAAGTTTTCATGGAGAAGCAACAACAGCGATATGACTCGAGTTTCATTCAGAGCTCAAATTGCATAATTTTTACTGCTGTCTTGGTGGTCAGAATGATTGTGCCGGTGGTGGTAGTGGTTGGAATAGTGGTAGCGGTGATGGTGGTGGTGGAGGAGGAGGAGGAAGACGAGGCGGTGAGGGGTAATTATGGTAGTGGTTTTGGTGGTGCTGTTGGTTAGAATGATAGTTGTGGAGACGATGACGGAAATTGTATGATGATGTTGATATTGTTTTTATTGCTATTGTTGTACTTGTTGTTAATATTGTTGTTGTTGTTGTTGTTGTTGTTAATGATGATGATGATGATGATGATGATTATGATGACAACGACGATGTCGTCGACAATGATGGTTACCATACGATATTACAAAATTTATTCAATCTTAGGCTTTCGCCAATTAATCATACAATTTGATGACCACATACATGAAAGTGGAAAATAATGGCAAATGGGACCAAACAATAAACTGATACCATTAATAACCACCAAAAAAAAATACAACAATAGTAATACCACCAATACGTACAATAATAATAACAATGTATAATAATAATAATAATAATAATAATAATAATAATAATAATAATAATAATAATAATAATAATAATAATAATAATAATAATAATAAATTAATAATAACAATAAATAATAATAATAATAATAATAATAATAATAATAATAATAATAATAATAATAATAATAATAATAATAATAATAATAATAATAATAATAATAATATAATGATAATAAAAATAATAATAATAATAATAATAATAATAATAATAATAATAATAATAATAAATAATAATAATAATAATAATAATGATAATAATAATAATAATAATAATAATATTACCATCATCATTACTACTACCACCACCGCTACCACTATACCACCATCACCATCATTATTACGTTTCCAATTATTTTTTCTCGTTTTTTAAAATTTGATATCTATCAAAACAGACGAAAATTCCGGTGATTTTTTTAAAGGGTAGTTAAAATATCTACGATTTTATTAGCCCTGAAAACTATGATTTTTATTTTCCTATCTAAAGTAGGCAGGTCTGCTATGACAAGTATCAGTATCAGTTCCATAGTCAAAATAAGACAAACAAAAACAACGTTTATTTAATATTAGGCTTTCGCCAATACTTCATACAATATAATTAAGACAAAATAATGTTACCAATCTCTCCTCATGTATTCGTTTGACTATCGTCACAATAATTACCGTGTTATCTTTGCTCCTTACCCAACCAATCCCTTGCTTCCCGCCTCTTCATCGCGAACCATCTTATGTGTGTATTAGCTTCAGGACGGGCAAGTACGGAATCTGCCCACCCTTCCTTTAAAGGTCTCTATAACTTAGAATTCAACTATCTCCTTACTCAGAAGAGTATTTCTCGTATACTAATTCAATTGTTGAGAAAACCAAAATGGTGGTTGTATTTTATATATTTATTTAGTCGTGACTTTTGAATAAAAGTGTTTTGTTTTATTAGAGGGAATACAATAGAAAATACATTGTTTTGCAAAATTATTTAGTCTGGCAATAAAAATACTGCGGTAATTACTTTAAGAATAATTTTAAAAAAAGAATTAACAAATTAATTTGTTAAAAAACAAAACAAAAAACAACAACAAAAAACAACAACAACAACAAAAAACAAATAAGAAAACAATTTAAATAAATGAGTTTTGAGAAACACTAAAGAAAACGAGGGAAAAAAAAAAGAGAAATAATTTAAATGGATAAACAAATATATTAAAACAACACAAACTAATACTAAATTGATATAATATTAGTAAATTAATAAATTTAATTCAATACTGGAACCTTCCCAGCACAAGTAAGGCAATAAATAAGAAAAAGTTCGTTTGCCAAAATCTCTATTTAGTGTACACTGGTTAATAAGGTGGGCTCATTTGAATTAGCCCGACCTAGTACTAGAGAGGCCAGACAGCAAAATCACCGTCAGGCGACGTGACGATGAGATGACGATGTCGGCGGAGTGGAGTGGAGTGGTTGGGGGGGGGGGGGGGGGGGGGGGGGGTGATAAAAAGAACAGGAGCGCATCCTGGTTTATGCATTACGGGGTGCATGGTGATTCGCAATCTATCAAAGATACACACAAATTGATTTCAGTATGAAGTATTAAGTTTAAGTAGTAACTTTTGAAATTATCTAATTTAAATTTGATTATTTCGGACCTGGTAATACAGCATATAACTTGAAAAAACAGGCTGGTATTTGCCCACCCTGCCCATTATTACCAGCCGTCCCTGATTGAATATTACGTAACATATTACATAATAACAAACAATAAACAGATAAATACCGACACTTTGCAAACTTTCTGCAACATACGCATGTCATATTAGATCAAATTGAACATCTCGAAGAGATGTGTCATATGACTAACTATTAAACTTCATTAAAAATTCACACAAATAGAGAAAAATGGTTGGCGAATAATATAACATTAATTAAAAATAGGTAATATAATGAAAAAAGTATTTAAAATGAAGTTAAAACTTACCAAATTTTCAAACAGCTGGCATCTGAACCGGAGGAGAAAAGACAAAAAATTATTTTTTTAAATTTTATAACAATATCCTACAGAGAGGAAATGAAAAATTAAAATGTCACCATCTTCATCATTGTCTTTTCCACCCTGGGTCAGGGTATAGGCCACAGACAAACAGTTTCCATCCTTCTCTATCCTGAGCTAACTTTTTAAAAAATCTCATTCCATGTCTTACCACTTCTCTGTATATCAGCTTCTTTAATTCTTCTCCATGTTAGAGTCCTTTCGGCTTTGTCAAAATAAACGTCTGGCTCTGAAAACAACAGCCGCACTCCGATGGTTTGATTATGATAAAATCAACAAAATTAAAAGTTATAAATTATAATTTTTGTTGTGGTAAAGAGTAATGAGTGAAATACACTTGAATGACTCTATCATGCTATTACTATTTGTATTGAAATTAACCACATTAATTAAACCAACACTTAACCTGCAGAGCAAACAAAAACAGAAGATAAAATAAGTGGAATATAATTTTTAGTTGTCCGGTATCCCAGTTTCAATATCTCAGGTCTAATCTACTATGAATGAAGAATGACAGTCGAATCAAAGTTAAAAAGTCATTTCAGTTTCAACATTCATTCATAAAATAAAAGTAAAATAGATGGGACTATTTTCAGTCTTTTACAGCAATTATTCAGCTTGAAATCATATACAAGTCACAAAAGCAAACGCAGTCGATAGTTCACAGACCTACTGTACACATGAGACTCAGAGTCTCTGGAGATACATCGAGAGGCAATCCTGGTTGGTCGTCGCGTGAACACGCGTTGTATTTAAAGTCATAAAAAGACGCTTTCGCTAGTATCAATCACCACCAAAATTCACACAAAGAGAGAAAAATGGTTGGCGAATAATATAACTTTAATTAAAAATAGGTAATCTAATGAAAAAAGTATTTAAAATGAAGTTAAAACTTACCAAATTTTCAAACAGCTGGCATCTAACAAAGAATGAACGGATTCTAAATCTGAAAACGTCGCCTGACGCGCTGGCTTCTCCTCTTTAAAATGAGACCAAAAGTGACGAAATTAGTGCACAGGAAGCGATTCCACGGCAATGGAAGTAAAACTATATTCGCCGGTTAACTCAATTTTCACTCCAGAGCCGTAACATCGTTATCGGGGCTCGATCAGCGGCTCAGCCACGGGCGATGCGACTACACAGCACGGTGGGTGATCGAACTCGGTACCTTTTGGGTACGAAGCAAAGACCGTACCGCTGAGCGACGCTGTCCCATATGTAGGCATCAAGTAGGCAAGATGAGCGAAGTTGACGCGCTCTGATCGATGTCTACTTGTTTGCAAGTCTGATAACCCAAATCGTTATGGCCTCATTGTTGTAATGGAAATACTCCCAAACCAACTCAAAATATATTGTCCATTGCAACAATGTTAAATCAAGCCCATACTTGCGTTCGGTTATCAGACCTGATTATACGTGCACGTACGTAGGCTCTGATGAATTAATGACAAAACAACATACATTTATGTATCCGTTTGTGGCGATGGGCAGGTATGAAAAACGGAATGTTATTTCATAAGCTTGATTGGTTAATAATTTATATTATGTAAGAAGATGTTCAACAAGCGTCTATTTGCGTGCAAAACAGAAGCTCACACAAATTCCCCTTTAACTTTCTTCTTACCAGCCATTTTCAGGATTTTCCCAAAAACTTCACACCCAACTAACACAAAAATATTTGTTTTTATCACCTAAACACAATAGCAGTAAAGTTCTTGCAATGCAGAATTTCTTTAGGAAAGCATGCTCTACAGCATACTGTTAATTTTCTTTGAATTTTATGATGTACAAAAAAAATTGAAAAAGAAAACTGTTGGTTGTATCGTAACGAATGTGACGATTTTTCCTATAGTTGGTAAGGAGAGGGTTAAGTCATGATAGTTATGGTGCTAAAGTTGTCTCATTACGATATGCTATCTAGATAATTGCTTATTTTCTTTCTTATAATGGCCGTGCTGTTATGTGCATGATACATTACTGGAGAGAGGATTTTCTAGCAGATCATACGCTTTACGCACAACCCATCACGAATAACGATCTTATCACATTATGATCTTTCTCATCATAAATTAGGATATGCCACTGCATGTGTAGAACTCGTGACATAGGTGTCGAAATCAGGGCCACTATCAGAAGAAAAAAAAACACATCTAAAAAACATGCAAATACTCTTCAACAGTCGTAACGTCACTTCCTTCCTCATGACGCATGGTAACGTGGTAACACTGGCTCTAAACTTTCGGAACAATGGCGGACGCCCGTATGAAATATTTCTCCGGCGAGCATAAAAAGCGTATCCAGAGGAAAAAACCCCCATAAATTTGATCATATTTTGACTTTTACACATTCTGATCACAAGGCATATGAAAAGTTCTAGCCAGGATGAAGAAGTAATGATTTTCGATGGCCGCCGTTGCCGGGCGGCGTGACATCAGACTACTGAATCCAATTGCGAGCGTAAATGGAAAGGTAGAACATATTAATTTACACGATATTAAAGAAAAATCATTTAATTTATCTATTTGATGGTACAAACCGCCAGTCGATAGCTTGAAAACGAAACGAGCGGCAAGGTTTTAAACAAAGGACACCAAAAACAAGGTCACAGGGTGTCGAAATTCGGGACCCCTACCTTAGTGCCAATTATTGATTAGATCTCACGTCTTACACTTTTCCGTGACCCATATAAAAATCGCATTGCGGCGCTATTTTACAAATACCTAATGACTAATGAGAATGATTATGTGATAGCTACGTGATACGCGATAGGTATGATCTGCTAAACCTCTCTATTATTACAAAAGGCAGCGTGCAATTAAAAAAAAATAGTCATGTATTTTATTTTTATTGCTTGATCATGGATAAAAAATTAAACTGAAATGATGAGGAATTGGCTGATTCTCTTGGTTAAATACATAATAGGTACATATTTTAAGCAGAGTGACATTACCTTAATCAAATATGTATTTTACATTTGTTCTAATTTGCCTCCCTTAAACTATAATTGGGGGGGGGGGGGAGTTGAGTGGTAAAGGCATTGTATACTGTGACCAGGAAGGTCCCGGGTTCGAGCCCCGCTTCAGGCACTTTCGTTTTTTTTTTTTACTTGAGCAATTTGCTCATTTTGGATAACATGGGTTACTCGTGTTGACATCATACTTCATCTTGTTTGACGGATTATCTATATTCCTTCGTGGGATGCCAAGCGACGGTATTGTAAGATAGTAAGCCTATGCAAAAGGTTATCTAAGAATTTTGGTGCAAAATTGTCAATTATATTTATCAGCAAATGGGTTTAGTGAGTACACGATGCAAGTAAATCAGTAACACTTGGTCAGTGCATGATACGTTTGGGTAGTTTTTACGTCCAAGTTACTGGACAGGTTGTCGTGTTGAATCAATCATTCATAAACTGGTTTAGGGATGTTGGAACAGGTGAAAAGGACATCAAAATAATGTTATATCATAAAAGGCGGGGTTTAACATTAATATGTAGGAATTGACGTTTCAGGTTTGAATATGATTTGATCTTACTCTTAGGGGTTGGATTGTAGACAGACAGGGAACTGTCAAAACTAGTAAGAGTTGTGGCTTGAGATAATTTACAATAGGGGAAAAAGATAGTGTTGCTATTCTATTATTCTACGATTCTACTTCATGATGAGCTGCACTTTCCTAGTGTCTAACTAAGAATCTTTTATTTTACGGACTTAGAAATATTCCACGTATATTGAAAATGGTTACTTAGGCAAAATGACTTTACATTTGGACTGATTTTACGGATTTCGAATTTATGAAACTGATTGAATTATGACCATGCTATTTGATTTGGATTTGGAATTAATCATGATTTGGATTTTGAATTTATCACAACAAATAAAACTGTAAAAAATGAAACTTGGAATCCGGACTTTTATTTGAATGTCATGATGTTGTACATTCAGTTATCATCATCGGCCCTTGAACTCTTTCGTCATTATTAACATCTACAACACAACGCAAAGGAATATCATTACCATCTTAAAAAAAAACCAACTATACTATCATAAGCCATTACATGTGTGTGCAACTACGCCACAGTATGTATTGATGCCGTAACGGAGGAGCCTGATTGTCCTTTTTAAATTTTTCTTTGGTATACAATAATTTGAAAATACACAACTTAAAACCATAAAAACAAACACTAAAAATCATTCAATTCACCTCCACTCATTCATTAATGATTAGTTACCCAGAACGTCCAAAAGTATGTTGTTTGCCAAGAGTGACTAGGTTGTGTTTTGGACGAAAGCGTCGCTATTACTATGACAACGGTCGCGGCGAGTGTGTGGCTTTTATTTACAAAGGGTGCGGGTCCAATGGAAATAACTTTGTAACGAAGAGAGCCTGTCAGCGACGGTGTGTCAGAACCCCACGGCCTGGTAAGTCATCATCATCATCATCATCATCATCATCATCATCATCATCATCATCATCATCATCATCATCATCACCATCATCATCATCATCATGATCATCACCAGCAGCAGCAGCAGGAGCAGTAGCATCATCATCAGCATCATTATAAACATCATCATCATCATCATTATCACAATTTTCATTATTTGCTGCTGTTGCTACTACTAATTCTACCATTATCACCACGCACCACGACTGTTAATGATATTATTACACTGATATTACTTCTATAACACAACAACAACAACAGCAACAACAACAACAACAACAACAACAACAACTACAACAACAACAACAACTACTACTACTACTACTACTACTACTACTACTACTACTACTACTACTACTACTACTACTACTACTACTACTACTACTATACTACTACTACTACTACTACTACTACTACTACTACTACTACTACTACTACTACTTACTACTACTACTACTACTACTACTAACTACTACTACTACTACTACTACTACTACTACTATACTACTACTACTACTACTACTACTACTACTACTACTACTACTACTACTACTACTACTACTACTACTACTACTACTACTACTACTACTACTACTATACTACTACTACTACTACTACTATACTACTTATACTACTACTACTATACTACTACTACTACTACTACTACATACTACTACTACTACTACTACTACTACTACTACTACTACTACTACTACTACTACTACTACTACTACTACCACCTAGGGACAAAAGCTGCTCCTCAGATTTGAGTGCTTATGAACGGTGCCTCATAGTCAGGTGATTTTCTCCCATTTTTTCTCTCCCTATCTTCAGTTTGTCACCTGGTTCCTGATGCGGGACCGTGTCGATCAAATTATGTCAAGAGGTACTACTTTGACGTGGAGTCCGGTCGGTGCAAGACCTTTATCTATGGGAGGTGTGTAGGAAACAATAACCGATTCAACACATACAGCGATTGCGCAAGTGTCTGTATCGATGTCGCTGGAACTATCGGTGGTGGTGGCGTAGGTGGTTGTGGTGGAGGTAACGGTGGTGCAGGAGGTAATAGTGGTGGTGGTGGTGTTGGTGGTGGTGGTGGTGTTAGTGTTGGTGATGGTGTTAGTGTTGGTGGTGGTGTTGGCGGCGGTGGTAGCAGCAGCAGCAGCGGAAGCAGCAGCCGATGAATTTGTCGAAAGCCGTCACAGTTTGTACTTTGTTTTGATAGTGATAGGAATAGTTCAGGTTTAGAATTAGAATTTAATTTTGTTTTCCACACAGTAACAATGACATAAGATAGGATTTATAGCTAAATTATCGAAATAATAAAGATTAATGTTAAAAAGTATAGCTAAATTATCGAGATAATAAAGATTAATGTTAAAAAGTATAGCTAAATTATCGAAAGAATATAGATAAATGTTAAAAATTACCCAAATAAAGTTGGATGTCGATCTTCTTCCCATCTACACCCCGCTTTTGGAATGATCAACTCTACTGGCCGGTATGATTAAATTTGCCAGTAGACGGTATTAACAAGAGGCTTACTAAATACACGTTTTAACCAGTATATACGTATTTGAAGGTCTGATAGCCGAACGCAGTAATGAGCTTGATATAAAATTGTTGTAATGGATAATATATTTTGCGTTGCTTTGAGAGTACAATTCCATTACAACAATGGACCCATCATGATCTGGATTATCAGACCTGCAAATAAGAAGACCTCTGTTATAACATTATTTCGTAATGTGCAAGTTGTAATAATGCACAGGTGATGTTCTGCAGCTCTTGGGAAGTAGAAGAAGAAGAAGAGGAAGAAGAAGAAGAAGAAGAAGAAGAAGAAGAAGAAGAAGAAGAAGAAGAAGAAGAAGAAGAAGGAGGAGGAGGAGGGAGGAGAGAGGAGGAGGAGGAGGAGGAGGAGGAGGAGGAGGAGGAGGAGGAGGACGACGACGACGAAGAAGAAGAGATATTACTATTTCCAAGATTTCCCAGTAATCGAATTCTCAAGTAATTTTTTTATGATGATGACAACAGAACAGTAAAGTTGGTGCCCCAAACGTAAACAAAGGTCGAGAAGCACATGGCAAACCACATGTTCCTGTCTTGACAGCTCACGTTCCAATGTAAATAATAGAAAGAAAATAACCTTTAAAATTTGGCTGTCAGGTGGCAAAAGAAACACATATTCATAAATACTCGATCATGCATCAAATAATGTCTAGATACGGATATTTTATGGAACAAAAGGTAAAATTTATCAAAAGTTACGTCTATCTATTTTTAGACCAGAGCAAATTATTGCGCTGGTATGAACAAAACGAGAATTATTCGGAGCCTGATTTTCATAATAATTTAGTCTTATATTATTATTTCTGCAACTGTTAGATTTTATGTAAACATATTTTCAATACTGAAAGTGTATTGCCTACAACTCAAACTACAAAATTGGGAGACCTATATTGTGCGTAAATTATTCCGGTCCCTAACGGAAATCACTAGCAACTTGTTATTGTTTACGTTTGGGGCACCAACTTTACTGTTCTATACGCTTCAACAGTCGTAACGTCACTTCCCTTGTAATGACGCATGGTAACTTAGTAACTGGTTCTAAACTATCGGAACAATGGCGGACGCCCTTATGAAATATTTATCCGACGAGCATAAAAGCGTATCCAGAGGAAAAAAAAACACATTATAAATCTGATCATGTTTTGACTTTTACACATTCTGATCACAAGACATATGAAAAGTTATAGCCAGCATGAAGAATAAAAAGTACCGATTTTCTTTGTTTAGAACCACGATGGCCGCCGTTGCTGGGCGACGTGACATCAGACTATTGAATCCAATTAATTAATCATGATTATTGAAGTTGTCTGTTTGATTTAAAGCTTATCCGTTGAAAATCCGATTGTTCAGTGATCGCCGTGTAGGCTAAGTGTGCCAGATGTGTTGTCCTGTGGCAAATTTAGTCAATACCGTATTGAAATTACTGCGTCGTGTTCACATTGCTAGTTATGTGTCTTTCACGGTCATGTTGTACCGTTTATATTAATGGCTAGCCCGAAGGGCGAGAGCTCAGGTGGGTGCTGGTTCGGATAAGTAAGTAATGGCCTATAGTTTAATATAGAAGGAACGAAGTTGACATCACTCAGTTCTTTGTGTTTTTAGATAGCCATTTAAATAAGTTCTCACTAAATTATATCAATCAGACTAAATCACCTAAAAGTCTCATCCAGACACAAGTACATGTCCCCACTAAGAGGAACACACTCAAATGTTTACAAATCATGTGTAAACAAAACATAATACAGTGCATAACAGAGCTATGATTTAAAAGACAAAGAATATCATCTCCCAAAACTCTTAACTATATTTGATTGTTTCCCTCCCAGCTAGGGTATCCGGCCAGGGCCAGGACAAAACCAAGTAATCTCATTCCAAGACAAAGACAGAAAGCATTTCGGAAAACAGATATAGAGGTAATAGAAGACACAGTAATTGCCTCTCTGCTCACTATGGGAGGTCAGGAACCCCACCCAATGGTAAGGAGAGATGTTTGTTTTATGTTTTTAAGGGTTTTACGGCTCTTGCAACACATTGAGGTCATATCAGCGCCAGTAAAAAGGATGATAATGGGATAGTAAAAGTTCTAGAATTACAATTAAAGCACCCAAGAAGAAGTAAGACAAAGGGGAATTGGTTCAAATAGGAAACATGTACATTCCAAGAGCACAATGTCAGTGTTTTTAGTTTGAGATCACCTAAGTGCCTCCCTGTCCAGTATGGGAGGTCAAGAACCCCACCCAGTGGTAAGGAGAGAGTTAATTGATGCAAATGGTTAAGAACAAATAAAACTAAACGCAATTTTTTGATTTCAATAATGGCACACAGCGCTATATCTTATTTTTTAATTTAAGAAAATCATGAAAACAATTTTTAAAATGAGATTGTATATATATACAGTATCTTTATACAGTAAGGCAAAGGTTAGGTCAGTGTTCGTCAAATTCATTATTTTGAAATCGTACACATTATCACCTTTTACTGAAGATCTTGTACACTCCAGTCGTCACAATGAGCTAACATTGCATCGATCTTAATGGGAAAAAATAAATATGGTATCAAAATCCACTCACGTGTGAATCCATTACTCGCACATGTATGAAGTTGCTATAGTTTGACTCTATATTGTTTTAAGTATATCGCCATAAGAGAAAACAAATAGTTCAACAAATCGGGATCATTTAATTTGTTGTTTCCTTGGGCACTACTAACAACAACTCATTAGGCGATGCACAAACCTAAAAATGACGGTCAAAATATCAACTTTCTGTAGATGGAGGATAAATCAAAACATCTTACTTTGGAAAACACTCAAAAGTTAGTAGGTAGGGTACTTCTTACCATTTTATTTCCCAAATTCACTTTTCTGTGTCCCGTTCATCCCGACATGATTGAGCTTTTTTGAGCTTTTATATAGCGCAGTATCCAATAAACGTGCTCAAAGTGCTTTACAGGGGGTCCCTGGCCAACAGCAACATGTAGGACGGGTCATGACGTCTGTTAGGCGAAATTGCATTTTTTTCGGACAGAGACAACGCCGTTATACTCATTTTACACCTGAGTACGGTGAGAGAATGTGAGTTAACAGCCTTCTCCAAGGACTCAACTATGCGCCGAGCGAGGCTCGAACCCAAGACCTTCCGATCCGAAAGCGAGTGTCATACCACTAGACCACATAGCCGCACGATCCCGACATGATACTGTTTTGAGACGGTGGGTCACATATGTTATATCGTTGTTGGAAAGAAAGAAAAAAAAATCCCGATATGTCTTACGTTTACTGAGACGTAGGCATCGTTATCTTATAGCTTGACACTGGAACCCACAAGGACGTCATTTTTTAGGTTTGTGCAGCGTCTAGTGAGTTGTCGTTAGTAGAGCTCAAGGAAACAAGTGATCCCATTGGTTGAAGTATTGTATAGAACTCACATTTTGTTTTCTTTTGTGGCCAAAGACTTGTCTTTTGACGTCATTTTTTGGTCAGTGTCAGGCTATAAGTTAGGGATGGCTATGACCGTAGCCTTCGTTATGTTATAGCCTGACACTGAAATCCAAAAGGACTGGCAGTTTGACGTCATTATTTGGTTTTTGCACCGCCTAGTGAGTTGTCGTTAGTAGAGATCATGAAAACAAGTTATTTCATTGGTTGAACTATTGAATACAACTCACAATTTGTCTCTTTTGTGGCAAAAGACTGGCATTTTGACGTCATTTTTTGGTCAGTATCAGGCCATAACTTTACGAAGGCCACGCTATAACCGTAGCCATCGTTATGTTATAGCCTGACACTGAAATCCAAAAGGACTGGCAGTTTGACGTCATTATTTGGTTTTTGCACCGCTTAGTGAGTTGTCGTTAGTAGAGCTCATGGAAATAAGTTATTTCATTGGTTGAACTATTGAATACAACTCACGATTTGTTTTCTTTTGTGGCAAAAGCCTGGCATTTTGACGTCATTTTTTGGTCAGTATCAGGCCATAACTTTACGAAGGCCACGCTATGACTGAGACAGCCTCTCGGATATTTAGGTGATAGCGTATGAGTACGGGAGTATTCAACAAAAAAACTACAGTGACAATGTGCGGATTTTTTTTAGATTGGCCTGCAACATTGCGTGATCAAACATAAAATGTCTCAATAGAGTTTGCAAAATTATAACTTATGTGGTCATAATAATATTATTATCAGCATGCAAAATGAAATTTAGATATCAAAATCATAAAATTGAAATCAAGGAAAACAATTAAAGCTCATTGAAGTGAAATAAAATAAAAATCATCTTTGAACATAATTTATAAATTCAAAAAAAAAAAAAAAATTGAGAGAAATCATGACTCCCGGTTGTGACGACAAAAATATTAAAGAAAGATAAAAATCTTAATCAAAATACGGGATTAAAGAATTTAATAGATACAGTAGCTGTGAGATTCACTGATATTTGAAGAATCCGAGGACATTCTAGCACATTCCCGAGGGAAGCCAAAAAGCGTGCTAGAATTTGAGCGTGTCGAAATCCGATGCTCATGTGTGGTACAGATAAAATTCGGCCACCCAGCTCCATCCAGTAGTGCTGTATTGCAATTGCAAGAGCGTGCTGGAATTCGGTGTGCGAGTACTGTATACATACTATCATCGTCTGTATCTATATAATATTATAAGGCGCTCTCCGTAATAACGCTGAACACAATCAGATCATTGGTCAAAAAGTACATTTCACACAGTCAAAGTAGATTTAGGCTTGAAAGAAACACAGCAGCTGATGTCGTGTGTGCTCATTGTTGGCTTGTGAGATATTTATATATAAAAAAAAGAAGTATATATTGCCCTCGTATCGATATATATGTCAGCAGACTGGACCAGCACTAGACCTTGACTTTAAGCAGAAGTTGTATGAGTGTTGACTATAAGCGGATTCCACTGTAGATAAATATGTTTTCCACGAGACGAAAAAGTGTAGCGAACAAACTAGAAAAAATAACTTATGAGTAAATGGATAAATAAATAAATAAATAATAAATATTTAAGGCAGATTGTCTTAACTTGAATGCAGATTTTAGTACTTGAGTTAGCATGACAAAACACTGCCGTAATCTGAGAAAAAAACAAAAACAAACAAACAAAAAAAAACAAAACAAACAAAAACAACACCTATTAAAAATGTTGGCCAGAAAACTCGTCCTTCAAATATCAATCTATTAAAACGACCCTCATATTGTAAAAACTCTCAAAGCCTTCACTTCCGTGAAGTCCCAGGTTTGAGAATTTTTTTTTAGCAAGACTTGGGCCGTTTTAATCGATCGATATTTGAAGTACGAGTTTTCTGGTCAAAAAGCATTGTTGAAATTTTACAGAGTAATTTGCTTTGATTTGCATACAAAAAGGAAGACATTTTGAACAAGGCAAGCTGAATTGACATTTTAGAGGGACTATTTCTATTCTACCAATTTCATTAAAAAGTGTAGAAGAAAAAGACAAAACTCAAGTAATAACTACAGTGCTAAAATTGCTGTAATTATGGCTGTCATCAATATTCAAATACTTAAATGAAATAACGAAGCGATGTCAAAGACGATACAAAAACGCAATTAATGTAAAGTATGTTTTTGTTTTAAAGCGTTTTGCAGCGCTTGCAGCGCCAGTAAAGGGGAATAAAATGGTATAGTCAAATAATAGAATTACAACTAGAGAACCCAAAGAAAAAGGTAGATAAAAGAGAATTAGTTCAAATAGGGAACAGATGTAGATTCTAAGCACACTATCAGTGTACTTAGTTTAAGATAACCTAAATGTCTCATCCAGACACAAGCACAGGATCCCACTAAGTAGAATAGACTCAAATGCTTACATTATACATTCAAAACATCAAATTTAACAATATATAACAGAGATAATTTTACAAGGAAAAAATATAATCTCCCAAAAAATAACTATACATTTGACTGTTTCCCTCTCCTCCAGTCAGGGTCAGGACATTCCAAGACAAATACAGAAAGCAATTAGAAAACAGATATAGGGGAGGATAGAAGACACAGTAAGTGCCTCCCTATCCACGATGGGAGGTCAGGAACCTCACCCAGAATGTAAAGTATCTGAGGCCATTTAAGTCTTCAAAAGCCAAGCGAGGTCCACAAAGAAAGGGGTAGTTCGACAGCATCAAAGAGTGAACGGACATGACCCTGTTCTCTTGGCCTAGTGCAGGCCTGTGGCAAACAAACTGAGCAGCCCCGTATTACTCCATACACACAGTTCACAATAATTTCAGCATGGCACGATATTCGGCAATCCGGTTTTATATCATTCATGAGGCCTTGTAGGATTATAAAGTAGCCCTTGAGCAAATAGAAATTAAATACTGATTAGAAACAAAGAATAAAATATGTTCATATAAAAATAACATCATAATATGTTAGAAAAAAAAAGGGTGGAACGGGCACTTGTATCAATAATGATGAGAAAAATAGGGTATGGAGCTCTCTCTCTCTCTCTCTCTCTCTCTCTCTCTCTCTCTCTCTCTCTCTCTCTCTCTCTCTCTCTCTCTCTCTCTCTCTCTCTCTCTCTCTCTCGGCCAGGCGGAGTGTGTCGTGTCAATTGGATCCTGAGTTTAGCACTGACCCCATGACTTTTTATTTAATCTCTGTTTTCATCTGGTACTTCTCCATACTCTATTTTTTCTCATCATAATATGTTACCAACTCGGTCCTTCTGGTGCTATTTCAAACAACAACCAAACAATAAAGACATTAATACATTACTTAAAATCCAGACAGACCACAACAGGAAAATATTTTTGACATGTTTTGTCGGCTGGTACAATATTGACTGAGGAAGGGTTTTGAGCCCCAAACATTCAGTGTTTGGTGTTTAGTTCTTTTATCGAAGTTGTTATATTTATTTTTGTTCATTACTTTTTTTTACAATCCCCAACTTCTATCAGTTTGGTATAGCATTGAATAAACAAGCTCAGTGCACTTAAGAGTTGAGTATAGAATCACAAAATCAATTTGACATCATTCAAGAAATAAAAAATAAATATAAAAAACAGCTAATTCTACATTCACACATCCTCATTATAATCATAAAAGGATTTGACAACACGCCTAAATCTAATAGCATTATGGCAGGATGAGTTATTTTGGGTTCCAGCGTATCATCGGCATTGCCAGTCAAATGCTAAAACAACACTTCTATCCATTTATCTCCAATTACATATAAACACAAATGAATATAACAGCTTCAAAAATAACAGAATACCAACCACGGAATGTTTTGGGCTCAAAACCCTTCTTCAGCCAACTACAAAAAAAAAAAAACCAATATAAACATAAATGTATGTTTTTATTGGTGGATGAAGAAGGGTTTTGACCCCGAAACGTTCTGTGTTTGGTATTTTGTTCTTTTTTCGAAGCTGTTCTTTATTCATTTTTGTTTATTACTTTTTTACAATCCACAGTTACCAGCAGCAGCTTAGTATCACTTTGACTTGTGATCTCCTTATATATTTTACTTTGTTTTATCACTAATCAGATAATTTCACACTTTGCTTATATGCAACACTTACTCCAACAAAGAAGTTGTCAATATATATATTATATACAAACAGCCCGCTTAATTGCACACTCCTCTTAATTGACTAATCTATCCAAATTTCCGCAAATGTAAGATTAAGCAGAGTGAACTATACAAAGGTGACCCATCAACTCATTACAGTATTAAGTCAGGATAAATCGGACTCCTAAAATAAAAATTTTGAATTGAAATGATAAGAAATACGAACTTTTAAAGTCTTTTGCAATGTAAGAAATTGCATCTGATCTCCACGGTCAATTAAAAGTGGTCCATCCGAGCCATTGGGCCAGTGGAATTGGAGTTTATCCCGGTTTCTATAGCGTGAAATAGACAATAGGACGCTTGTCTATCGCAAAGTACTTTCTGCCAGATCTAACAGATCCAGCTACCCAATCACTGCTGGGTGGACAGGAAGGTCAGAAATTTTTTTTGACTGCACCTAGGATCGATCTCGGTCCCTTTGATTGTGAAGCGAGTGCTCTACTAACTGACCTATCAGGACCCCTTTCCTCCACTGTAATGAATAGAAATTATTCAAACGTTTCATATTTGTGGCTATAAATTCAATTTTCCTCACCTCGTACACCAAGACATAATACTACTTTGAGTTGGTGGGTGGGTGACAAATTTTAACCCGTAATGATAAAGATTAAAACATTTCATGGTTTATGCTTGATAACTTGGATATGTGGCCATTCCACTGGATCCTCCTCCACATCGTAAAGCCAGGACATGGGAATCAGTAAATTGAGAAGCCAGTTTCTTCCGAACACAGATCTTATTTTCTTGTTTAAACTTCTCGTATCCTTTACTTCCAGTGTCCGTTTTAAGAAGACTTTTTCAAATGATGTCAGACCCCAACAAATAAGGTGGGTATTAGTGTAGATGAAAGTGGAGGTGACGAGGTCAAAATATATGCAACATGATAATGTGGTGATGCAAAGGGCTGCCTGGAATGACACATATCCGAGTAACCATCGAATAAGAACAATAGGAACAAAAATATCGACGTAAGACATGTCCTCCCACAAAAACATGTAAATATATGGAAAGCCGTGAATTGTTGAGTACACACTACACACCCAGGCCCATAATAAGAACGTGTAGAAATATCTATGATTGCGATACCCGACACAATTTCCAGCAAAAAAGCAGTGATGGTCTCTTTTAAGAATGCATGTTTTACACACAGGACAATGATGACATCTAGGTGGGCGTATCCTATTACAGTCAAAACATGGCACCCATGACCAGTAAGGATAAGTGACTGTGTTGTTTTTCTTGGAAATAACAGGGGCTGGGGCTGATGATTTTCCTTTATCCATTGTAGAAGCCTTTGAGGCGGCTTTTGTTTTAGATGCACCAGAGGACGACTGCGGAACTTTTGAATTATCCTCATCAGTTGATTTAACCAAATCTGAAATACTTTTCTGCTGCTCTTTTTTAAATTCCATTTCTAAATTTGCCTTATATGCATCTTGCATGAGTTTCGTCTTAGGGTCTTCAGTAGAATTTTCATCTTTCTTGGTAGAAGATTTCTTTTCAGCAGCAGAGGATTGGCTTTTCTCTCCATTGTCTGAGTTGGTTTGCATAAGTTTGGCACAAGATGAATCTTCATTATCTTTTGAGTTTCCCTGTAAATGAATGAAGAAAAGAAATGTTTTTCTAATTAAGATCAAAATGCATAATAAAAAATTGTGAGAGTATAATAAATATAGGAGTGGTAATAATATATTCAGCTTGATTTATCACCTATAGAGTTTGCTAGATTATGGAAGATAATATATATATATATATATATATATATACAGCTCCACGCTGTGGACTTTAAAAATATTGAACAAAAATAAATATGAAAGCTACAAATAAGAACTCAATACATAACGAAGAATGCTATTATTCAACACCTTATGTTACAACCATTCTACTGGATTTTATTTTTGATTTTTAAAAATTAATAAAATTTTCCATTCTATTATATTCGTTAGATTTCATATTTCAAATCTATTCCCCACGGACTTTGGTATTGTAGGGATCAGCAGATTTAACAGGAAAATATCTAAGAGAAAAAATTTGTAATGGCTTCATTATAGTTGGACTAAATTTTCATTATCATACTGGTGAAATTTATACAATCACTTAGAAAAATAAACGAAACTATAAAAGAAAATTGTGGCTTTAAAATAAAATCCTTACATGTTTAGCAAGGACTTCTTTGTACATTTCATCCTCTTCCTTTTCCTTTGCTTTGATTTTCAACAATCGTGGGTAGGTAGAATCGACATAGCGTATCCCGAGCCAATTTGCCATAATTTCAAATAGCAAAAAAATAGATAATGCTTGTTGCCAGAAAATTACTCTGTCATTTCCCTCGTACATTAATGGCATTACATCAAAGAAGGCAATTTTCCAGGCAGATGCAACGGTGAATAAGTAAACTGGCACTGCAAATCTGTAAAAGAGATTAAAGTATTGAAAGAATTGAACTGAATTGAATTCGTTAAGATACAAGTGTGATTAATATTTGTCATAATAAAAAACAAATGTGGTTTATTACGATTGTTTCAATATCATGTGATGTACAAAGCATTGAAAGGATAGATCATTCTAGTTAGCCTTTTAGAAGATAAGATAAATATAAGGGTATTTTACGAAAAGTATTATCAATTAACAAAATTTCAGGGACTGAGAGGTGAATAGGTTATCAATATTACATTATGCAAATATATCTTAATTTAATTTTTCTGAAGGTAGACAGTACCATCATGAAACATGAATGCAAAGTTATCACAATAGACTTGGAAGCTCATTTCAGGCTTGGTATGCAGCATGGAATATGAATTATCCAGCAAACAAATGTTCAATGTCAACAGGAATCACCCATGTTGTCCTAAGTGAAAAAATTAGGAATTAATAATCCTGCCCAAGAAAAAAAAAGGAAAGTGTTTGAAGCGGGGCTCAACCCGTGACCTTTTGGGTCGCAATCCAAGCCACTCAAACACTTTGCCCCCAATGTAAAGATAGGCTTTGATAAAATAGTAATGCATATCAAATTGTATGAACGAACAAAATGGTTCATTAAGGTTCTGAATTTGAAAAACAAAATCAATTTGATAAACTGCTCAAGAATCAAAATATATTATGAACACCTCCTACATTTACTTTAAAGAAAGGAAAAAAAGCCAATTATCAACAAATTTTAAATCATATGAAAGGCCACTTCATAAGGACAGATTTGTGATTTTTTCAAATATTAGAAATAAAAAGTGTTAAAAAATCAAACCGAACAAACAAAACAAAACAAATATCAAATAAAATTAAAAAAAAAAAAAAATCAAGAACGCGATGTTGGGGCCAAAGTTATTTTTCAAAGTACTGGTGGGTCTTTGATTACCCTACCTCCCTTGTGCATTGCATTTTTGTCCAATGTTCCTTCCAGGCTTCCGCAATATCAAAGTTTTTGAGTTCTGAATGGTAAAAGTGTTTTCTGGATTTGAGTTGTAGCAGTGGATAACATTTATAATCTAAAACATACCTGTTCACAAATTCAGGAGTTAATATATTCTTTAAGGCATCAGTTCTTTTTTTCTTCTTCTGAGTGTAATGTTCTTGGAGTTTCTCCTTGAGACTTTTGCTATTTGCAATAGCCTCTGCGGTTGGAATCCCTTCCCTTTCTTTCTTTGTAATGACCATCTCAATCGGGCAGGTGAGCTTTGCCCCATCCTTCTCTTTCCCCATTGTCCCTGTTAAGAGAAATTGAAGGTGTATATATTGCATACCATTTCTTGTACTTTCATGATTACTATTATTCGTTTCAAAACATGTGCCTGCAGAAAACCACAAATTCCTTAAAAGATACCTGTTGTTGTGCTTTGGTTTTTTAGCATGCAGGCGTACATTTTAAACGACATTACAAATTTTGAATATTAAAGTCAAATTGGTTTCTTCTACTTTTAAAGAAATTCTCACTCATACTGGCGAATGTCTACAGTAATGAGGTGACACAACCAGTGGAAAAAATAATGTTAACAAGTTGATAATAAGAAGTGCAGGTGATGTACACAATGTACACGTTCCTCTTACAGTATCACCACTTAAAATACCCCATTTTCCTACTGAAATTCTGAGACAAGAGAGAGAGATAGATGGATAGATAGATAGATAGATAGATAGATAGATAGATAGATAGATAGATAGATAGATAGATAAATAGAGAGAGAGAGAGAGAGAGAGAGAGAGAGAGAGAGAGAGAGAGAGAGAGAGAGAGAGAGAGAGAGAGAGACGGGGAGACAAAAAGAAATGGGGTGAAGGGCCATTGTTGAATATCTTGATAGCAAATTTTGTGATAATAATATTGATTCCGACATTGAAATGGGTATTGCGCTGAAGAATATGCATCAAATTTCGACCACTTATTGAAGCTCATCATTGAAATTGCACTACAAAGCGCTGTAGCTGTAGCGTGAGAAATAGGCCCCTTAATCATTACCTACCTATTGGCCTAATGACGGATGGGAGCACGGCAGTACGCTCAGCAGGCGAATAGCAGCTAACTAAAGGAAACTAATAAAGCATTACAAATCTTTTAATATTTGGGCACATTAGGTTACCTTATTATTTTGGAGCTGGATATTATCCTTATAAAATCTCCAAATATTTTACTGGCTCCTCATACCCAATCAAAGCTGTCTAAATCGAGGGGAAACAAAAAGAATTCCACAGTAGCAGTACAGCACGTAAGAACACGCATTGACTGCTATGGTTACGTATAAACATAAGTAGTACTATTTTATTTTCGACTTTTCCACCAGATTTATTTTGTTTTGTTTCTTTTTTTGTTTTTTTTTTTTTGGTTTCAACTAAACATCGAAAGCGATAGATACATGTCCAACAAAATAATCTTCTTTAGTTTCAAATAGGTAAAGGGCAACCGAATTCTTTAAAAGTTAGGATGACTGCAGTTTGCTGATAAAATCACGAATGTATATTAACCTCTCAGCCTCATATCTTTGGCCTAATTTGGAACAATTTATTGTTGTTATTGTTGATTTATTATGCCGGGGCTTTTTCATAAAATTAAATTTGTTCTAATTCAAGTTCCGTTCTTACCTCTGACTACTCTGATCTGCTCTAATGCAAAAGAATAGCAACTAGAACTTGTCGTGTCGTCAGTGTATCATTCCGTGGGACTGAAAAAAATTCAAAGGGATAAGTAATAATGTAATTGACATCATTAATCTAAGAATTCGAACCGCATTTAAAAAGAAGCACAAAACGAAAAGAGTCGAGAGTAATATCCCTTAGTGGTTTCGTTTTGTCACTGAAGAAAACGAAATTGTCCTTCCCAAACTTCTACGTCTTGTACTTGTATATAAGAATTGAATCCATTCATTACGCATTTTTGTTTCAGCAGTCACTACAATGTCTGGTGGCAAAGATGATGGAGATTATGTTTTATCTCCAAAACTTGGAGGAGGTCCACACGGCGTCGGTAACGTATATTTAAAAAAATCATAATTTTAGAATAATGAATAAGATAGACGTCTAGATAGATAGATAGACTTGAACTTGAATATAGAAAAGTGGGAGTAGGAGTAGAGAGTGAAGTAAATTTAGGTATCGAGTTTGACCAGTGGACCGACATTTAGCTCCTTTACGTTGTCCACCATTAGATAGAAACCCTCTCCCCCCCCCTCCCCCCCGCAAAAAAAAAAAAAATAAAAAATAAAAAACAAACAAAAAAACTTAACTTCTGCCGTCAAAAGCAGTTTAGATTTGAAGATGCATTTGTTTTCTATTAAAAAAACATTCGGTACTAGGACTATCTAGTACTAGATAGACAATCCTTGGTGAATTTCAAAAGTTATGTTTAAGTTTGAATTTGAAATTATTTCGTAATTTTCACTCCTTGCAAAATCTTCTGAATCAATCATCATTCAATGGATGTCGTCTTAAAAAGACCCGTTTTTAAAAATAGTTTCTTTAGAAGCTTGAAGCCTGAATCACAATATATTCTTACTGCTCTTATGGTGGAAACGTTTTTTTCTGCATCAAAAAATACTGTAAATGGAAACTAATTTGAAAACAAAAATCCAGCGTCACTTGCAAAGGGTTAATTGCACTAGACTCCCACCTTCCTGCATCCTGTGACACTCCTACCTCACTTGCTAATCATAAAAAAGTAAATAACAATCAATACTAATACTAAGTTGAAAAAAAAAGAAGAAATAGGGGTTGGGGATGAGGGGGAGGGAGAGCAAACCCAGTTGCAATGTAACCTTTTAGAGGCGAAATTCGATCTTCGACCCAACACCAGATCTTCCCATTTTCAAGAGTTGCAATACTCTGACTGCTCTCTTGGTGGAAATGCTGTATTCTCTCTCATTAACAATAATAAAGATAAAAGGAAACTATTATCTAAAAACAAAAAATCAGCTTCGCTGTTAAGTGGTTAACAAAGTCTGCTGAAGCATCCGTGACATGCACTACATCATCAGGTGACCCGTCTATCTTTCATCTTCCTCCATGCCCCCTTCCCCCCATCCCTTATCCCTCCAATTCATGGTAGTGGTAGTGGTGTTGGCGGCAGCAGTGGTGGTGGTGGAGGAGGGGGATGGGGATAAAAGGCCCTTTTACTTTTATTCAATCAACTTGTCTGCTATGGAGCCAGTCCTCTTTAAAAATGTACGAGAAATAACACTTTTCTTTTTTCCCTGTTCCAACGAATATATCTTCTGTTGACAGGTCTAATTGTTTGTAGCAGATGACAAATTTCTCAAAACGGTCACGTGACAGCGTAATAACAACACAGGAACTCTGGGAATTGTAATTGTCGGTACTTCCTTTAAACCATGTAAACAACAAAATTTCGTATTCTGTCAACTCAACGGGGCAGATAAGGATCTTTTTTTTTAACGAACTAAAGTTCTGAAAAATCAAAATGTTTCTTAGAAAGTTGAAAGATGCTAGTTTTTGAAACAGAGATAGGTTTTTTTCCCGAAACATTTGTTTTTAATGTGAGGGCATGCTCAAGGCGAAGTGGCCTTTAGAAGCCCTGGACCCGGACCCAATTACGTCTCGCAGATTTTCAGGCAATTTTTTCAGGGGGCAGATGCAGGCCTGTCATCAAAATCGGTTAAGAATGTCAGAATAGCTTAATTTCAAGACTGACCTTACAATACATCAACAAGAAATGGCCGATTAGAGCTGAATCAATGAGCTAAAAAGACTGTAATTTTCTTTGTGTGAACAAATATAGTGAAGAATCTTCTAAGTAGCTGTAACACAGCTTACAGTTGGCGAGCTTATAAGTTATATATGTGCTTTAGGAAATACATTCATCTTATGCTGTGCTTGGTAGCATTGGCAGTCATTGCTCTCCACTCCTCTCTTTTTTTCTGTTGCTCTGATAGTGTTGCCGTTTCTTTCCATTCCCAGCCAGTCTGTCAGGCAATCTAAATGTTGTTTTGATTGATGCCAAATCGACTTAACCATTTGCTCCTCTATATGAATTCAATTTGGGGGATAAGGGAGAGTTTATGACAATTAAGTAGGTTCAATGTCAGAAACGGAGAGACATTGAATTACATTTCATCTCAATCATTCATTATTGCTTCATATAATCAAAGTGACAAATTAGGGAGCAGGCACTGGTGTAAGAGAAAGTTCTGAAAAAGTTTGTATGAAATAGTTTTTTTTCTTGTGTTTTTCTTTCTGCTTTGTCTGGCACGGTTTCATACAAACTTTTTCAGATCTTTATTATCGACATTTGAAAGCAATTTTGAGGGGTTCATTTACTTGTTTAAAAAAAAAAATATTTTGATTGTCAATCAGGAGATCCTAATGACCGGTCACTCAGACGAGCGGAGAAAGAAATACTGATTCCCCAGAAAATGAAAGCAAAGGCAAAGAAGGAAATATGTGCTGAACAAGTTAAAGGTACATTTTTCTAACAATAACATTGATAAATATTCAAGGTTGCCAATTTTCTCTATATTTATGGAATTCAGTATGTTCTAAACTCTCAGTATATTTTCCAATCACCTGCTAAACAGAAAAAATGTTAGTATATAATGTCTTTTTACTGGAGTTCAAAACTCAGAAAGGGGTTGGTCTATGTGTCTGTGTAAAAGTTCAGTAAATGAATTGGCAAGCCTGAATATAACCTATTACAATCTATTCTACTGTAGCCCATAAATTTTTAATCTTAAATTATTATATATTTTGCTTTTCTTTAGTATGTTATTTGATTTGTAATGTAGATCTTGTTGTCATGAATTTTCTATTATTTAGATTATTATACTGATTGGCTGACTCATCTCTCTCTCTCTCTCTCTCTCTCTCACTCTCTCTCTCTCTCTCTCTCTCTCTCTCTCATACGCTCTCTTTATCTCCATCTCTCTCTCTATAACACATTATCTCCCTCTGTCATTCTCTCTCTCTCTCTCTCTCTCTCTCTCTCTCTCTCTCTCTCTATATATATATATATATATATATATATATAATTTATGAGTGTTGGTGGGTACTTGTAGGTACGAAAGTGCTCGATAATGGTGGTTAGAGCTAATATATAAATGTAAATTTTCACTCACATTATTCTTGCCAAGACGATTCGTTTCAGTGTTCCCACCTCATCAGTCGGCATAATCCATTTGTAAGAAATGTCCGTAGAAAACTCCAAACTAACGTTGTTTCGAGCGAATCAACGTTAGTTTGGAGTTTTCTACGGACATTTCTTACAAATGGATTATGCCGACTGATGAGGTGGGAACACTGAAACGAATCGTCTTGGCAAGAATAATGTGAGTGAAAATTTACATTTATATATATATATATATATATATTGCTATCTATCACACATTCTCTTTATCTCCATCTCTCTCTCTCTCTATTACACATTATCTCTCCCTCTCTCTCTCACACTCTCTCTCTCTCTCTCTCTCTCTCTTTCTCTCTCGTCCATTTCTATTTCTTTTACTGTCCATGAAATTGTCCACTGCCTTTGTGGATCAGAAATTATGTCGACTTCTCTTCAAAGGGTTTATTTACTGAAATATACACAATGAATTTTGTTCTGTTTTTTTCCTTTTCAACCAATCCTCTACTTACACCAACAGCTTTTGGAGTATGTGCCAAAGAACAGGGGTTCATGATGCCTTTCAGATGTCGGCCCTTAGCAAATGAATTACACAAATGTCTAAGCGATGCGTAAGAATTTTCTTAATGATAATAATGATGATGATGATGATGGTGATGATGATAATAATAATGGTAATAATAGTAATGATGATATTAATAATAATGGTGTTGATGGTGATTTTAATAATATTAGTAATCTTATTATAATGGAGCAAAGTCCCAAAAACTGTAGCTCTATAGGAAACCAAGAACAGTCAAATTTGGACTGTTTATTGGGAACGACAAAATGCTTGGAGCGGTAGTCATCTGATTAAAAAATAATGTTTGGTTTCTTCACAATTTGAATAAAAACACTAAATTTTCAATTATCAGTAATCTGTGATAGTATTTTTCAATTTTACATTGTCGTATTGATATATTTTTCCTTAATGTTCAAAGTTGTGTAAAACTGTCTGTGAATGATACAATGCAAGCTATATGAGATTCTGTAATTATGCACTATTATATAAGGCATTTAAAGGATAATTCCTATATTAAGCCTTGAGTAAGATAAGAAAAGATAAAAGAAAAAGGGATGGTGCCATTATACGACGACTTCCTCCACTTCCAGTACCACAAATTAACGCACAAATAACTAAAGAAATCAGAAAGCGTAAAAAGGGTAAGAAAAGAGGCCAAAGACATTATTTTTACAACGTCTAGATTCCAAACTCACAGATCTATAATGAGTTGAAAACGTTTTGGTTTCAGTTCACTTTTTTATAGTCAGTGCTGATTATGTGTTTCTTAAATCAGGTAGCTTAGCCCTCCCGTCTCCGTTTATAGAGCGGGAATACATGCTATAGAAACTGGGATAAACTCCAGGTCCATGGGCCTAATGGCTCTGAAGGACTACCTTTTTTAAAAAAAAATAAATTTAAAAAAATGTTATTTCTTCTTCTTTTCTTAACAGATACAAAGATCAGGCATTCGTCGATAAATGCACAGAGGAATACTTGAAAGAAAGATCAGAGTATAGGCGGACTGGAATTCGAACCAAAGAGAGGAAGAAGGAAGTTATTATGTGAAGTGTAATCTTTCGTATGGTGTGCAGTGTATGGAATGGAATTGTGAAACTATTTGGGTATTCAAATGTATGATACACGTTCAAAAGTTCATTTAGGCCTTTTCTGGTCAACAAACATATGTTTTCTCTGAACAATAAATTATAGCAGTGTATCTTGGATGTCTGAAGTTCAATGAGACTTGGTTCATTTGTTGAATACATGGTGCCATTTACAATGCAAATATGCTTCTTTCAAAAAAATCCTTTCGAAAGTGTCGTGGTTGAAAATGGATGCTCTATTTTGTTATTTATTATCTATACAAACTATTTTGCAAGAATACTTGAACTAACTACGAAAGATAACAAATAGTGAGATGTAAATGACAACAATTCATAAAATTAAAATTTTTTTTTTTTAAATATGAAAAAATAAGGTTCTCCTCATTTTGTCTTTGATTCAATTTTTTTTTTGTATTCTAGGTACAGTACTGTTTACAAATTTGGGTAGGAAAAAAGGCAACTAGTATTTTTACATAGTTGGGAAGTTGGATTCAAGTTCTTCTGTGCTTTAATTGAAATGTTGTGACGTTTTTCTTTTTTTGTATATACAAGATGTTATATAGTTTTATGTTGCGGTTGTTTGATGAAAATTGAATAAGACAAAAGGAAGCTGGTACTGAATGTGGGGTTCATCACCTTGAATTGATTTCATGTCAGAATGAATTAATTATTATAATTGTAATAATAATGATAATGATCAGATATTTTCCAATTAACACCAATTGTAATGAATTTTGTTGATTTATTTAATTGTTAAAATCAAGATCAGGTGAATAATCGTTTGCAAGAGATGAATTTTTCCTGATGTTTCTGAACTTTATTAAATGTGAACAATATAAACAAATAAAAATGAAGAATATATAGATACACAGTATACATATTTGTGTTTTGTCATTTTCAATCCCTCTTTTTTCTCTTGCAAAATAAGAAATGAAGAGAATATAATTTCCATATTATTTTTGTATTATGCCTTTCTGTAAAATATCAATGTTTTACCTATTTGTCTATTTGGCATGTACTATGGGGTTGTACTGGTTGTTTCATTGACCAGAAATAAATAAAAGGGGACAGAACCACCTAAATGGCAGGAAATATTCTTAATGGTTAATACTTAGTAATGCTCGAACCATCAATTAGTTAAGACATTGTGTAAATTCAGAAATATTGGATATTTGTTAATAACCTTGAGCTTTTATACAACGCAATATCCACTAAACGTGCTCAAACGCTTTACAAAGGGTCCCTGATGAATGGCACCACGTAACTTATAGAATTAGGTATGACACCTGTTAGGTGATATTACAATTTGCTCCTTCAGAGACAACGCTGTTCATGGTGAGATACTCATTTTACACCTGAGTACAGTGAGAGAATGTGAGTTAAGAGCCTTTTCCAAGGACTCTTCTATGTGCCCGGGACATTCTGATCTGAAAGTTTATCACAATCTCTTGATATAGTGGGCAGCATTATAGGCCTTTAATTGGAAATGACAATTCATTAAATTATACTTGCAAAAGGTCAGGATGTGTCTAATGATCAGAAGTGCTTTATGACTAATAATATATTAAATAACTATGAATAGCTATGCTATATTTGCATTAGATTTGGGCTTGACTGACGGGCCAGTAGATTTTCCTCCTTTTTGACAAAATTGTCATTATCATCACTGGGGGGACCTGTGCTTGTGTCTTGATGAAACATTTAGATTATCTCAAAATAAGTACACTGATAGCGTGTTCTTCCTTTTTCTTGGGTACTTTAATTGTAATTGTAATTCTTGAACTTTTTACTAGATCCCATTTTCTTCCTTTTTACTGGCGCTGATATGACCTTACATTTGTTGCAAGCGCCGTGAAACTCGTAAAAATAAACAAATACCTTTCTCTTTCATGAAATAATTATGGGGTTTTAGGTATAATAAAAGCAAATTTTGCTGTTTTTGGCTTGCAAAATTTGGGATTTTTTTTGGCAAAAAACTGCCATGTCAGTGTATATGCAGCTCTGCTCAAAATCAGGGAAGCTATTTATAAAGGTTGCAGGGACTTATTTCGGCTCAAAACAGGGGCTTGAGAGGTTTATCCCCTTGACATTCGGTGGGGGTGCTTGAGGCATATCAGAGGCAAGGGACTAATTCTGGTTTACCATCACTAGACCATCCCGGATGTCGAGCCGATACGCAGGCGCCATGAACAGCCAGCCCTGATATGTGACAGATTGGAGATTCAACCTGGTGCCCAAATGGCTTCGGCCATTCTGGACTCCACACCATTTCAGCTCAATTTTTTTTGCGAATCCAAGGCTAAAAGTCAAATTAAGGACCGAGCATTACGCCTAACATATTTTCTTAATATTCATTCGAGTCAACAGGTGATAGAATTACTCTTTCTTTTAGAAAGGTTTGCAAGTTACTTGTATACCAATCTGTAAAAAGTAGTTTATAATTTTTAGATTTGCCAGTAATTCTGTGCTCGTTGGCATAAATATAACATTAGATTTACAGAACAATGTTAACCCCCGACCCTTTTTATTTTATTTTTTTTAAAGAAAAGACTAACTGGAAAAGAAGATCACACAATATTTGTATAATTAATTTTAATTAACTGGAAGTTATGCTGTGTGTCCAAGTTTGTGCTGTGTGGTGTCCAAGTTTGTGCTGTGTGGTGTCCAAGTTTGTGTTATGTGTCCAAGTTTGTGTTGTGTGTCCATGTCGTGTTGTGTGTTCAAGATGTTATGTGTCCAAATCATGCTGTGTGTCCAAATTGTGTTGCGTGTCCAAGTTGCTACATCACAGTTTGTGTCTCTTGTCTTGCAGCTGTGTTCACGGAATTTTCCGTCTGTCCCATGTAGCTTGACGAATGTGTGTTGCACTGTATTTCTTATTCTTAGAAATAAACTGTCACATTCAACAGATACTATGCCACAGATATATCCCTCAGATGAGAATATTTTATGAATAAAATTAATGAAGAAACAAGCAGTGATAATAAAGAGTTGAACAAACTCATTATTGGCATTTAAAATCCTCTTTTCATTATTATTTTTGTTTTAATTTTAGCATTTTAAACAATGTACAGAAAAAAAAAATACATTCACACACATACAGACCAAAATATTATACTCAAATACACACAAGCGTGTGTATGTGTATTTATATCACATATTGCTAAAATGAAAGTAGGGTAATAATAATAATAATAATAATAATAATAATAATACCTTAATAGTAATAATAATAATAATATAATAATAATAATAATAATAATAATAATAATAATAATAATAATAAACTAATAATATATAATAAAAATAATAACAATATTAATAATAATAATAATAAAAATAATAATCCTTTCTTTAAAAAATATTAATAAATTATACTAACAATATTATAATAATAATAACAATATTAATAATAATAATAAAAATAACAATATTAATAATAACAATAAAAATAATAACAATATTAATAAAAATAATAACAATATTAAAAATAACAATAATAATAGTTCATAATAATAATGATAATAATAATAATAGTAATAACAATAATAATACTACAAGACTAATAATAATGATAGAATAAAATATAAAATTAAATCTTAACGATTGTTTAATAAAAATTACAGCATAAGTAGTAATAATACATATAATAGCAATAACAGTAATGAAGAACTGTCAAACAACTTCGACAAAATCAATTAAGTAACAATAGTGATAAGTAAGTATTACAAAACTAAATCAGTTTTGATAAAAATTAATTCGTAAGCATTTATCAGACTCTTCTGACGTGTACAAATAAGTGCACATCAAATTCTTCCATTAAACATTCGATTCTTTCTTACTTTCTTCAATCTTAGGGTTTAATAGTACTATTGATAATTATTATGATAATAGCAGTACCAGTAATCATTAGCACAACATCACGAACACCAACAACATCAATAGTAATAACAATATTAGCAACAACAACAACAACAACAACAACAACAACAACACAAACACCATTAACAATCACAACACCAAATCCTTAGTAACATCAATACATCAACAATAGTTTTAAATAAAAAGGTAAGAAAAAAAATGCATCGTAAAAAAACATGAACGGAGAAAAGATTCGAAAATAAAGAAAAGGAAAGAGGAGAAGGAGAGGAAGCTGAAGAAGAAAGAAGGATAGGGAGGGTAAGTGAGGCGAGGGGGGGGGGGGGGGGAATAAATAGGTAAAGAAAGAAATTGGGATGGGGAGTAGAGAGGGAGAGTGTGTACTTAGAGATCACTGAAAAGTCTCATCCAGACACAAGTACAAGTCCCCACTGAGAGGAATACACTCAAGTGTTTACAAAACAATAAATATGTAAACTCGAAAAAGAATTTAAAAAAAAAAAGAAACAGTTCATAACCGACACAACTTTTACAAGCCAAAAATATCATATCCCAAAAACTATAGCTATACACTTGACTGTTTCCCCCTCAGTCAAGGACTCCGGTCTGGGCTGGGACAAAACCAAGTGATCTCAGTCCAATAAAAAGATAGAAAGCAACTCAGAAAACAGATATAGGGGAATAGAGGACACAGTAAGTGACCTCCCTGCCCGCTATGGGAGGTCAAGAACCCCACCCATTATCTACTTTTTCACTTATCAATATGTTATGACACATTATATTCTGTCATTTATCCCCATGATCTGAAACTTATCGCCACGTTCTAACACTTATCTCCATGGACTGACACTTTTCTTCATGATCTGTCACGTATCACAACCTTCTATCCCTTATCACTACATTCTGTCAATTATTCCCATGTTCTGACATGTATCACCATGTCCCGAGACTTAGAACCATGTTCTGACAATGTTGCGTAGAATTATATGCATCATTGTAGTGATGGAAAGGTGTGAGTGTGTATTATGTGAGAGAGGAAGGAGGGGGGGGGGGCATGTATTTGTGAGTCACAGTGGTCCGCTTTGATGTCAGGCTGCTGTGAGAAAAAAAAAAGAGACCAGTGTACTCATTAGCCTGATTCATACACACACACATATAAACACATACACAAACACAATAGAACACACACATACACACTCACTCACCTATACAGTAAATTCTACTTATAAGTATATGTACACACATTTGTACATATATAAATCTACATAGACGTATTTATACACTATAGACTCTACTTGCACTTGTTATGTTGTTTTTAAGGTAGAGAGCGGTGGGGGCTGCCTGAAGCCTGGGGTCGTGAAAATATTATCAAAAGAGTGATAATGAAGAGGCTTCGGATGGGGACAATACAGAAGCTGGACGTTTCAGGTACAAACCCTTCATCGGCACAACAATAGACAAATAGACGTCGCAAGTAAAAAGGAAAATGATAGGGGAAAGTTGTATATCTGAATCGAGATTTGAAATAGGAACAGAAGATTCCACAAGCAATTCACCGATGTGCCCATTTTGACAAGACCTTAAAGTCCCAGTCCTGGCAAAAGCAAATAATCCTGCTATAATCGATAGACTCAAACTCAAATGTTTACAAAGCGTAATATATTCAAAACTATGATAGTCCATAGCATGAGAGATGATTTACAGAGGAAAAGCATTCATCTCTCATCATTTGACTATCTTGCTCCCAGCTACTGATCCATGCCAGGACCAGAGGAAAAAAACCCCCCGGAACACTCTGAATCCAAAACAAACACAAAGAGCAACATGGGAAGGGAAAACAGATATGGCGGATAGAAGACACAGCAAGTGACCTATGTGCCCAATGTGGAAGGTCAAAAGACCCCACCCAGGTTCCAGCATTTGCCCACCGAGTGAATCAGCCGGCCTTTCAGCTTGTAAGCTGTTATCACAATATCCTGACACAAGTCAAAGTTATAGGTTTGCTGCTAATCGTCAATTATTTTTTTTTTTATGCACCACATTTCATGCATAGTTTAATAATCAGCACCATTTCACACAAGGGAAACGCTTCTATTTGTTTACATTTCAATTTCAAGATCCTTTCACTTGCAGACAAAGCTTGTCAAATGTTTCTATGTCGTTTGTCTGGTAATGCATTAATGTTTTTGTTATTTTGCTGAAGAAGGTTTTTTTTGAGATCAAAACATTCTGTGTTTGATATTTTGTTCTTTTTCAAAGCTGTTATATTCATTTTCGCTAATTACTTATTCGGACACAGCAATGTATATATCTCAACATGATTTCATTGTATTGTATGACATTTTAAATTCTGTTTCATAATAGGTGTACAATGTGCCGAATCTAGAGGGCCGACGATTTCAGTCATCAGGCATGTAATAAAAATGGCTCTGGAATGCACAAACGTCATTAATACTGTGTATGAATAACATTAGTCGAATTGAATGGAAGCTTTATTTTAATGAATGAAGACAGGTAATGTGAATGTTTCCAGGTTTCCCCTTTGTCAACAAAACACAATGAATGAATAATAAAGATATCTTTAGTGTTTCATTCATCATGATTTATTAACAAAGGAGAAACCCAAATAGTCCGCATTATCTGTCTTCGTTTATTAAATTGAAGCTTCCATCCAATCGACTAATGTTATTTATTTCTCCAAGCTCCAAGCAGCAACATTTGCATTAAAAGTGTGTATGAAACAGTGCCAGTCAAAGCAGATTACTGGTAATCAGGAGATCTGGGATTTGATCGCTAGTCGAGGCAGGCTGAATTTTCTTGTATTAAACTCTTTGCTTTGTTTGCACTGTCACTGTCCCATACATACTTTTTCACATCTATATCCTACACCAGTGCCTGCTACCACATTTGTTGCAAAAGTTAGTGCTGCCAATTGAGGAGAATGCTCATGTGATTATTCGTTAAAGTTTATCTTATGATTCTGGAGAAGTAGGAGCGAAGACGGAGGTAGAAATAATTAAATGGTAACATAAATGCATATCATTGTACAATATATATGGAAAGATAGTTTAACATAAAATAAAAAAATTAGAATTTTAATACAATGAAATCCGCATAAAGTCAACACTCTTAAAGTCAATTTCTGTTTAGAGTCAACGTCTCTTAACCCACATTTTCTGTTCTTTATTTAATTGGGTTTCATTGATAATAGATAAAGTCAACCTTGCTTAAAGTCAACCCAACATTTCTGGTCCGTCAGTATTGGCTTTATCAGGATTCCACTGTATGTAAAATAAGATCAATACATCACTTGTTAATTTCAATATCATATTTATATTTATCCCACTTGTTTTCATCAAACATTTGCATGGATCCTTGCACAAGGTCACAGCTATACAGATTTTATGGTCCCAGAAGGGAGAAAAAAATTGTAATTCTCTTTACATCTTAATACAACTTTGTATTTTTATTTATGAAGAGATTTCTTTTTTTTTTCTTCTTTTTTTTTTTTTTTGATAATAATAGTTTATAAAGTGCATCTCTGCAGCTTCACTGTGCTCAATGCACTCCAAAATGCTTCATGTATTCCCCAGATTGCTATATGGAAACACGTTTTCATTCCATACTATTGAAGTCAGCTGTATGGTACCTTTTTTTCTACTATACTGGGGAGTTGATACAGGACGAGACATACATGGCGGCACTAAACAGGGAGGAATAGTGAATCTGGACAGTCCTATTATGCCAATGACACGGGAGAAACAAAGATCTAAAGTAAGGATTCTTACAAACCCCAGCATTGCCAGGTGTACGTACACGTCCACACTTAAGTCAGGTGAGCAAATATGTATAAACTGCCTTGTCCAAGGTCACAATGCTGAGTTGTTTTTTTGTTTTTTTTTTGTTTGTTATAGTCATCCATCTCGTCACTGACCATGTTAAAAATTCCTTGACTTTGCAACAAAACAAGACATTGGACAGCTGGGCTACCGGCACTTTTCCCAAAAAGTTACATGTTATATCAGTATCAGTCGAGGATATGATAGTCAAATTATTAAACTAATGCCCTGTAAAATCAATGTTTTTATTAAAATTATAGTATTGCCAAAGACATTACATTGAACAATCAATTTCAGGTTCCGTTTTTTAATTACTTACACATTTTAAAGTATTGCCATCATCAAACTGCTGAATAATTTTTCTTAGGCAACAACCCCGCCCCTTTTCCTTTTTTTTTTAAATACAATTTTCTCAATTCATAGTTATTTTTAAAAAATATTTATTATATATTTATGTTTACCTTCAATGTCTAAACTAGTCGCTCTCACCTCACTTTAGTAGACCCTACCTACTAAGCTGGATGGACCTTGGAAATTGAATTCAAAATCTCAATTACATAATTTGAGTTTATTTCAATTGGACTAAAGGAATGAAATTTCTTACACTAAATATATATAAATATATATATATATATATATATATATATATATATATATATATATATATATATATATATATATATATATATATGTATATATATATATATATGTATATATATATATATATATGTATATATATATATATATATATGTATATATATATATATATATGTTATATATATATATATATTATATTATATATATATATATATATATATATATATATATATATTATATATATATATATATATATATATATTATATATTATTATATTATTATTATTTAAAATATTTACCACAATGTTTGAGACAGTCTACATTAATGTTTCAGGCTCATGAAGCCACACTCAACATGAAAAGTGAGATCTACGGAAGATGTCCCCATCGGCGTAAATTCCTGTTAAGCAACTTCAAACCGGAACCACTTCAAGAAACAACAACAGTCAACAAAACAACTCAGTCCTGACGATGGCAAATTAAGCCTGAAACATTAATGTAGACTGTCTCAAACATTGTGGTAAATATTTTAAATAATAATAATTCGCTCCATTACTGCATGTCGAGCACTTTTCGTACCATATTTGTATCAAACACAATTCTATATATATATATATATATATATATATATATATATATATATATATATATATATATATATATATATATATATTTATAATTCTGATCCTATTGAATTTAAATTCAATTTTCAACATCTTTACCTTGGCCGAACACCCGATTTTGGACCGAAGGTGCCCGTTTTACATCATCAACCACAGGATCTTCCTGGCCCTCTAAATATAAAACAACTTTCATATTTGTTACAGTGAATGACATAATCAGTCGGATGGTGAAAAGGTTTGAACTGAGATATTGCCAAGTTTAGTTAGAAGAGCAATTTTTATCCAAAAGAGTTCTTGTCATATATGAATAAATCAACCCTTTTTGTACATCTTCGGGAAGTACCAAAGCTTAATTTCAATTTTTTACAGCTTGTCAAGTTGAAAAATTATGAAATTTGAAGAAAGTTACTGGATATCTTTCTCATACATCTGACCATAACTTCATGAAAAATCACCCGACTTACTTCAAATAAAGATTAAAATGCTCTGGTGAGGATATTCTTTCAGAAAATGAAAAAAAAATGCAAATCCAAAATGTTCACTTTCCGACTGATTATGTCATGCACTGACACATTTGGCTTTTTTTTTTTAAATTTGGGAAACACAAATAAACTTTCTTTACCATACACAGGACATGTCAGGCTAAATGTCATCACAAGATCATACTCAAAGAGGGGAGAAACTCAGATGATGCTTCTACACATTCATTCAGAGAGATAATTTACATGAAAATCTGTCTCAACTCTCAACCACACAAACAACATACTCACACTTACATCCGACATAATAACTCCCTCATAACAACAGACTCCAGCTTGGGCCTTGGCAATATCAGATCAGTTCATTCCAGGAAAAGCACAGACAGTTGCTTAGAAGAGGACTAACAGAAATAAAGACCCTATCAACTACATGCAATGGGGATGATTTATTTTTTTCCCTCGACGGTGTCAAATTCCTATGGCTATCACTTCATTCTGGTCATTCACTGTTGTAGTCGTCAAAGTTCTCTCCTTGCATGACCTCTGATTGATGGTAGCGTCCTCTACTGGCAAAGTCTGCATTGTCTTCTGTGAGTTGAGATGCTGTAGTTTTGACAGACGGGGTGGTGGATGCTACCACTATATGCTCTGCTGGTAAGGACCCTCGCCTATAATAATAATAATAATAATAATAATAATAATAATAATAATAATAATAATAATAATAATAATAATAATAATAATAATAATAATAATAATAATAAATGACATTTGTATAGCGCCTTATGCCGATTTCAACAGGGTCTAGGTGATTTACATTCTTAAATAAATAATAAATACAATGAAAAATGAAAACATAACAATTTCAATTACTTACATAGCAATAGATATTTTGCACACATGATAGATAAAACTTCATTTACAAAATAGAAATCATGGGACAAAAAGGTTAAAAAATTAAAAACATAATTTAAAAATGAATGCAAGAACAAACAAATGAAATAAAAACCCAATGGATAATTGCTCGGATAAACATGACTTTATATTGAAAAGATAAAAACCAAAAGTAGTCTTTTTGAGCCATTACGCCCATGTCACTGGAGTTTACTTCCGATTTTATAGCGATAAACAGACAATAGCAAGTGCTTGCTATACTTTGAATAGGTCACTAGTCTATTGCAAAATACTTTCCACCAGACCTAACAGACCCAGCTACTCAGTCACTGCTGGCTTGACATGGGGGTCAGAAAAATATCTTAAATGCACCCCAGATCGATCTTAGTCTCTTTGCTTGTGAAGCGAGTGCTCTACCAACTGAGCTATCAGAACCCCATATTTGAGGAAGTGGATCACATTTATTTTTGAATGCAAGTTTAAATTTCAAAGAAAATGAATGGGACGAAGAGCCAGATGACATGGTATTTCAAAACTGTGCACAATCTTAAACTTGATAATTTTAAAATGCTATCGGTACATAAAACAAAATTGAAATCTTTTGGTGACAGATCGTTTGCCAAATCTGGCCCAACTGTTTGGAATTCACTTTTTGCACCTGTCCAAATATTCTCTTGCAGTGCTGTGGTTTACAGGGGACGTCTGAAGTAATTTCTTTTCTCAAAGTACTCGTACTTATCACAGTTAATTATCCCGAGTTTATTATTACTGGAGCACTTCAACAATTTCCATTTTTGCCTACTCTCTAGGTGCACATATTTGCAGTTCTGATAACCGAACGCTTGATTCAACATTGTTGTAATGGACTCTATTTTGCATTGGTTTGAGAATATCTCCAATACAACAATGAGACCAAAACAATCTGGGTTATTAGACTTGCAAATTAGTATACGTCACCTACACTCAATCTAAGAATACCTGGGAGACAGCACAGACAATTTGGCTGGTTTTTTTTGGGTTTTTTTTCAATTCTTTTTAAAATTTTTGTTTCAAACCCTCTCCTTACCACCTATTGGAAAATCGTCACATTTGTTACGATGCAACCATCACTTTTCTCATCCAGATTTCCTTTCCTTTTTGCTATATCTATAAAAACTTGACATTCTGTAATAGAGTTCATATTGTTGAACAATATTACGTTTAGGATGTGCTTGTTGTTTTTCTGTTTTGAGTAAGAAATGTCTATTTTTGTGTTGGGTGGGTGTGAAGTTTTGGGGGAAATTCTGAAAATGGCTGGTAAGGAGAGGGTTAAAATTTTTAAAAATACTTGGATATAGTAATGAATGAAAGATGAAAATCAACACACTAACCGACAGCGATGGAAGACTTCCTTCAACCATTCATAGAAGTTGAATTCAGCAATTCCTGGCAAAGTGATAAAAAGTCATTATTAATCAAGGTAAATTCAAGCTGTAAATCTATATATATATATATATACTATAACTATTATCATAGAATTCTTCCCCAATGTTAATAACGAAAAAAGGTTCATATAAGTTTTAAGAAATTGATTGTATTCAAAATAATGAGAGGTGCCACTGACTGATATCCAATCAATGCAAGTACTCCCACCTCATTGTCATACTCGCTAACCGGAGGTTGACATACAACCCACGTGCTAAAAATGATGGCATCTGTTTTCGATGGAATTTGCTGGAACAAATTAGATTTTTCAATAAAATCATCACAATGTTTAATCAATCTCATAATAAACGCAAACTAATGTCATGTCAATACGCTTTAACATTCATAACGTCACTTCCCTCGTAATGATGCATGGTAACTTAGTAAGTGGCTCTAAACTATCGGAACAATGGCGGACGCCCTTATGAAATATTTCTCCGCCGAGCATAAAAGCGTATCCAGAGGAAAAAAACCCATTATAAATCTGATCATATTTTGACTTTTACACATTCTGATCACAAGACATATGAAAAGTTCTAGCAAGCATGAAGAATAATAAGTACCGATTTTATTTGTTTAGAACCACAATGGCCGCCGTTGCTGGGCGACGTGACATCAGACTATTGTATCCAATTGTAAACACCACGCAAAATTTGGTGACGATTGGTCCAGTGGTTTTGGAGCCTTAGTGTTTCAAAAAAAAAAAAAAAAAAACCCAAACAATTTGCCAAATATATAATAAGGTTTTTTTAAATATATTAGGCAAATTGGGATTTATTTATATAAAGAATAGCATTAGATAGTGTCCAAACCTGGAAAATATCCTGGGCTGGCCCTTCCAATGTAGATATAGATGATGATGAAGGCCAGTAACTCAAACAGAGCAAACAACCATTGAATGCTAAACATGATGACGAGGCAGATGACAGTCTGGAAACAACAACAAATATATAGTAATAGCTGGATTCTGGTACACTTTCGGGAGAGGCCAACAAGTGTGCTGGAATCCAGAGCATGCCGAAATCCAATGCTCCAATGGAAGGTAAAAAAGTAGTCCCTCAGAACCACGAAGCCCCTGGAGCTGGAGTCTATCCCAGTTTCTATAGCGTGAAACGGACAATAGCAATCGCTTGCTATCCTTTGGATAGGATGCTAGTCTATCGTAAAGTACTTTCCGCCAAATCTATCTAACAGACTCAATGCTGGAAGGACAAGGGGAAGGGGGGGGGGGGGGGGGGGCAGAAAGAAATCTCGACTGCAACCGGGATCGTTCTTGGTCCCTTTGCATGTGAAGCGAGTGATCTACCAACTCAGCTATCGGGATCCCCCCTCATGACGGTAACCATTACATTCGGTCACCCAGCTCCAGCAAGTTGTATTGCACAGAGTGCTAGAGACCATCGAGTACTGTATCAATCTTTGACTATGTGTGTTGGGTGAATAATGATTTAAAATATTTTTTCTTTATGCAAAAGGAGCAGATAGATGTATCTATAATGATACAAACCATTGATTTAAATAAACATTTTCTCTTCATCCTGTTAATTGAAAATGCCTAGCTAGTGAGCTAATTGAAATCTCCCCTCCCGTCCTCCTCCTCCCTCCAACCCTTCTTCCTATCCATTATCTCTCTATATAATTCAATCAAATCAATCCAGCCTTCTCAATGGAAAAACAGGAAGTGGAAGATTCCAGTCCAATATGAAACAACTTAAATCAAGGGCCAAAACTTTTATTTTCTGAATTTGAAATATGTCGTCATGATTGAAGGGGGGTAGGTGCATGTCACTGCAGTTTTTGGGTTCGGCAGTAATGCCTGTCCCAGTTATTTGAACCTTTTGGCCGAGCGACTCTCATTGCCCTGCTTTCTAGTACATACTGTACAACACATTTTTTCCCCATAAAAATGACTTGCAGTTTTCCTGGATCCCATGAATTTGTGCCTATCTAATTTTTTAGAAAAAACTCTTATATGTGGTACTGGTAGAAATTATTTTGCTGCGTTTTCAGTAATCATTTTCTGAGCCCTGTGGCAAGGTGACGGGAGGCTTACACAAATATCTTAAATTTCACGGTAGTTCATCATCATAATATATAGGACAAATTATATATCAAATTAAAGATAATAAAAGGAACTATGCTTCGATGGCTTGTATGTTAATAATGGTGTATGTGGGAATCCGTACACAGTTTGAGTGAAAAAATGTAGCAAGTGGTACTGGATAATGGCAATGTCCAAAACCAGATTAACGGAATTTGCGACAGATGGTGGACTGTTCAAATCTAAATTAATAGAGGTCAAATGAGCCTTTGTGTAGTGAAAACCTATTACATGTGCTCAAAGCTTTTTACAAAGAGCTCCAAGCTAACAGCAACACTTTATATGCAGGTAAGATGCGACACCTGTAAGGTAATATTAAAATGAGACTGTTGCGAGTCAGGTATTCATTTTTACACCTGAGTGCCATGAGGAAATAAAAGCCTTTTCCAAGGAACCAACTTTTTCACCTAGGGGCTCGAACTCGAACCAGGGACTAACAAATCTAAAAGCGATTCTCAAACCTAACAGCCACAAAGTCGATTAATATGAATTTGAAACAGTTGAAAAAAAACCAAATGACTTACCCCGAGGAAGGACACCCATCTATTGCAAAGGGAGGAATACCAAGACCTGGGTTGCTTTGTTATCTCTGTGTTTGGGTGCTTTTTGACACCTGCATCAATAGACACATAATATTATGACAAATCAAAACTGTAACCACTATTTTTTTCTGTTACGTTACAAACATTTATTGTGCATCGACAGAAACTAAAAGCACTCCTCCTCCTCCTCCTCCACCTTCTTCTTCTTCTTCTTCTTCTTCTTCTTCTTCTTCTTCTTCTTCTTCTTTCTTCTTTTCTTCTTCTCTTCTTCTTCTTCTCTTCTTCTTCTTCTTCTTTCTTCTTCCTCTCTCTTCTTCTTCTTCTTCTTCTTCTTCTTCCTTCTTCTTCTTCTTTCTTCTTCTTCTCTTCTTCTTCTTCTTCTTCTTCTTCTTCTTCTTCTTCTTCTCTTCTTCTTCTTCTTCTTCTTCTTCTTCTTCTTCTTCTTCTTCTTCTTCTTCTTCTTCTTCTTCTTCTTCTTCTTCTTCTTCTTCTTCTTCTTCTTCTTCTTCTTTTCTTCTTCTTCTTCTTCTTCTTCTTCTTCTTCTTCTTCTTCTTCTTTCTTCTTCTTCTTCTTCTTCTTCTTCTTCTTCTTCTTCTTCTTCTTCTTCTTCTTCTTCTTCTTCTTCTTCTTCTTCTTCTTCTTCTTCTTCTTTCTTCTTCTTCTTCTTCTTCTTCTTCTTCTTCTTCTTCTTCTTCTTCTTCTTCTTCTTCTTCTTCTTCTTCTTCTTCTTCTCTTCTTCTTCTTCTTCTTCTTCTTCTTCTTTTCTTCTTCTTCTTCTTCTTCTTCTTCTTCTTCTTCTTCTTCTTCTTCTTCTTCTTCTTCTTCTTCTTCTTCTTCTTCTTCTTTCTCTTCTTCTTCTTCTTCTTCTTCTTCTTCTTCTTCTTCTCTTCTTTCTTCTTCTTCTTCTTCTTCTTCTTCTCTTCTTCTTCTTCTTCTTCTTTCTTCTTCTTCTTCTTCTTTCTTCTTCTTCTTCTTCTTCTTCTTCTTCTTCTTTCTTCTTCTTCTTTCTTCTTCTTTCTTCTTTCTTCTTCTTCTTTCTTCTTCTTCTTCTTCTTCTTCTTTTCTTCTTCTTCTTCTTCTTCTTCTTCTTCTTCTTCTCTTCTCTTCTTCTTTCTTCTTCTTCTTTTCTTTTCTTCTTCTTCTTCTTCTTTCTTCTCTTCTTCTTCTTCTTCTTCTTCTTCTTCTTCTTCTTCTTCTTCTTTCTTCTTCTCTTCTTCTTCTTCTTCTTCTTCTTCTTCTTCTTCTTCTTTCTCTTCTTCTTCTTCTTTTCTTCTTCTTCTTCTTCTTCTTCTTCTTCTTCTTCTTCTTCTTCTTCTTCTTCTTCTTCTTCTTCTTCTTCTTCTTCTTCTTCTTCTTCTTCTTCTTCTTCTTCTTCTTCTTCTTCTTCTTCTTCTTCTTCTTCTTCTTCTTCTTCTTCTTCTTCTTCTTCTTCTTCTTCTTCTTCTCATGTTTGAAAGTCTATATGGCGAAGGAACGCCATTATCTTCCTCAGCTCTGTCAGTGGCCCATATAGTCTGCAAAGGTGTGATAACAGGCCAAAAATCTTTTAAATAAACACATAATATGACTTTACAAGACCATATTAAGATTACTGAATTGTGTGAACAGTTCAATCAACAGTTGTTATATATAAACGAAGAAAATAATATATGCATTATTGTTTTCATATGGGTAAAAAATAAAACGTGCAGAATATTTTTCATATGTGCTAAAAATAAAACATTAATTATTTCTTGTCACATGTGCTGAAAATCAAGCGTGTATTATCATTTTTATATGTTAAGAAAATAAAATGTGCTTTATGCGAAAGTGACAATAATAGTAGAGAAAATAAAATGGGCATTATTATTTCAAAATTTTCAGCAAATGAAATGTGAATAATCATTTATATTTGAACAGAAAATAAACGCTGCATTTGATATGTGCAGATTAAACAAAAAAAACCCATGAACTAGTGTTTTTAAATGTCCAAAAAAATAAAATGTGCATTATTACGTTGGTTTTTTTTTAATTGGCAGAAAATAAAACAAATTTATATAATGTTTAGTGGATATTGAATATTTCCGTATATATGTTAATAAAAACTAGATAAAAGATATGAACCTAAAAGGATTGAGGAAAGCACAATGAATTTATATATTTAAAATATGTCAGGTTTAATTTTGATCAACTTCTACAATATTGTTAGAAGTTGATCAAAATTATATATGAAATATTTCATATCACTCCTTTTATCAAAAAGTTGATCACCATTATTTCATGGTTTTCGATTTTATAACTATATATATATATATATATATATATATATATATATATATATATATATATATATATATATATATATATATATATATGTGTGTGTGTGTGTGTGTGTATGTGTTTGCGTGTGCATGTGTGTGTGTGTGTGTGTGTGTGTGTGTGTGTACGTGCGTGTGTGTGACGCCCCACCTGGAAACGGTATTAAGTCGGGATTTTCAATTTTGGATTTTTTGTACCCAATTAAAGTTTATTCTAAGCCTGAAAAGTTGATACCAAATTTATAAAATTCTGTTCATTCATTGCCGAGATATGACTGTTTGAAATAAGGTGAGTGTAAAAAATCAAGTTTTGAGAAAATTGATTTTGACGTTGAGGCCCATGTTTCATGCACAGGCGAATCAATGAACAAAGATAACTCCTTGGATACGGGCATTTAGAATTTGATGAGAGTAATAAAATTTAGCATTAGCTTTTAACTTTAACTTGAGATTTTATATTGCGTAATATCCACTAAGCATGTTCAAAGCACTTTACAAAGGATCACTGATCAACAGCAACGCGTAATGTGTAGAACGAGACATGATGCCTGTTAGGCGATATTACAGGGGTTTTTTTTCCAATAGAGACAGCACTGTTAACGGCCAGGTGCTCATTTTACACCTGAGTACAGTGAGAGAATGTGAGTAAAGAGCCTTTTCCAAGGACTCAACTATGCACCGATTGAGGCTCGAACGCAGGACCTTCCGATCTGAAAACGAGTGTCAAACCACGAGACAACATAGCCGCATTTAGAATAGTATATACATTTATTAATGAACATACACATCTTTGAAATAATCTAATTGTTCCCTTTGTACTTATTCATTATTATGTAATGATTAGATCAAGCAATCTTATTAAATTGTTCACTTGTTGAAGGGTTTTTGACATTTAATTATAAAATCAATGAATTAAAGATTATCATTGTGATATTTTTGTTTTATTTAATAAAGGAAATACGATTTCAAAATGCGAAAAGAACAGTTTATAGTTTTGAAGTACAGTTTCTGAAACTACAAGAAGCCAGGAGAACAGAGAGGGAAAGATCAAGAATGAACCTGAGAGAGAAAGATAAAGAATTAGAGAATAAACCACTCATACACGAGTGCAAGAGAGACAGAGAGAGAGAGAGAGAGAGAGAGAGAGAGAGAGAGAGAGAGAGAGAGAGAGAGAGAGAGAGAGAGAGAGAGATAGATAGAGAGATAGCAATAGAGAGAGATAGAGATGGAAAGATAGATAGATAGCTAGAGAGAGAGAGAAAGAGAGAGAGAGAGAGAGAGAGAGAGAGAGATTGAGATTGAGACTGCTTGCACATTATCGAAGGCAGGAGGGAAATAGAGCAATGGTTGAAGCTTTTATAAATGTGTGTGTATGTGGGCATATCCTAGTTGTCTTGACTTCTAATTTGTGGCAAATCTGGTGGCCACTTCAGTACGTTATCAAGGTGTCTTTTTTCATTTGTTCTATATTGAAGTTGCTATATTCATGCAAATAAACCTGATATAGCAAGCAAATGTACCCATGCAGTTTCAAATGGTGAAAATCGATAAACCAAATTCTGAATATTGAGATTGGAAAATGTTCTGAAAGCTGTAAGTCACCCTCTATTTGATAGAATTGAATTCTCCCAAAGAAGTAAATGTTTGAGATCACAAACTACAAAAACAAATCAACTTCTAAATTATTTTTTACCTCCTTTTGCGAGATGAAAAAAGTATTATCTTATCTTATCTTGATTCTATTACATCTCTCATTTGGGACTTCACACTATCAACAACAACAAAAAAAACCCAAAAAACAACAACAACAAAAAAACAAGCAAAATAACAACAACAACAACAACAACAAAATCCCGCAAAAAAACAACAACAAAACAAAACAAAAAACAAAAACAACAACAAACAATTTTTTTTAAAAAACCTCATGAAAACTTAGCCAAAATGACATAATTAGAGTACATTCCCACCATGAGAAATATAAGGTAAAGAGAAGTGCCAGATGAAAACAGAGAATAGAAATATCAAAATGTGGTGTAAGAGAGACAAATAATGGCAAGATAGCTCAGTGGCTAGTGTGCTACTTCTCACCAATCTCTGTATCTCATCTGATCGAGAGTCTGCCTAATGTGAGGCTGGGATACGCAGACGACTGGGCACTCGTTACTCAGAGTAAAGTGTGGACCCGTCTCGAGAGCGTACTCAGCGAGGACGTCACCAGACTCAAATCCTACTTTGACAAGTGGTACCTGAAGATGAACACTTCAAAAACCGTGGCCACTGCATTTCACTTATGCAGTGGTTGGCACACCCGTAAACTGAATGTCCTAGTCGGGGACCAGCCACTCCCATATGAGCCGCGTCCAAAATACCTAGGGGTGACGCTGGATCGCAGCCTTACCTATCGGGTTCATCTCGAAGGGGTTGCCCGGAAGATAGAGAAGCGGAATAGTCTTCTGAGGAAGCTGGCGGGATCGACTTGGGGCGCTAGCCAAGCGCTCCTGAGAACATCCGCCCTGGCACTATGCTATTCCACCGCGGAGTATTGCGCTCCAGTGTGGGGTAGAAGCAGAAACGTTGAGAAGGTGGATGTAAAACTTCGCAAGTCGATGCACATAGTGTCGGGAACGCTAGCAACAACCCTAGAGAATGGGGCCCGGTGATGGCAGCGATCCAGCCCCCCGATGTCCGGAGGGAGACCATTACGGGAAACTGGCTGAGTAAGATCAAAGAGAGAGGGAATGGGGATACCCCTCTCATGCGCATAATGAACGGTGCCCCCGTTTCGAGCCGAAATAAGTCCCGGCAACCCTTGTACGCAGAATCCCTGACTACGGACAGAGCTGCACATACGAGATGGAAGTCGGTTTGGACGAATTCAATCCCTCGTGGGGGCGGGGACCTACACTCCTCTAAGCTTGGTGAGAAGTTGCCAGGCTTTGATACCAGTAAGAGGAGACACTGGGTAGCTGCGAATCGGCTTCGGTCGAGGAGCTGCCTAACGGCCGGTGCGTTACATCAGTGGGGTCTAACTTCCTGTCCTTTATGTCCACGCTGTGGGCAAGAACCCGAAACGGCAGAGCATCTAGTCGAAAGGTGTGTTGTGACGATGCTACCGGGCGGGTTCGCGACGGTGCACGAATGCGGACCGGACTTTGCTGATTGGGTCGATCGTCATAACATAATAGTGTGAACCATAAGAAGCTGCTGCCTAATGGCAGCAATGCTTCATCAGTGGGGGATTTTCCACCTGTCCCACATGTCAAATGTACGCGTTGTGGACAAGAACCTGAAACCACAGAGCATCCAGTCGAGCGTTGTGTTGTGACGAGGCTAGTTCGTGAATTTACACATGTGAAGCAACGATTTCACTGCCTGGATTGGATAGATCATTATAACATTGCAATGTGAGACCATTAGACGCTGCTAATCAGCCAGGTGGAGAATTTCATATCAATTGGATCCTGAGTTTGTCTCTCTGACACTCTGAGATATTTTTATTCTCTGTTTTCATCTGGCATTTCCATATATACCTTATATTTCTCATCATTATTGATAAAAGTGCCAGCTCAACACTTTATTTGAACATTCCCACCACCAACCTAGGAGTTGAGAAGTATCAGAGAGATCATCCTTACTCCCACCCAGCCTGTCGTCTGCTCCTAGCTTCTGCTTGGTTGCATCAAAGTCAGCCTCAGGGGTTGTAAAACCACTGTGCTTCCCACCACCACCACCACCACCACCACCACCACCACCAACCGTTTCCGACTGCTGGGGTGGAACACGACGTCCTTGATGCAACAGACGCTCAGGGAAAAGCTTATCCAAGTCAGTGGAAAATTTCTCTAGAGAATCTTTGTGCTGCGTTACATCGACAGGTTTTTCTGGAAAAGAAAAATAGTAAAAACTTTTTAAAAAATATTCTTTTTCTTTTAGTCATAGCAGATTTAAACATCTTCAAGCTAAGATTATCAAACTATTTCAGCCTAAACACCAACAATGGTTGCCACATTCAACAACTCTCTCTGTTCTCAAATACAAATACTCAAAATTGAGTTGGCTTCGAGAAACATTCAGATTCAGAACATAAGTTGTAATCTTGCACACCAGTAGCCAGTTATATGGCTATTAGAGTTGTAATTTATTCTGATTACTTTCTTTCACTGCAGCTTTGGACCTGAAGCTCCTTGGTTCAAGTCCCACTGTCGACGATGCAAAGTGTTATTGAAACAGGCTCTATACTCACATTCTCCCATCATAACTCAGATGGAAAATCATTACCTGGTTTGTAATAGTTTGTATCTGTCAAAAATTTTCTATCAACACATAAAATTGAGCTTTTATATAGAGCAATATCCACTAAACGTGCTCAAAGCACTTTACAAGGGGTCCCTGGCCAACGACAAAACAATTTTTTCAGACAAATACAAAGCTGTTAACGGCCAGGTACTCATTTTACACCTGAGTATGGTGAGAGAATGTGAGTAAAGAGCCTTCTCCAAGGACTCAACTAGGCTCGAACCCAGGACCTTCTGATCTGAAAGCGAGTGTCATTCCACAAGGCTACATAGCCGCACAAATATTTCCACACATACAAGTATTCATCTGGTCATCACTATACTAACACAAAGCATCTCACCAGTGGATGTTATATGCCCATTACTGCCAGAACTCAGTCTTCGGGCTGCTTCCTCGTCCTTGTTGATGCGGAATCTCTCCTCACGAGAATGTCTCTTGTCATAACTCATGGCCAGGGCAAAGTAGGAGTAGTCTGCGGCTGCATATGTCAGCATGAATGCTGTGGTTACCACTGGAGCCAAAGAGTTGACATCACCGATGCAGATGAAGAGAAGGATGATGATGGTAATAACGACTAGAGCAAAGACTGGGACTTTGTTTGGGCCACGCTGGAAGAAGAGAAAGAGAGAGAGAGAGAGAGACAAGATAGACATATCAATGGAAAATCAAGATTTTCACCTATTGACTCTAAACCACCTGGAGCATTTATATAGTGCAATATCCACTCAATGTGATCAAAGCACATTGCAAGGGGTCCGTAGCCAATAGCAACACTTAACATGTAGGATGAAACATAACGCCTGTACATTTTTTTTTTCCTGACAGATACAATGCTTTTAATGGTCAGATACTGATTTTACACCTGGGTATGGTGAGAGAATGTGAGTTAACAGCATTTTCAAGAACTCAACTATACACCGTTCAGAGCAGGACTCAAACCCTGGTCCTTTCGATCTGAAGGTGAGCGTCATAGCACAAGACCACATAGCCACACAAAGAAGCAGTATGTAGTGCTGAAACAGATTAGTATAATAGAATATACTTGAGGTTAAAGCTGTGATTGTATACTTGTTTCTACTTGAATAATTCAGATAAAGTGCATGGCTGGATAGCTCTGTGGCGAGTGTGATTGCTCTCTCTCTCTCTCTCTCTCTCTCTCTCTCTCTCTCTCCCCCCCCTCTCTCTCTCTCTTTTTTTTTTGGACAGCCGGTGGGGCTCTCTGACACTTAATGGAGCATGTGACACTTTTAGGTCATTTCAGCACAGTGAAAACGGATATAAAAGAATAGTAAAAAGGCTTAAATCTAACTAAAGAATCAAAGAAAATAGCAAAAGGGAGACTAGCGTAAAGCGCTTTGAGCACATTAGTGGATATTGTGCTATATAAATTCTCTAGTTTTTTTGTGTGTTTTAGTCAAACAGAGATCAGAGGAGAATCCAGGAGAATTACAATATCCTTGTAGCTTAGCTAGTCAAATACTGCTCCAGGATCATACGACCTATAGGAATGCACTCAAATGGTTACAAAATCACAGCAATGGAGAGATGATTTAAAAGAGGAGAAATATCATCTCTCACAAAAAGATAAAATCATTTGACTGTTTCCCTCTCAACAAGAGACTCTATGCAGGGCTTGGGCAAAATCAAATAGATATACTACGCTACATGAAAAGAAAAATGATTTTGGAAAATAGAAGAGATCATGAATGTATGGACTTATGAAAAAATCCGCCAGCCTGGGGTGGCCAATGTTCTCCCACCCTTAGGGAAATTCCATCCACCACACAAAAAAAAAAACCCGTCCAAAGAACATGAATTTCAGGAAAATACACATCACACACAAACACACACTGCATTGGAGCACACACATATATAACATACCCCATGTCCCAAGAATCGTATAATGGGTATGACGTTCTCATTGGCTATCGACTGAAGAATCCTTGGTGGTCCATATAAACTCCCCATACACGAGGATACGGATGATAGGTAGAGACCAGCAAGCCACAACACTCCCACCACTGAAACCTGAAATAAAAATAGTATGTAACATAAATAAATTTAAATTTGGGGGGTCCTCATGGTTGAGTTGGTAAAACACCCACTTCACATACAAAGGGACGGATATCGATCCCGGTGTAGTACAGATTTTTTTTGTTATCCACTTGTCCAACCAGCAGTGATTGGGTAGTTGGGTCTGTTAGATCTGGTGGGAAGTAATGCGACTGGACATTCATCTTGTGTATGCTGTTGAGCAGAAATTCACACTTCATATATGGCATGAGACGGGAAAAGTCTCATTTTTGTGACAAAAGCATCACTTAGATAATACGCTAATCTGTATTACTTACCTGAAAAATGGATTATTTAAGGCATGAAAAACTTGACACACTGTATTATCTTCCTTTTTTTCACCCTGACACCCCCCTCCCCCCAAACACACCCACCCATAGGTGTTCAGCGATAGTCCGTTAAGAGCTTATTTAAACCAAGCTGAAATGACTTTCACTCTCCTGAGTTTATCCTAGCTTCAGTTTTATCCCAGGACAACAATAGCAATTGCTTGCTACCCTTTGGATAAGATGCCAGTCTAATACAAAGTACTGTAACTCTGCCAGATCTAACAGACCCAACTACCCAACCAATGCTGGGTTAACATTGAGTAAAGGGGGTCGTGATCCTGCCCGGAAACTTTGTCACAATACAAGGCTAACAAATTTACAAATTGAGCTTCTATATCGCACAATATCCACTAAATGTGCTCAAAGCACTCTTAAAAGGGGTTCCTAATCAACAGCAACACCTAACATGTAGAACGATACATGACGTCTGTCAGGCGATACAACATTTTTTTTTCCGGACAGAGACAACGCTGTTAATGGCCAGGTACTTATTTTACACCGGAGTATAGTGAGAGAATGTGAGTAAAGAGCCTTTTCCAAGGACTCAACTATGCTCCGAGCAAGGCTCGAACTCAGGACCTACCGATCTTAATGCGAGTGTCATACCACTTGACCATATAGCCGGCTAGACAAGATCCTCTGCGGTCTTGGACTCTTGTCCACAATGCAATGTGTACATGTGGGACAGGAGGAAAGTCAATGATCAGCTAAACTGATGAAGCAACACTGCCATCAATTATTACATCACATTATGTTACTTTCTGAAACCTTTTTGAACTTCCTCTGAGAAAGATTATAGAAATTACCTTTTCTGCTATCATGTAGTCATCCAGTAGGTAGCTTCTGACACAGGTGGCACCGAGAACTAGGATGAAGGCGATGTATAGGAATGTTCTGGAGAAATACGAATAGTGCTGTGTAATAGCCGATGATGATGATGATGATGATGATGATGATGATGATGATGATGAAAATGATAATGATGATGATGATGATGATGATGATGATGATGATGATGATGATGATGACCATGACTGATAACTCCAATAATTATGATTATAACAGCTGATGATAAACCAAAACTATCAAGACACGAAGGCTGGATGAAGACACATCCCATCATGCATAATGACACTAAAGATCACATGACCTCTGTAATGCTTACCCAACACCCAGAGCAGCCAAGGTTCCCTGTGGTATATTATGGAAAGGGTCCCTCAGATCCCCGCTCATGTTGATACCGGCAAGGATGCCCGTCACCGAGGCAAAGAAGAGCCCGAAGATGGTGAAGAAACTCTCCCCCTCTGCGAAGTCTGGGCCGGAATTGTTGGCGAAATTGTCATCATTGTATCCTGTTACTCCTTTTTCTGAAATTTATGGGAGGGACGTAGTTGTTTACTTTAAACATATGTTTGTTTTCTTCAAATGTTACCCACGATCCTAATCTGAAGTTATGAAAATAAAATAAAATTCCCTTTGTTCATTCCCAATGCGAAATTGGTCTTTAGAGTCTATTCCATGGAAAGACTGATATAACCCAGGAGTTAGCCGCAGGTCAGCACTGAAAAGTGAAGCCATTGATTGGAATTATGATGGTGATGATGATAATAATGAGGATGGTGAGAATGGTGATGATGATGATGATGATGATGATGATGATGATGATGATGATGATGATGATGATGATGATGATGATGAGGATGATAATGATGACAATAATGATGGTAATGGTGATGGTAATTATGATGAGCACCAACACCACCAAAGTAACAGTAACGACAATGATGCCGCTGATTAGTAATTAGTGACCAGGAAGCCTAATGATAATGACAGTTACAAAGGGAGGTCCTGATAGCTCAGCTGGTAGAGCACTCAGTTCAAATGCAAAGACACCGAGATCAAACCTGGCTGAAGACAAGATTTATTCCAAACCTCCTGTACACCTGGCAGGGGTTGACTAGCTGAGTCTGTTAAATATAGATGAAAGTACTTTTCATAGTCTAGCGTCCTATCCAAAGCAGTGGCGGTTCTAGCCTATTTATAGTGGTGGGGCAAAGATGATTCGGTCATATATATATATATATATATATATATATATATATATTAATATATATATATATATATATATATATATATATATATATATATATATATATTATATATATATATATATATATATATATATATATATATATATATATATATTATATATTTCAACTTAAAAAAAATAAAATATTTCAACCACAAATAATCACATTCACAATGAAAGGACAATACCAGTAGATTTTAATTATTCCAAACGTAATCAAAAAGGAATCACGAATGAGAATACAACAAAAAAATAAAGCGACGAGACAAAATGCGACAACACCTTGACAATACAAGTCCATTTCGTTCACTCGAAAAATTAAAGAGATGCTTTAATCCCTCAACGGCGAGATTGATATTTCTGTTACATTTTCAGAAGTACGTAGTAACTTTAAATTTTTCATCGAGAAGCAACAACCGCGATATGACTCGAGTTTCATTCAGAGCTCAAATTGCATCATTTTTACTGCTCTCTTGGTGGTTAGAATGATTGTGCCGGTGGTGGTAGCAGTTGGAATAATGGTAGCGATGGTGGTGGTGGTGGAGGAGGAGGAGGAGGAAGAGGAGACGGTGAGGGAGGATGTAATTATGGTAGTGGTTTTGGTGGTGCTGTTGGTTAGAATGATAGTTGTGGAGACGATGACGAAAATTATATGATGATGTTGATATTGTTTTTATTGCTATTGTAGTATTTGTTGTTAATGTTGTTGTTGTTGTTAATGATGATGATAATGATGGCAACGACGATGTCGTCGACAATGATGATTACCGTACGATATTACAAAGTTTATTCAATCTTAGGCTTTCGCCATTAAATCATACACTTTGATGACAACATACATGAAAGTGGAAAAAAATGGTAAATGGAACCAAACAATAAATTGTTACCATTAATAACCACAAAAAATACAACAATCGTAATACCACCAATATGTACAAAATAATAATAATAATAATAATATAATAATAATATAATAATAATAATAATAATAATAATAATAATAATAATAATAATAATATAATAATAATAATAATATTACCATCATCATTACTACCACCACCATCACTATTACCACCACCACCACCATCACCATCATTATTACGTTTCCAATCCGTTTTTCTCGTTTTTTAAAAATTTGATACCTTAATAGACGAAAATTCCGGTGATTTTTTAAAGGATAGTTAAAATATCTACCATTTTATTAACCCTGAAAACTACGATTTTTATTTTCCTATTTCAAGTAGGCAGGTCTGCTATGACAAGTATCAGTTCCATAGTCAAAAAAAGACAAATTAAAAACAAAGTTTACTTAATCTTAGGCTTTCGCCAATAATTCATACAATACAATTAAGACAAATTAAATAATGCTACCAATCTCTCCTCATGCATTCGTTAGACTATAACAATAACGACCGTGTTATCTTTAGTCCTTACCCAACCAACCCCTAGCTTCCCGATTCTTCATCGCGAACTATTATGTATGTATTAGCTTCAGGACGGGCAAGTACGGAATCTGCCCACCCTTCCTTTAAACGTCTTTATTTCCTCTATAACTTAGAATTCAACTCTCTCCTTTCTCAGAAGAGTATTTCTCGTATACTAATTCAATTTTTGAGTAAACCAAAATGGTGGGGGTTGTATTTTATATATTTATTTAGTCGTGACTTCTGAATAAAAGTGTTTTATTAGAGGGAATGCAATAGAAAATACATTGTTTTGCAAAAATATTTAGTCTGGCAATAAAAATACAGCGGTAATTACTTTAAGAATTTTTTTAAAAAAGGAACAAATTAATTTGTTTAAAAAAAAACAAAACAAAAAAACAAAACAAACAAACAAATAAGACAACAATTTAAATAAATGAATTTTGAGAAGCACTAAAGAAAACGAGAAAAAAAGAGATAATTTAAATGGATAAACAAATATATTAAAACAACACAAGTTAATACTAACTTGATATAATATTAGTAAATTGATACATTTAATTCAATACTGGAACCTTCCCAATGTTATTACATCAATGGTACCAGCACAAGTAAGGCAATAAATAAAAAAAAGTTCGTTTGCCAAAATCTCTATTTAGTGCTCACTGGTTTATAAGGTGGGCTCATTTGAATTAGCCCGACCTAGAACTAGAGAGGCCAGACAGCAAAATCACCGTCAGGCGACGTGACGATGAGATGACGATGTGGGCGGAGTGGAGTGGTTGGGAAAGGGGGGGGGGGGGTGATAAAAAAAGAACAGGAGCGTATCCTGGTTTATGCATTACGGGGTGCATGGTGATTCGCAATCTATCAAAAATACATACAAATTGATTTCAGTACGAAGTATCAAGTTTAAGTACTAACTTTTAAAATTATCTAATTTAAATTAGATTATTTCGGACCTGGTAATACAGCTTATAACTTGAAAAAAACAGGCTGGTATTTGCCCACCCTGCCCAATATTACCAGCCGTCCCTGATCCAAAGGGTAGCAAGCAATTGCTAATGCCAGTTTCACGCCATAAAGACTGGGATAAACTTTGGCTCCATGCAGCTAATGAATCTGATGACAGGTTTGCCACATGTTCAAAGACAACAACAATGAAAATGTGATAATGTCCAAAATCATGATCAATATCTTATCTTATCTTTTCTTAAGCCTCTCCTTACCACCTATAATAAAAACAATAACAAATCGTTTGTATAGAGCGCAAATTCCACGAATTCATGCTCTAAGGCGCTTTACAATAAAACACGAACTCACAAAGGGAAAATAAAATAAAGACTACACCACTGAAGCAGTTCAGTCTTTAAATTGGACTTGAAAGAGTTAAAAGTTGGAGAGTTTCTGGTTGTGGGGGACAGGGAATTCTAGATATTTGGAGCTGCATTAGAGAAAGATCTGTTGGAAAAATTTGTTCTTGATGTAGACCTAGTTTCGAGTTGAATGGAGATGGAGGATCGAAGATTTCGATGGTATATTGACACATAAGAGAGATTTGATATTGGACCTATTGGAAAATTCACATTTGTTACGATGCAACCGTCACTTTTCTCATACAGATTTCATTTCTTTTTAATATAGCTATAAAGACTTGACATTCTGTAATAGGGTTCATATTGTCGAACAATATTATGTATAGAATGTGCTTGTTGCTTTTCTGTTTGAGTAGGAAATGTCTGTTTTTGTGTTAAGTGGGTGTGAAGTTTTTGGGGAAAATTCTGAAAATGGCTGATAAGGAGAGGGTAAATCCCAATACATTAATTATAACAGTAATTGTCTTGAACCAACCACCAAATCCACAGCAGATACGAAATATCAAATTCACGCTATAAAAGCCTGGATAAACACCGGATTCATGGGCCTATTGGCTCAGAAGGACCACTAAAGTTACAAAGAGACACCAACATTGATATTATCCCATTATATACCAGGCCTGGAAGTATTATATAGCGCAATGTCCACTAAACGTATTCAAAGAGCTTTATAAAGGATCCCTGACCAACAACAACACGTTACATGTAAAACAAGACATGACGCCAGTTATGCGATATTACAATTTTTTTCCCACAGAGACAATGCTGTTGACATCCAGGTACACATTTTACACCCGAGTACGGTGACTAAATGAGTAAATGTGAGTAAAAAATCCTTCTTCCAATGAATCAACTATGCGCCGAGTGAGATTCGAACCCAGGACCTTCTGATCCAAAAGCGAGTGTCATACTACCAGACCACATAGCCGCATACATACCAGATGTTGTCTTGACAAGCGAGTGTCATACTACTAGACCACATAGCCGCATACATACCAGATGTTGTCTTGACAAGCGAGTGTCATACTACTAGACCACATAGCCGCATACATACCAGATGTTGTCTTGACAAGCGAGTGTCATACTACTAGACCACATAGCCGAATACATACCAGATGTCGTCTTGACAAGCGAGTGTCATACTACTAGACCACCGCATACATACCAGATGTTGTCTTGACAAGCGAGTGTCATACTACTAGACCACATAGCCGCATACATACCAGATGTTGTCTTGACAAGCGAGTGTCATACTACTAGACCACATAGCCGCATACATACCAGATGTCGTCTTGACAAGCGAGTGTCATACTACTAGACCACCGCATACATACCAGATGTTGTCTTGACAAGCGAGTGTCATACTACTAGACCACATAGCCGCATACATACCAGATGTTGTCTTGACAAGCGAGTGTCATACTACTAGACCACATAGCCGCATACATACCAGATGTCGTCTTGACAAGGGAGTGTCATACTACTAGACCACATAGCCGCATACATACCAGGTGTTGTCTTGACAAAGGAACCAACCACCAGATCCATGGCAGACAAGAACAGAATGAGGAGAAGAATGAGCTGGAGTCGGATGACCCATTTTACCCCGGACACGTTCACGCCTGTTGTAGAAAAAGGTGAAAAAAAATTGTAAGATTTTGATTTATATTAAAAAATAAACATTTAAAACATACACACACACCACACACACACACACACACAAACACACACACAAACACACACACAAACAAACACACACACACACACAAACCTGAGCATTTATTGCAAAGTGCTTTGCTCGGGGTCACCAGCCAATGAGTGTACAAAACCAACCAAATCAAGCAACACTGAGATAAATCAGTCCCATATGGAAAGGTCTTGGTTAAAGTTAAAGGGGACAAACTGGTTCCAATCTCATTGGAAGTGTTAAACCACTCTTCCGGAGAACTGGATGCACACCTTGTGTAAGTTATCTTCTGGTTTCAGAGTGATGGCATCTTATTTTCTAGTCTAAATAATATATGCTAGTTGTCAATAAAGATCATTCATCATCGCTCGTTTACGCCCCGTAATCCTAAGAATCGGCCCATATATCCTGCTACAAAAATAGTTATGCCACTTATGATTCACTATGTAACGTATTCGTTATTAAACCTTTGAAAATCTGGTTACATGCACACTTCCAATGATTTTGGAATCGGAAAAGTAGAGGGTGTGACGTCACGACTTTTTTCCCCTATTATTTTCTTTGTCCACTAAACAAGGGACTGAGTGTGGTAGATAATGCATCCACTCAATACAATACCAAATCAACGATTTGGATAACATAATATATAGATAGTATGCTCTTGGCTAAGAAGCTCACAACATTGCCATCTGGAAGTATAACGGACCAACACACAAAACTGTGTGTACCCATGATCGTTTATAGTTAGGTCATAAATGCGGATGGCAAAAACAATAACAAAGACCTGAGTGACGTCAACTTCGAACTATCTATACACGATCAGGCAGTCGACAACTATTCATTTACTATTCTACCAATGTCATTACTTACCTAACAGCAACATGACAACACCGCAGGCGACCGCCCTGGCAACCCAGGGGTTTTCAGTTCCGATCAAAGTGGCGATGGACTCTCCAAAACCCATCACACTGAGCGAACAGCTCACAGACTGTAAACGTGAACAGGGTGACAGTTTAGAATATATAAAGATAACGTTATATTGATTGATTGATTGATTGATTGATTGATTGATTAGTTAGTTGATTGATTGAATTTATCTACCTAAAATTATATTGATTGAGTGGATAATTGATCAATTGGTTGAATGATAGAATGAAATGATTGACTGATTGATTTACTGAATATATCAAACGAAAATTATATCGACTGACTGGTTGATTGATTAATTGATTGACTGATCAATTGGTTGAATGATAGAATGAACTGACTGATCGATTTATTTATTGAATATATCATACAAAAATTATATTGATGGACTGGTTGATTGATTTATTGATTGATTTATTGATTGATTGATTGATTGACTAGCTGATTGATGTATTTGTTAGTTGAGTGATTGACTGGCTGATTGGTCGAATGGTTTATTATTTAATTGAATGATTTATTAATTAATTGATTGATTGATTGATTGACTGTGTGATTGGTGTATTGGTTGATTAATAATTCATTCATTGCTTGATTGACTGACTGACTGATCAATTAATTGATTGATTGATTGATTGATTAATTGATAGACAAACCGACTGATTACCTGAGCAAAGCAATAAATGATTCCAATACTGCCACCGATTCTCCCACCCATGATGTGAGAGATGAGGAAATAGACGCCTCCACTCTCCACCTTGCATCTCTCACACACCCCGATGGCACTGAGGGTGACGATCAGCACGATGGAGACGGACAGTAGAACGGTCAGGACGGACAGGCCTATACCGGCATTGCCCTGTATGGGATGGGGGAGGGGGGGGGGGAGGATAGAGGAGGATTTTAGATATGTAGGTATGTTATAGCAGCAGATGGTGGTTTAAAAACACAACAATCAAAAACTTGAGGTCTTATATAGCGCAATATCCACTAAACGTAATCAAAGCGTTTTGCAAGGCAGGGATCCCCTTGTCAACGGCAACACTTAATATGTAGGACAGACAGGCTTATAACAGCATTGCCCTAGATAGGGAGGGGGGAGGGATGGAAGAAAAATGGGGGGGGGGGGGCTAGAGGAGGATTTTAGGTATGTGAGTATTTTAGAGTAGCGAATGACTTGAGATTTTTTTTAAAGCGCAATATCCACTAAACGTGCTCAAAGCACTTTACAAGGAGTCCCTAGTCAACAGTAACACTAAACATGTAGGAAGAGGCATGACGCCTGTTAGGTGATATTACAAATATTTTTTTTTCGGTCAGACAACGCTGTTAATGGCCAGGTACTCATTTTACACATGAGTACGGTTAGAGACAGTGAGTAAAGAGCCTTCTCCAAGAGCGGGACTCGAAACCAGGACCTTCCGATCCGAAGGTGAATGTCATATCACTAGACCTCATAGGCGTTTAAAGAAACGCATATTATTACTGTGGAATCCTGATAAAGCCAACACCGTCGGAGCATAAAAGATTGGTTGATTTTAAGCAAGTTGAAATTATCCACTATCAATGGAACACACCTAGGTAAAGAACGGGGTATTTGGTTTTCAGCAGAGGTTGACTTTAACTGTATTGACTGTATGTGGAGTCCACTATATATATATATATATATATATATATATATATATATATATATATATATATATATATATATATATATATATATATATATAATAACGTTCACGGTGGAAGGGGTTGGGGGGGGGGGGGGAGAGACAGTAAGAGGGGTGTGATAAAAGTGATCTGAGCGATGTTGTTGTTGATGATGATGGTGATGATGATGATGATGATGATGATGATGATGATGATGATGATGATGATGATGATGATGATGATAGGGGCAGTGGTGATGAGGTCAATAATTATGGTGCTTGTTGTAGTGGTGGTTATGATGATGGTGGTGGTGGTGGTAGTGGTGATGATGATGACGATGATGATGATGATGATGATGATGATGATGATGATGATGATGATGATGATGATGATGACGACGACGACTATAATGATGATGATGACGATGAACGATAATGATGGTGATAATGATGAAGTAACACAACAATGATTACAGAAAACCATGAAATCATATAATAGTATGACCAGGACGAGAGGGCCGGCTTGCTACCTATAACCAAAGAGTGTTTAGGGTAACGTAGTTACCAAGAGCTCTCACTTCTCTTAACCGCAATGCTATTGTCGCGTGCCAGGCGAGACAGCGAGGTGGGTGTGCTCCGTGTGTATCATGCGCGCTAGGCTTACTGATACAATGAAGAAAATACGAGTAGAAGACGGAAGATGCGTGGCTTCACCAAAAGCGGGAAGTGAGAGCTCTTGGTAACATAACAATCGTTACCTACACGCTCTTTGCTATAACACCTACCACAATCCATCCCATACGCAAGAAGATGACGACACTGAGGATATTGATGAGACATGACGTGAACACACCGTCCCACGTGCCGAACAAGACGGGCTGGGAAATGAAGAAGTTGGATTTCCACCATGGCTGGTTGGAGGCCTGGAGGGAAAAGAAAGATAAAAATAAAATCAAAATCTGTGGATTCTATGCGTTTAGTTTAAAAAAAAAAAGCCTCACAACATTCGCCAGCCGGATATTTATGCTATGCGTTTAGTTGTTTTGTTTTTTAAAATCAAAACATCTGCGGGTCGGATATAGATAGAATGCGCTTGGCCAAGTAGTTCACAACATTGCCATCCGGAAGTATAACGGACAGACACACAAACTCTATGTAACCATGAACTTTTATAGTCTGGTTAATACAGTTTAGTGAGAACAACTCACAAACGCGGATGGCAAAAACAATAACAAAGGCCTGATTGACGTCATCTTCGTTCTATCTATAACGTACCAACGCACAAAACGGTATAGATAGAATGAAGTTGACGTCACTCATGTCTTTGTTATTGTTTTTTTTTTTGCCATCCGGATTTATGAGTAATTCTCACTAAACTGTATTAACCAGACTATAAACGTTTAAGGTCGGATGGCAATCTTGTGAGTTTCATAGCCAAGCGCATACTATCTATAACCTTAAACATTTAAAGTCTGATAAACACAATTTAGTGAGAACTACTCCATAAACAGGGCTGGCTAAAAACAATAACAAAGAGCTGAGTGACGTCAATTTCGTTTCTTTTAAGAACATTAATTTTGCGGGCATAGCTTGTATTGACTGAATGCGTTAGCTACCAAATCCAGTCCCTTGATTGGTGACTCAATGGTGATTTGAAAGACCCATCCGCATGGAACTGGAATCTCAGCTGGAAAAAACACATATTAAAAAGTTTAGCCAGAAAACTCGTCCTTCAAATATCGATCGATTTAATTGACTTTTTCATCTTGGCAAAAACTCTCAAACCCTGGACTTCTATAAATTTGACTGTTTCCCTCCCAGCTAGGGTATCCGGCCATGGCAAGGACAAAACCAGTATATCTCATTCCAAGACAAAGACAGAAAGCATGTTGGAAAACAGGTTTGTAAATATCTCCTTGCTCACTATGGGAGAGTTGTAGGAATCATCAAGCCATTAGAAATATTGTACACATTAGAATTAACTCACTCAATCCTAGAGATTTTTGCTACTTTTCAAAATTGGAGAAAAATGTATTAAAAACGATCGTTTACATATATATTTTTATTCAACTATCATTAACTTGTAATTATTAAAAACACAAGCTTTGATACTACGCCTATAATTTGTCTCAAAAAAATGTAATAAAAAGGCATGGGGTAAAAGTAATCCGGGTAAACAACGGATATAGTCGGTGTTAGGGTTGAGTGAGTTAATAGAGTTCTTATTATACTGTTCGAGTTCACAGAGTTGGACATAACCACGGGACGCAATAGTTGATAAACGCATTCCCCTAATTTAAAAAAAAGGGGAGTCTTTCAGAGCCATAGACCCATGGAGCCGGAGTTTATCCCGTTAAAACGGACAATAGCAATTGCTAGTCTATCGCAAAGTACATTCCACCAGATCTATCAGACTCAGCTACCCAATCACTTCTGGGAGGACGGGGACGGGGGGGGGGGGGGGGGGGGGGGGGGGGGGGGAGGACTGCACCCGGATCGATCCGATCTCGGTCCCTTTGCTTGTGAAGCAGTGGTCTACCAACTAAGCTATCGGGACCCCCCCCCCCCCGACCCCCATTCCCCCAACACCCAGACCAAAATATTAATATGTAGTTGTGTTAAAAGGATAACATCCAAGTCCCTTGAATTTCGATTTAACCCAGGTTTACAGTCAGTTCTTATTGATGATATACGTTTAGGTCAAATACTCACAACATTTGACAGACTGACACAACGTATTAACACACAAAACTGTGAGTCACCTTGAACATTTATAGTCTATAGATATAATTTAGCGAGAACTAATCACCAAAACGGCTGCAGAAAAATAATTACAAAAAAGTTAAATGACGTCGATTTTGTTCCTTCTATTACGATAAGGTAAGATCTCTGAGAGATGGCCTTGACCCCTGATGCAGGCTAAGGCTGTACACTGAGTGCATTCAATTTCCTCTTCCTTCCATTTGACCTTTCCTCTAAGTCCGTCCCGTATTTCATCATTGCAAAGTGAGTACAACCGTAGCCATCGTTAACTTATAGCCTGACACTAACCAAAAAATGACGTCAAAATGCCAGTCTTTGGCCAAAAAGAAAACAAATCGTGAGTTGTATTCAATCGTTCAACCAATGGGATCACTTGTTTTCATGAGCACTACTAACGACAACTCACTAGGCGGTGCAAAAAAAAAAAAAATAATGACGTCAAAATGCCAGTCTCTTTTCAGTGTCAGGCTATAACCTTACGAAGGCCACGGTGCAACTCACTTGTTTTAGTTGTCGAACCGAACAGGAATCGAACGCGAACGTTTTATCTCGGAATTAAAATTCCTTTAAATTTCCTACCAACAAATTGAAACAACACACGGAGTTTCTTTGTTATTGTCTTTAGAACACCTTTGGGTGATCAGTTCTCACTAAATAAATGTTTGAATATTAATATAAACGTTTTAGGTTACACGTAGTTGTTTTTTTCTTTTTGTTTGTATTGTTTTTTTTGTTTTGTTTGTTTGCTGATATGTTTCATGTGTTTGTTGTGTGTAAATTACAGAAATTAATGTACAGCGTCAATGACACACTAATTATTCACGAACAGGAGACGAAATTGAATGCACTCAGTTAACAGCATAAGATCTCTACCATGTTTCGCCAGGATCTTCGCCAAAAATGAAAATACATTTGCATTGAATGTCTTAACCCTTTAAAGTCAAGACACTTTTATTTCTTAATTCAATTTGCTTATAACTGCAGACGAACGTGCACACAATATTCTGATAACAGAAACTGATTAAAACTTTCCTTATCAACCATTTTCAGAATTTCCCCAAAATTTCACATCCACCCAACACAAAAATAGTTTTTTCTAACTCAAACAGAAAACCAACAAATACGTTTTATGTATAATATTGATCAGCAAAATGAACTCTACAACACAGTGTCACGTTTTTATAACTATAATAAAAGATTTTTTCTTTAAATCTGAATGATAAAAGTGCTAATAAAAGTGCTGATAAAAGTGGATCGTAACGAATGTGACGATTTTCCTATGGTTGGCAAGGAGAGGGTTAAGCAGTAGGTTTTTGACCAATCAAATAATTGCACGTCGCTACAGACCATACCGGTTTCATCGAGAGGAAAGTAATAACGATGCGACTCGGACATCATGCGAAGCACAAGTCGCATCCTGTGTACTCCTTTCTTTAATTAAAATAATGATGAGTTCTGAAATTTCAGGTTAGCGTAAAAATTTATAGATGGAACAAAGTTGACGCCACTCAGCTTTTTGTTATTGTTTTTATACACAATGTTGACTGATTAGTTCTCACCAAAATCTATCAATCATGCTATAGATAGAACGAAATTGACGTCACTCATGTCTTTGTTATTGCTTTTTGCCATCCGTGTTCACGAGTAATTCTCACTAAACCAGACGAGAAACGTTCAAGGTTACACACATTTTGTGTGTGTTGGTGAGCTGTATTTCCGGATGGCAATGCTGTGAGTTTCTTTGACAAATGCACAGCATCTATATATAGTGTGCGCTTGGCTAAGAACCTCACAACATTGCCATCCCGAAGAATAACGGACCAACACACAAATCTTTGTGTAGCTTTGAACGTATATAGTTTGGTTCATACCGTTTAGTGAGAATTACTCATAAACGTGGATGGCAAAAATCAATAACAAAGACCTGAGTGACGTCAACTTCATTCTATCTATAAACTTTGAAAGTTACACATAATTTTGTGTGTTGGTACGTTTTATGAGGCTGACGTACGTTGTGAGTATTTTACCTAAAACAATAGAATCAATAACCAAAACGCTCGAAAGGATTAAAAACAACCACTTACAGTAAATTAAAAGAAAAGGATTAACAAAAAACAAACAAACAAAACAAACAAACAAAACAAACAAACAAAAAACAAAACAAAATCCAATCACTTTCAGTAAATGAAAAACAATCACATCGGTAAAGTGAGCGACGCATGTCACGAGATTATAGTTATCTAGTACGCTCACTAACCAGGTTGATAATGTGGCGGGTTGGTGGTGGTGGTGGTGGTGGTGGTTGGGGGGGGGGGGGGTGAATGTGTGGAGATAAAAAATATTCCGATAGATTGAGATTTAAGAATACAGATAACATACATTGGCGTATCGTCAGAAAATGAATATCATTTAGTGTGTGTGCGTGTGGCAAGGTTCCAGCCAGACGTGCTAAGGAATTTTAAAAGAAGAAGAAGAAGAAGAAGAAAAAAGATAAAGAAAGAAGAAAACGGAAAAAAAAGAAAAAGAAAAAGAAAAATAAAGAGAAAAAGAAAAAGAAAAAAAAAAAAGAAAGAAAAAGAAAAGTTAGAGATTGAGACAGGAAATACACGGGGAGACAATCAATCAAACAATAAAGAACTATATAAATTAAAATAAATAAATAAATAAATAAATAAATAAATAAATAAACATACAACTAAATTAATAACTAAATAAATAAATAAATAAATAAATATTAAGGAATGTCGGAAATCGATTTTGGCCATGTATTATCGTGATTAAATGTGTTTATTCAAGAGACGAGATGTCACATTTTCACCATTTTATTTCTTGATGGTAAATCGATGGTTTCTCCGTGACCTCAAGTTGCTGCTATGCCTGGCAAACGTTTAACGTGGATCCTTTTTAACTATTGTCTTATAGTATACGACTCTCGGGTTATTCAATCAATCAACAATACGGTGCTTACGCCTTTAAAAATTACGTCAGTTATCATATATATTTATTCTTTAAAAAAAAAAATAGGAATGGGGATCAACATTGTTCCGTACAGCGAAGGTTTAATTTTTATCATCGAGTACAAAAATTCCTGGCAAATCTAAAAAATTATAAAACTTTTTTTTCACAGATTGATATATCTACTTGCAAAACTTTCTTAAAATTTAGGATAATTCCATTATCCATTGATTCAAATGGTTAGTTAAGAATACCAGATGGGGTGTAATCATGGGTCCTTAACCGGTGGCCTTCGGATTTACCATTTTGTGGCCGTCGATGGCTCAAAAGATTCGTCTCGATCTATGTTAATGTCCAAAATCATCGGGAATTTATTAGTAGATCGTAACATGTACCGATAATGTTTTCGTTTCGCTTAATTAATCTGCATAGGTTTGTAAAACAGAGAAGATAGCTCAACCAATAAATCATTAATTTATTGGTTTCCATGAGCACATCTCACAACTCACTTTTCACTTTCGTTTGGTAATTTTTTGATCAGTATCATGTATCAGGCGACATAAAAAATCCACTAACGCTCAATTATCATCATGCGAGCAAAACAGCAGGTCGGTCTCTCTCTCTCTCTCTCTCTCTCTCTCTCTCTCTCTCTCTCTCTCTCTCTCTCTCTCTGTGTGTGTGTGTGTGTGTGTGTGTGTGTGTGTGTCTCTGTATGTATGTATGTGTATGTATGTGTGTGTGTGAGCGCGCGGAGAGAGAGAGAGAGAGGAGAGAGAAAGAGAGAGAGAGAGAGAGAAGAGAGAGCGAGAGAGAGAGAGAGAGAAAGAAAGAGAGAGAGAGAGAGAGAGAGAGAGAAGAGAGAGAGAGAGAGAGAGAGAGAGAGAGAGAGAGAGAGAGAGAGAGAGAGAGAGAGATTGAGTATGTGTGAGTTTGTGTCTGTGCGCTTGCGTGTACGTCTAACTGGGATAACATTAAATCAATCAATAGAACAGCTACCGAATTCGATATAGATTTTAGGCCAGTATTTCCTATAATAGATTATATTTTCCTGTGCTATTTTACATCTGTATAATCCGGCGTGCAGTATAATCACAACACTTATCATTACCACCCCCTTCTTTAACCCTTTCAAGGCGGCTTTTTATTCATTATTATTTTTTTTTCTTTTGTTTTGTTTCTGGTTATGTTTTCTTTTTTTATGACTCTCAAATCATAACGTTTCCCTTTTATGTTACTGTCCCTGTAGCTCAGTTGGTAGAGCACTCGCTTCACACGCAAAGGGACCGAGATCTATCCCGGGTGCATTCTAGATTTTTTTTCTGCATTCCCCCCCCCCCCCCCATCCACTGATTAGCTAACTGGATCTGTTAGATCCGGCAGAAAGTACTTGCGATAGACTAGGGTCCTATCCAAAGAGTAGAAAGCAATTGCTATTTTCCTTTTCATGCTATAGATAGAAAGGAATTGATGTCACCCAGCTCATTATTAATTATGTTTAGCCAGCCATGTTTATGAGTAGTTTTCATTAAATTGTATTAACCGGACTATAAACGTTCAAGGTTACACATAGTTTGTGTGTTGATACGTTGCATTCGACTGGCGGATGTTATGAGATTTTAAAAAAAATAAACGCATAGCACCAAGATATTGTTGAAAATGAAAAACTATGTGTAACCCTGAAAGTTTATAAATAGTTCGATGTTGACGTCACTCAGGTCATTGTTATTGTTTTTTGCCATCCGCGTTTATGAGTAATTCTCACTAAATTGTATTAACCAGACTGTAAACGATCATGGTTACACACAGTTTTGTGTGTTGGCCAGTTATACTTCCGGATAGCAATGTTGTGAACTTCTTAGCCAAGCGTATACTATCAATAGATGGAACGAAGATGACGTCACGTAGGTCTGGATAATACAGTTAAGTGAGAATTACTCATAAACGTGGATGGCAACAAACAATGACAAAGACCCCAGTGACGTCACCTTCAATCTATCTATAGATAGTTCAAAGTTGACGTCACTCAGGTCTTTGTTATTGTTTTTTTTTGCCATCCGCGTTTATGAGTAATTCTCACTAACCTGTATGAACCTGACTATAAACGATCATGGTTACACACGGTGTTGTGTGTTGGTCCGTTATACTTCCGGATGGCAATGTTGTGAACTCCTTAGCCAAGCGCATACTATCTATAGAGTCAATCAAAATTCATGAGTCTTGGGAAAACATCAAAGTGTCTCCACAGTCTAAGTGTATAAAAAAAAAGATAAATTTTTTTAAAAATGAACAATGATATAGTGCAATATCCACGACACGTACTCAAAGCGCTTTACAAGGAGTCCCTAGCCAACAGCAACACTTAACATAAAGAACAAGCGATAACACCTGTTAGGCAATATAACAGTTGTTTCTTGTTTTTTTGTTTTTTTTTTTTTGGGGGGGGGGGGGGGTTTCTAACATAGACAACGATGTTAACGGCTAGGTACTCATTTTACACCTGGTTATGATGAGAGAGTGTGAATAAAGAGCCTTTTATCCTCTCCTTACCACCCATAGGAAAATCGTCACATTCGTTACGATACAACCAACATTTTTCTTATTCAAATTTCTCTTGTAAATCATAAAATTTAAAGAAAATGAACAGTGTGTTGAAGAGTTATGTTTTGCTAAAGAAATTATGTATTGCAAAAACTTACTGCTATTTTGAGTGATAAAAAATTATGTGTTAGTTGGGTGGAAAATTTTTGGGAAAATCCTGAAAATGGCTGGTAAAGAGAGAGAGTTAAATGACTCAACTAAGCGCTAGCGCTGCTCAGAAACGGACTTGAATTCTCGACCTTTCGGTCACAAAGACCTTTCGATACAAACGCCAGTCCCTCACTACTGCACCATCGATCGACCGGCTTGCACGTAGTGTGTGTTTATCAAACTACAACCCCCGGGCCGCATCGCTGTCACTTTATCTACACGATCTCTTTGCCAACCCGACACGATAAGATGTAGGCTTAGATTAATATCGAACTGTAGTTGTAAAGGGTTTACTTCAGATCGATATCTTATTATATCCCACATATCGATAAATGGTTTAGTATGAAGTCACAACAATATCAAAACGCCTTTTTTTCTTCTTTCCTTTTACATTCTGACCAGAAAAGCTGTACTCCATACCATATTATGGGCCAATAAAAACAACCAATAATATGACATATCGACAAAAAATACCGATAAAAACAATCAATATATCATATCGACCAACAGAAACTTAGACGTCTCAAATTCTCATCTGATGACTGTCTATGAATATTTGTATTGTTTTTTGTTATTTGTTGGAGGGGTTTTGAGTCCGAAACGAAACGTTCCGTATTTTTGCCATTTTGTTCACCTCGACCACTAAAAACTGGCCAGGACGTATTTTAGGCGAGGAAGGGTTTTGAGCCAGATACGTTCCGTCCGATTAAAACTTTGACAAAACGTTCCAAATTCTTCTCTGATGTCTATTCTGTGTTTTAAGTATTATATGAATGCCTTTATTGTGTTTTTTTTGTTTTGTTTTGGTTATGAACTGAAGAAGGGTTTTGAGTCCGAAACGTTCCGTATTTTTTGCCATTTTGTTCATCTCGACCAAATAAAAACTGGTACCAAGACGTCCCGATTATTTCTCTGCTGTTTGTTTGAAGTTTTAAGTAATTTAAGTTTTTAATCGTTTCTGTTATTTGTTGAAGAAGGATTTTGATCCCGAAACGTTCCGTATTTGGTATTTGGCTCTTTTGTCGAAGCTGTTATAGATAGAATGAAGTTGACGTCACTCTGGTCTTTGTTATTGTTTTGTTTTTTGTTTGTTTTGTGTCGTATCAAAGCTAATGTTT
>NC_088370.1:29179061-29184061 GCF_034508935.2 Berghia stephanieae | reverse complement strand
TAATAATAATAATAATAATAATAATAATAATAATAATAATAATAATAATAATGCGTAATTTCTATAGCGCCCCTTTCCATTTTCCACCAAAGTGCTCGGAAGCACTTATACATAAATGCATATGAGTTCAACAAAATCAATAAAATCACTCACAGAAAACTGAAAGGAAATACTTTGTCTACGAAGAGGGTTTAAAGGAGGACAGAGAATAACGGTCCCTGGTGTCCGCAGAAAGAGCATCCCACATACTTATTTTTATCTAGCTATTATTGAAATTATCACAGATAACATACAAGACACATCTTCTATCATTCCACCTCTCTCATTGGAAAATCCTATCATTTCTTAGTAAATATGTTATGGTTGAATAATGCTTTGAACGCGTTGAATAAAAATGTCATTCAACGATTGCAGAATATTTTCGCACATTTTATTGGTGTGAAATAAGGTGTAAAAGACAGCTGATTGGTAATTAAAAATAATCTTTTGGAGCGCATGAATACAAATCCAACGTTTTTAGTTTTGGGTCAAATTGTCATTGAAGCAGAAGAAGAAAGATACAAATTATGGTGAATAGAAGTACTAATACCATACCGTTTGGTTACTAAATATCTAATAATCTTACTTGGAGGGGTGGAATAAACGTAATTTTTCATTTCTTTGCATTAATTCAACTCAACGTAAACAGCAAGAAGACTCAAGTCATGAGAATAAACACATTAACCAAAGATCCAGTACTTATTGATGGAAAACCTCTAGAAATATTCAATATTCACGTACTTGGGCAGTAAACTGACAACAGATGGTGACTGCAATGAAGAGATCAAAACGAGAATCAGTAAGGCAAACCAGGCATTCGCTTCCCTCAAACAAATTTGGAGGACAAAGGGATTATATTCCAGCACTAAAATAAAGGTTTTTTTAAAGTGATGTCTTGAGCGTTTTGCTCTATGGATCAGAATGTTGGAAGATCATAGAGAGTATCATCCAGAAACTTGAAGTATTCCAAAACAAATGTTTGCGACGAATCTTCAAGATATTCTGGCCAAACATAATCTCAAATCAGGACATGAGAGTGAGAGCTGAAGTGGAGAGTCTCATTAAAAGGAGGATAATGGTTGGGGCATGTCTGTCGCAGACCTGATGAAACACTGATAAGAAAGGCTCTGCGATGGACACCCCAAGGAAAGAGGGAGCGAGGGCGTCTCAAGGAGACTTCGAGACGTACTGTAGAGAGGGACCTAAAACAGAGAGGTCTGTGCCCCAAGAATAGCTGCTGACAGGACGAGGTGGAGATCCCTTGCACCGTCTCAAGTGCCAGCGGGCCGGAGAGGATTGAGTGAGTGAGTTTCAGATCATATGACATTATATTTTTCTACTACACTCGTTTGGCATTTTTTGCAAAATCAATCTGGCAACGCTGACCAGCAACACCATCACACCCACCTTCATTATCAGCATCCGCTTGTCGACCGTCGTAACAAATCTTATTATCCGGAGAAGTCGAGAAGTCTATCGTTCTATGTCCCAACCTTGCGACGTCTGGCCATAGTTAGTGGTCATTAACGTTCTTTGGAGGAACTCACAGAATAATTCGGAACAGTTTATTGATGCTATGCGTTTAGTTAAAAAAAACCCTCATAACATCCACTATCAGGATAAAGCGTACCAACGCACAAAACTATGTGTAACTTTGAACGTTTATATAGTCTGATGGATAGAAGAAGTTGGCGAGAACATAAAAATTGAAATGGTTGTCTAAAAACAATAACAAGAACTGAGTGACGTCATTTCCGTGTTCCATCTTGTCATAAACCCGAATGTTTGGAGTTAGAGTAGTCAGTGTTTTATTGAGGAAAAGAAATATCATTTGTTACAGTGACAAAAACGTAAATGCGATTACATATCGCATTACTGGCCATTTTCAGTTTATAATTACTTCTTTTATTAAAATCACATCCATCCGACGTATAAATATATGCAGGTCTGACATCCGAATTCACGTATGGGCCTAGTCTAACATTGTTGCGTCATTTTTTTCAGTTTCCATCACAATGAGCCCAAAAGGAATTCGGCGATGAGACCTGCAAATAAGTGCACGTCGGATCCACCCAAACATAGAATCGTTTTGACGCGATGGCTCGGTCACATATTATTAGAATCATAACCAAAAAGCTAACAGATTTAAAAAAGAAAAAGATAAAAAAAAGAAAAAGATAAAAAAAAATATACTAAACACGGAACGTTTCGGGCTAAAAAACAAAACAACAAAACAACCCTTCGGCAGAAAACAACAAAATCAATAAAAACATAAATACAATACTTTAAAAAAAAAAAAGAAAAAAAAAAGAAAAAAAAAACAAAAAACAAAACAAAACAAAACAAATAGCAGCAGCTTCTTATAAGAGAAAGATCTGAACAAGTGTGTATGAAAGGTGCCAGACAAAGCAAGAAAGAAAAATACAAGGAAAAAAATCATCCCAAAAAATCAGTCTAATTGGATGTAATTTTTTTTCTTTCTTGTTTTGTCTGCACTGGCACCTTTCATACACACTTGTCCAGATCTTTATCTTTCACCGGCGCCTGCTCCCTAGTTTCTTCATTTTGACATCTTCTTATTACAGCATCACACTACTATGTTATGATGGTTTATCCAGGAATGCAAACTCATCGCCGAAATCGTCACAACGCAGCGTTCAACTCGTGAAAATACTTACGAAAGAGTGAAAATGGAATGGACTTCGTATAGGAACGATACAGACAATGGACGTTTCAGGTACAAACCCTTCGTCGGCACAACAATACACAAATTAACGTGGAAAAAAAAATTAAAAATAACTTGTATCGTCTGTACTCAATCGTGGTTGCAGTATGAATGAAACGTTAAACGTGGCGTGGGTTGTGGTTAAGGTGTTCCAGGGAAGTGATCGGAGTGATAAGAAAAGGTCAGCGTGTGAAGGAACAGGGCCCTACTAGAAAATAATGGAAGATAAAAGACATATTAGAATTGTACTGTTGGAAGAAGTAGTAGTAATAGAATAAGTAGCAAGTAGTAGTAGTATCGTTCGGCTACACTTCTATGTTCAAGATATCAATCCAGGTTCGGAAGTCATCATCACATTTGTTAATGCTTTCAAATCCCCCTTCCAGTTTTGTCTCTGGGCAATCTAGTACGAGGTGGTTTGCATCTTGTGGTGCTTGGTTGCACTTTGGGCAAGTTGGTGATTCTTGGAGCCCCCATTTGTGCATGTTGGCAGCTGTTCTTGTATGTTTTGACCGTAGTCTATTTGCAGCTACCCAGTATTTTCTTGGTTGATCCTGTAGACCTGGGAGACTTTTACAGGGATCTTCAATTAGTTCCACTCCTGTTGGTTTATTTCTTTTCCATTCCTCGCACCAGGCTTCTTGCGTGTTGTAGTTTTCTTTCTTTCATAGGTAGAAAGGTGAACGAGATTTGTCTTGATGTTGGGGGCGCAGTTTTGTATGTGGTTTGCAGAGGAGTTCTACTATCTACTTCAGCTCTGGATATCCATTTCTGTGTTGCATCCTCACTCCTCAAGTGGGGTGGTGCTATAGCGCTCATGACTGACAGCACGTTGCTGTCGTGCAGGAGCGTGAGTGCCCCAATGACCCTGAAGGTGATGCCAGCTTGGATGCAATCGTGCTAGAACAGCAACAGGATAGGGACCAGACGAAGGATGATCCAACCCGGCATTCAAACAAGGCTTGCCTTTTCCTGACCCACACTTCTAATCATGAAAGGTACAAGGAGGAAAAGTAGCAGAAGTATTAGTAGTAGTAGTAGTAGTAGTAGTAGTAGTAGTAGTAGTAGTAGTAGTAGTAGTAGTAGTAGTAGTAGTAGTAGTAGTAGTAGTAGTAGTAGTAGTAGTAGCAGTAATAGTGGCAGTAGTAGTAATTCAACTGGATGCTCCACGGTTTCGGGCTCTTGAGGTGGGGGTGCTTGAGCCATATTATCAGGGGCAAAGGAGTAATTCGGTCTGACCGTGCTATGACTGATTTGAGACTGGCTGATTGACTTATTGATTGAGTGATTGATGCACTGATTGATGGATTTATTCATTCAATCTGATGCACTGATTGATGATCACTGTAAAGCGCTTAGAGCATGTGACAACGGGGTAAAGCGCTTTGTAAATGCAATTTATTATTATTATTATTATTATTATTATTATTATTATTATTATTATTATTAGACCATCCCGGATGTTGAGCCGATACGCGGGCGCATTGAATGGCCCGCCCCGATATTATGTGACGGAATGGAGAGATCCAACCCGGTGGCCGAATAGCCTCGCGGACGCCTTGAATGGCCCACCCTGATATTGTGTAACGGAATGGAGAGATCCAACCCGGTGGCCGAATAGCCTCGCGGACGCCTTGAATGGCCCACCCTGATATTGTGTAACGGAATGGAGAGATCCAACCCGGTGGCGGGATGGCCTCGCGGACGCATTGAATGGCCCGCCCCGATATTATGTGCCGAATGGAGAGATCCAACCCGGTGGCCGAATAGCCTCGCGGACGCCTTGAATGGCCCACCCTGATATTATGTGACGGAATGGAGAGATACAACCCGGTGGCGGGATGGCCTCGCGGACGCATTGGATGGCCCGCCCTGATATTATGTGACGGAATGGAGAGATCCAACCCGGTGGCCGAATGGCTTCCGCCATCCCGGGCTTCACACTACTACAGCATGACAGACGGCAGATAATTTTTTTGACACGTCCATTCTGTTAGGTCTTAATATTTTGCACTGGCATTCACGAAGTCCCAGGTTTGATAGAGTTTTACCAAGATGAGGGTCACTTAATTAAATCGATCGATATTTGAAGGCCGAGTTTTCATCTGGCCAAATCTTTTAATATGTGTCTTTCCAGATTACGGCAGTTAAACTGGTTAATCAATCGACTGAACGATTTTAAGGACGAGTTTTCTGGCCAAAATGTTAAATACGTATTTTGTTCGTTGTTGTTGTT
>NC_088370.1:29164061-29174061 GCF_034508935.2 Berghia stephanieae | reverse complement strand
GGACCCCTTGTAAAGCGCTTTGAGCATGTTTAGTTGATATTGCCCTATATAAAAGCTCAATTAAAAAAAATGGAATTCTATGTTAATGTAAGAGTTATATTGATAATTGTCTAAAATAAACCTTTGAATTGAATTGAATCTTTTATATTTGAGAGACGTGTTTTCTGCCATAACATTTTAAAACATGTCGGGTTTTTTTCTTTCAAAGTAAGGCAGATTTCTCATTGATCACAACGACCTTACAAAGTAATCAGTATATATTTTTTTGGTCTTCATAATATCACCTATGACATGAGTATTATAAATATGTATAAGACCAGTCATTGCCACTAAAATTACAGTTTGCTTTGTATAATTTTATTCAAGTCACGAGATACGAAGGAGATTACACACAGACGTCTCAGGCTAAACAAACAAACAATGGCTGGGATACTTTAGGGGGGGAAAATGATAAATTCCAAACGTTAGCATGGTTTGTATCAATTGCGAGACAGAGAAAGCGACACGGTGAGGTCTATATAATATATATGTGTGTGTTTGTGTGTCAGAGAGAGAGAGAGAGAGAGAGAGAGAGAGAGAGAGAGAGAGAGAGAGAGGGGGGGGGGGGAGAAGAAAGAGAGAGGGAGAGGGGGGGGAGAATAAAGATGATAAGACAAGGAAGGGGAAAGAAACGAGAAGGGGGAGGGAAGGAAGAAGAGAGGAGGAGAGAGAGAGGGAGAGGGGGGGGGGAGAGGGGAAGAATTAAAGAAATAGATAAAGAAACAAAAAGGAAGGGTGAAAATAAACGAGATATTGGAAGAGAGAGAGAGAGAAGAGAGAGGAGAGAGAAGAGGAGAGGAGTAGAAAGAGACAGAAGAGTAAAAGGAAGAAAAAAGAGAGAGAGAGAGAGAGAGAGAGAGAGAGAAGAGAGAGAGAGATGAGAGAGAGATGAAGAGAGAGAGAAGAAAAATTGAAATGAGAGTATGAAATAATAATAATATAATAATAATAATAATAATAATAATAATAATAATAATAATAATAATATAATAATAATAATAATATAATAATAATAATAATAATAATATATAATAATAATAATAATAATAATAATAATAATAATAATAATAATAATAATAATAATAATTTAAAAATAATAATAATAAATGTACATTTATTAAGCGCATATATATAAAACAGGCTCTGGGCACATAAAATAAAAACAAATTTGAGCTTTTACACAGCGCAATATCCACTATCACCAAAATGTGAAAGAGTCCCTGGGCATTAGAGAGACATATCTCATCAAAATGATACAGAAACTAGTGCTGGGCGGGTACCCGGGTACCCTCGGGTACTCGCGGGTAATAAAGTTAAACCGGGTACTCGAGTAAAAGGGACGGGTAGCGGGTACCCGCTTCAACAAAATATGGAAACCGAACTGAGTGATAATTGGATGTAATACAATTTTGATCTTACATATTTACATTCACATGACCTTTTTTCAAAAGATTTTCCTCTTTTATTTTTCAATTACATTGATTTTTTTGTTTTATTTGTTAACACACATTTGATTCAATTTTGGAATCAACAGATTAGGACTATACTAGTTCTTATCTTTTAAAGGAATCTCAGGTATTTTTAAAATTTATTTATTTTGGCTTCATTGTAATTAATTATCCTTGTTTCTTACTTTCGTTTCATTTGTCGTGATAAATAATAAATAATAAATGACTAAAAAAAAAATTAAAGAATAAAAACATAAAAAAATTTAAAGAATAATAAAGCCCCCCCCCCCCCCCCCCCCCCCCTTTCACAAAAACATTTTTTTTGGTCAAAAAGTCACTCCCGCCACGGGTACCCGCGGGTACCCGGGTAATCCGACCACTACCCGGGTATTACCCGGGTAATGATTTGGGCGGGTAATCCCAGCACTGACAGAAACTAAAACTTGCTTTTCTTTTTGGACATACCAAGAGACATGACACTCTTGAAATTTTTTATATAGGGCATTGTGGCGGGAAAAAGAGGGAGAGGGAGACCAAGAAGAAGATGGTCACAAGACATCATCGGATGGATGAATAGGCCAGTCACTGAATGTGGAAGGATGGCGGAGGACAGGAGCTTGTTTCGGTTGGCATTTGCAGAGGCCGCGTCCAGGGGAGATAAGCCATGATGATGATGATGATGATGATGATGACGATGATGATGACGATGATGATGATGATGATGATGCTGATGATGTTGATGATATTCACTAAAAATAAAACAACGTTCCTAGCCAACAGCAACACTTCTCGTGTACGACGAGATGTGACCAGCCTGATAGGGCTCATTGTTGTTATGCGATATTACATTTTTTTCTCGGACAGATACAACGTTGTTAACGGCCGGGTACTCGTTTTAAACCCGAGTACGGTGAAAGAATGTGAATAAAGAGCCTTTTCCAAGGACTCAACAATGCGCCGCGTTGGACTCGAGCCAGGACTTTCCGGTCCAAAGGCGAGTGTCATACCACAAGACCACCACATAGTCGCATATAACTTTCACCATCAATCCATCAATTTACGATTGAATAAACTCATAAAATTGTGGCCCCTTCCATCGGGCTAGAGTAATTTTATTCGGGTCACCATCGATTTTGGTAATAGAAAAATCAGCTAGACTGGAAAAAACATTGTAATTTTCTAAAAATTAAAAAATAACAATAAATACTTTTCTTAATTTTAATAATAGAATTATGATTAACTCTGTAGCTAATTTTGGCCAATTTGGCCATGCACGTGGCCATCTGGCAGTCCTGACTGAATGAGATACCACGGGCAGACCTGCCTACTACTACGAAAACATTCGTAAGAATACGAATTTTTGGCTTTAACAGCAGAAATAAATAGGAATTTTTGAATCAATCAAGGAATTTACCCAATGGAAACCGTACGGTGCTCTTATTGGCTAACCAACCAGCGGCCTCGATGAGAAAAATATCCGCCATTTTGATGTTGGCTGGGAATCGCGTACTATAGTAAACAAGCGCTGATCGGCCGTTCATGAAAACACGTTGTTGCTCGCTCGTTTAACTCAAAATTATTCAAAACGATCTCTCTAAAATGATATAAATGTGACTTCTTAAGGTTTTCTTCACGGTCAAAACCACACAACATTCTATTAATGATTACGTCCGAGGCAAAAAGGAATATTGACAGGTCGACCGAGAGTTGAACTCATGAGACGACAAACATCAATGCGAAGTGAGCGAGAGTCAAGCTATTGTTTGTCTTGTCCTATTCTATATAGAGAAAAGGATAAATAGTATAGCCTCGTGTGTGAGTGGTTGCGTGTCATAGTCTTGTTTTTAAATTGTTTCTGTTGTTTATGTGTGTAGTGGTGACTCTCTCACATTCAATTTCAATGCCGAAAGAGGAATTCCTGCACACAAGAAAGGGGAATTGGGGTGGTATTTGGCATACATATTGTATAGTATCTAGTTCTAAATAGATAACTGATTAGAATTATATTATGATTTATAAACACAATGCCAAATACAATTCCGAAGTTTCCTTATTTCAAATGAAGTAAAGCTCCAAAACCTAATGGTAGTGATTGTAGTACTGAGTGTTAGTGAGGTGATGTGGTGTTGGTGGTGGTTGTAGTTGTAGTAGTAATAGTGATGATGATGTGGTGGTGGTGATGATTGTAGTTGTAGTAGTAGTGGTAGTGATGATGATGTGGTGGTGGTTGTAGTAGTAGTGGTAATGGTAATGATATGGTGGTGGTGGTGGTTGTAGTAGTAGTGGTCGTGATGATGATGTGGTGGTGGTGTTTGTAGTAGTAGTGGTAATGATGCGGCTATGTGGTCTAGTAGTATGACACTCGCTTCCGGATGGGAAGGTCCTGGGTTCGAGCCTCGCGCTCAGCGCATAGTTGAGTCCTTGGAAAAGGCTCTTTACTCACATTCTCTTACCGTACTCAGGTGTAAAATGAGTACCTGGCCGTTAACAGAGTTGTCTTTGTCCCAAAAATTGTAATATCGCCTAACAGGCGTCATGTCCCGTCCTACACGTTAAATGTTGACCAGGGACCCCTTGTAAAGCGCTTTGAGCACATTTAGTAGATATTGCACTACATAAAGCTCAATTTAAAAAAAATAATATTTCAATGATGATGATATGGTGGTGGTGGTTGCAGTAGTACTAGTGGTAGTGATGATAATGTGGTGGTGGTTGTAGTTGTAGTAGTAGTGGTAGTGATGATGATGTGGTTGTGGTGGTTGTAGTAGTAGTTGTAATGGTGATGATATGGTGGTAGTGGTGGTTGCAGTAGTAGTGGTAATGGTAATGATATGGTGGTAGTGGTGGTTGTAGTAGTAGTGGTAATGGTAATGATATGGTGGTGGTTGTAGTAGTAGTGGTCGTGATGACGATGTGGTTGTGGTGGTTGTAGTAGTAGTGATAGTGATGCTATTGTGGTGGTGGTTGTAGTAGTTGAGGTAGTGATGTGGTGGTGGTTGTAGTAGTAGTGGTGGTGGTGGTTGTGGTAGTAGTGGTAATGATGATGATATGGTGGTGGTGGTTGCAGTAGTAGTGGTAGTGATGACGATGTGGTTGTGGTGATTGTAGTAGTGGTAGTGATGATGATGTGCTGGTGGTGGTGTAGTAGTAGTGGTAGTGATAATGATGTGGGGCTGGTGTTTGTAGTAGTAGTGTTAGTGATGATATTGTGGTGGTGGTTGTAGTAAAAGATGATGTGGTGGTTGGAAAACACATTACAGGTTATTATAAAACATGATTACACACATTCTCTAACTTCAGTTTTTGACAGCTTCGTTGTGCCATAAATATACGCAACAGTTCTGAAACATTTTATTGTGGATTTTGATATTGTTTGTTGTTTTTCTTGTGTCGTTATGTTGACATAGATACCGAATGAATAGTAATTACTACATTCTCAGCCAACAACAAAATGGCGCTGAATGCTTTCATTGGTGGACACTTTTTAGGCTTCGTACGTATTCTCATTCGTTTAATTCTATGGAATCAATACAATGTGTTATATAAAGAAAAGTTTGGTGCCAGAAAGCATCTATTCGGGGTTGTGAAGGCATATTTAATAATTCTAAGGGTAAAATATTAATAAGTGAAGTTAATTATAGTGACTTCTATATCTTCCCTCTGAAAACTATGAATTTATTTTTAAAATTTCAAGTTGGCGGAACTGCACGTGTAATCACTCTATACATATTACAGTCTAAATCGTAATCAGATCCGAAAAGCCGAAGTGTCTACACTGGCTTCTGTAGCGTTAAATTGGTAATAACAACAACATTGCCGTACTCTGGAAAAAAAAAAAGAACATATTAAAAAATTTGGCCATATAACTCGTCCTAAAAATATCGATCGATTTAAATGACCCTTATCTTGGCAAAATCTCTCAAACCTGGGTCTTCGCGCGAAGTCCCAGGTTTGAGAGTTTTTGCCAAGATAAGAGTAATTTAAATCGATCGATATTTGAAGGACGAGTTTTCTGGCCAAATTTTTAAATATGGGGTTTTCCAGAGTACAACAGAACTGTGCTTGCCTACAGTTTCCGACAGTTTTCCTTTGGCAAATTGATTTTTACACCATACCAAACCGAATATTGGAAATGGATAAATAATACTATAATCACTGCTTGGTTAACACGGTGGGCAGATACCAAAACGATATGCGTTTAGGTAAAATACTCGCAACATCCGCCAGCCTGATATAATGTACAGACTCACAAAATTAAATGTAACCTTGAACGTTTACAGTATGATTGTTGTAATTTAGAGAGAACTAATCACCAAAATGGATGTCTACAAACAATAACAAGGAGCTGAATGACGTCAATTTCGTTCCTTCTATACCAGACGAACGTTGTGATCTAAAAGATAGTAGGCGCTTGGCCAAAAAAGCTCACAACATTGCCAACCGGAATGTGACATATGTTATTGTTTTTTGCCACCCATGTTTATATATAGTATGCACTCGGCTAAGAAACTCACAGCATTGCCATCCGGAAGTATAGCGGACCAACACACAAAACGATGTGTAACCATGAGTGACGTCAACTTCGTTCTATCTATAAACATGGATGGCAAAAAACAATAACAAATCCCTAAGTGACGTCAACTTCGTTCTATCTATATTATATCTTCATGAACTCGAGTCATTGGTCACATTGTTAAATGTGCTCATGATGACCTGCATATTAAAAAAAGTGTTCACAGTTTTCGAAATATCCAACATACAATAGACCCTGTTGTTCATCTTAACGTTTGTTTATAACTTTCATAACCCCCCCCCCCCCGACCCCCCAAAAAAAAACAAAACAAAAAAAAAACCAAAAAAATAAAATAAAAACCAGTGTTTTTATGGTTATTAAGAAACATCCAATCGCTAGACAGCAACAAATCATGTGATCGATGAGTGGGCTGGACAAAAACCTCAATAAAGATCGCTTCCACTGAAACCCCCAATACTGACATTCCCACAACTGAATTTCTCAATTTATTTATGTATAATTAATTTACTTGAATCCAAACTTTAACCTCCATTTCTCAAAACTGAGTTTTTGTGACTTGCATACATTTCGTACGAGTGTGCTTTTATTATACCGTATAAATAATATGTTAAGCATCGATGTCTGATCACCAAGCTCTCGTAAGTAATAGTCCATCAGAGCCATTCGGCCCATGGAGCCGGAGTTTATCGCTGTTTCTATAGCGTGAAACGGAAAATAGCAATTGCTTGTTATCCTTTGGATAGGACACTAGTCTGTCGCAAAGTACTTTCCGACAAATCTAACAGACTCAGCTACCCATTCACTGCTGGGTGGACAGGGGGTCAGAAAAAAAAGAAATCTCGACTGCACACCGGAATCGATCTCGGTCCTTTTGCGTGTGAAGCGATTGCTCTACCAACTGAGCTATGGAGACCCACCAAGCTCTCATGGGAAAAGTTTAAAAAAGCACAATGAATTCAATGGGGACAATTTATATTAATTTGCCATGTGCTCGAGTCATTGGTCACATTGCAAAATCTGCTCAAAATGACCAGCATATACAAACTGTTAACAGTTAATAGAGATTGGAATATCCAACATACACAATAGGTCACATTGTTCAGCTTGAAAATATCCAACTCTTGGACAGCAACAAATCATGTGATCGATGATTTAGTTAAATGAAAAAAAAATTGAATACAGGTCACTCCTCTTGAATGTATGTAATCCAAAGACTTAAATTTAACACGAATTTCACAGACACCAGATGACTTTCGAAGAGAATTAGAAATCACAACTCGACGATTAACGTTATTCACAATGCATTCCCTTCCGATAATAACCTCATTAATACCACCAAAACTAGGGGAGAGGATGGGGGGGGGGGGGGGGCATTGCAATTATTATGTTTTTATAAACGCACGCAACACGCACTCACACAATATAATTGACATGATGTTGGGTATGCATTGCCAGTACTTATAATAATAGTATCATCAAATCAGATTGTTGTGCTGTGTGTGTGTAATTCATGGTGTGTAGGTAGTTGGTGTGTGTGATAGAGGTATTGCTTTTTCATTTTTTTTTTCATAATATTATATTATGTATTATGAGGCTATTGTATCGGGTGGGTCAACAAAATGGGGTCAACACTCGACGTGAGATGGTTCTTTTATCTTTTAAGTGAGGAGGTATGGCGGTGGGAGGGGGTAACGAAGCTGGAAAGGGGGGGGGGGGGGGGGGGGGGATCACCATCCATGGTCGACTTGTTGCTTTATATTCACCTAAACAATAATATTATATAGAAATAACCGAGGCTCAAATGAGAGTATCTCGAGAAAGAATGCCGTCGTTGAATGGGAGCGATCTATATTCATGTTTTCGTACAAACAGGTCATCAATCACATGATTTGTTGCTGTCCAACGATTGGACATTTCTCAACAAATGTTAGCACACTGCTTTGTTTACAAATGTTATAAATATACTCATGTGTCAAGCCGAATCAAATAACCAATCGTGATGTTAGATATTTAAAAAGCTGTGAACACTTTTCACTAATGTGACCAATGCCCATTCACGTACTAGCCTTCCGGTCGTAAGTGACATCTTCATCCTAGGTCATGTGACGAGAATAGAGGGTCTGTAAAAACTGATTGTTACCGGAAAGTTAACTAGAGAGAGAGAGAGAGAGAGAGAGAGAGAGAGAGAGAGAGAGAGAGAGAGAGAGAGAGAGAGAGAGAGGAGAGAGATGAGAGAGAGAGAGGACTGGCTGGGAACGGACAAGACTGCTCAGGGTAGTGACATCTATCTAGAGCAGTGACAGAGAATAGAGGGTGAAATGGAGAGTGTCGCCAAGTTACAGGGAGAGACGAGAGAGAGGAGAATGAGTCGAAGCATAAGGCAGGAGACGAGTGTACGGCAAGAGAGAGAGATGGAGAAAGGACTGGTTGTGACACGGTAGAGTTCAGGACACTAACTGTAAACAGAAAAAAGTCAGGAAGGGGGCCATGTCGGCACGTTACACGCACGGCAAAGATGAGTCCTTCGAAGCCATTAAGGCCCACGGAGCGATGTTTATCGGTTTTATAGATCGTATGCAGATGACGTCACTCAGCCTTTGTATGTTTGCATCCGCGTTTGTGAGTTGTTCTCATAACTGTATTAACAGATTATAAAATTCATGGTTACACAGAGTTGTGTGTTAGTCCGTTATACTCGGATGGCATGTTGGAATCCTTGGCAAGCATTTATCTTATCGGAACGAAATTAGCATTGCGGCTACCTTTAGACAGTTACGCAAGTACTTTCGCGAGACTGACAATGGCCAGAAATGCCCCCCCCCCCCCCCCCCCCCCGGTTTTACGGCGCTTGCGTCACATTTAGGATATAATATCAGCGCAAGTAAAAAGGAAGAAAATGGAAAAGTAAAAAAAGAAAAAAAAATTAAACTAGATTTACAATTAAAGCATCAAAGAAAAAGTAAGACGAATGAGGTATATGCGTAGATTCCAAGAGCACATTATCAGTGTACTTGTTTGAAATCACCGAAAAGACTAATCCAGATACCAGCATAGGATCCCACAAAGAGGATTACATTTAAATGTTTACAAAATACATTCAAAACAAATTAGAAAAACAATATCACCTTCCAAATCTAAAACTACACATTTGACTGTTTCATCAGCCAAGGAGTCCCGCCAAGGGTCAGGACAAAACTAAGTAATCCTCAGAAAAGAAGGAGGAGGGGGAGGAGAAGGAGGAGGGGGAAGAGGAGGAGGAGGAGAAGAAAGAGGAAGAGGAGGAGGAGGAGGAGGAGGAGGAGGAGGAGGAGGAGGAGGAGAAGAAGAAGAAGAAGAAGAAGAAGAAGAAGAAGAAGAAGAAGAAGAAGAAGAAGAAGAAGAAGAGAAGAAGAAGAAGAAGAAGAAGAAGAGAAGGAGGAGGAGGAGGAGGAGGAGGAGGAGGAGGAGGAGGAGGAGGAGGAGGAGGAGAAGAAGAAGAAGAAGAAGAATGAGGAGGGGGAGGAGGATGAGTTGGAGGAGAGAAGGAGGAGGAGAAGAGGAGGATACATCAACAAAACGGAAACGGTCTGACACACGAGTGGTAGTGGACGTAAGTAGACAGGAGACACGTTTTGAGTTTGATCTCAACAACAGTTGGTGGATCACCTGACACGGTGTGTTTTGATGAATCAATATCCACTGCTACAACCTCCTGTTTGTTATTTTACGTTATTATAGCAATCAAAATCTTTTCTCTAAATAAAGTCGAGTTGTCGGATACCTTTGGTTCAAAGTTCAAATCAAAGTGACGTCAATTTCGATACATCTATAGACAGATAGATTGAAGTTGACGTCACTCAGGTCGTTATTATTGGTTTTTGCCATCCGCGTTTATGAGTAATTCTCACTAAACTGTATTAAGCAGACTATAAACGTTTACATAGCTTTGTGTGTTGGTCTGTTTAATTCCGGATGGCAAAGTTGTGAGCTTATTAGGCAA
>NC_088370.1:29079061-29159061 GCF_034508935.2 Berghia stephanieae | reverse complement strand
ACCTGCATATATGTTCACGTCGCTCAGGCCCATAACTAGGCAATTATCCTCTTGGGGCAGTCATGCAAATTCAAAAACTCGTAACTTTTGGGACATAAAAATAATGGTCACTAAAGTTTACTTTATAGATCAACCATACCCTCACAATTATTAAATAACACTTCAAGATCCTTAAAATTATATACCCTGGTATCACCTTTAATTTTTAAAACGTTTTATAGACATAGAGATGTTCATGAAGATCTGAAATTGGAGCCGAAATTTCGTAATTTTACGATTTTTTTTTTGTAGTTGTAGGCAAGTCTGGCTTGATAGAGGGCGTGGAGTTGAAACAAAAAACACTGACCATCATTAGAGTGGTCTATATATAATACACACACACACACACACACACACACATATATATATATATATATATATATATATATATATATATATATATATATATATATAGATATATATATATTTCAAGTATAATTATGATCAACTTCTACAATATTGTTTAGAGCGTTCGCTCTCGTCAGGATGATGAGAGCGAATTCTCGTCGAAACAATATTGTAGAAGTTGATTATAATTATACTTGAAATATTTTATAAATAGCTCCTTTTTATCAAAAAGTTGAGCATTATTATTTCATGGTTTTCGTTTATATATATATATATATATATATATATATATATTATATATATATATATATATATATATATATATATTAGCTTTTTCTACAACAGGGAAGCGTGGCTCAACGGTACGGTCTTTGCTTTGTACCAAGAAAGACACCGAGTTCGATCGCCCGCCGCTGCGCTGCGCTGTGTGGCCTTAAGCAAGTCACCTCGTCCTAGCTTAATTTGCGGCGTTGCACTGCGGCTGACGCCTGGGTTATTCCAGTCTTCCATTACAATAGACCTTAGAGACCAATTCCCATATGGGATGAATAAAGGGATTTTTTTTATTATTTATTAAAAGTCATGACATCAAGCCCTCTACTCTTTTGGTTCCTAAATCCTTTGGAGTGTTTATGTAACTATCTAGTCCTTCGGAGTACTAATAATGAAGAATTTACATTAGGTGGCAGGATGCATATGCAGATTCTTAGGATTACGGGATGTAAAAGAGCGAGGATGGAAGATCTCTATTGACGACCAGCATATTATTATAATAGTTAGACTAGAAAATACGACTCAATTCAATCCTCCGGAAAAGTGTTTTTACATTTCCAATGAAAAGGGAGCCCGTTTTTTAACCATTGAACTATAGGCTTCCCTTTTGCGGCATTGGCGGCTGGTCCATTTCTTGATAATTGTCAATACAAAGATAGTATCCTCTCTGGGCGTTGTCTTCATTGTCTCATAACTACAACCGACAACCGTGGTCTTACTCGATGCATTATTTTGTTTTTTAAAAAAAAAACAAAACAAACAAACAAAACAAAAAAACAAAAAAAAAACAAACAAGAAACAACAAAAATGAATAGAGCTTATACATAGCGCAATATCCACTAAACGTGCTCAAAGCACTTTACACGGGGGTCCTTGACCAACAACAACACGTAACATATAGAACCAGACATGACGCCTGTTAGGCGACATTACAATTTTGCAGACGTAGACAACGCTGTTAACGGCCAGGTATTCATTTTACACCTGAGTACGGTGAGAGAATATGAGTAGAGATCCTTTTCAAAGGACTCAACTATGCGCCGAGCGAGGCTCAAACCCATGACCTTCAAATCCGAAAGCGAGTGTCATCCCACTAAACCACATAGCCGTTTAAAGGGTAACATGACCAATCAAGTTTCCATATTTAGACATTTGACAGAGGAGGAGGTTACAGTGGGCCAACCAATGCATCTCTATCTCTTCCTTAGTATGTGTTTTTGTGAGCTCAGTACTCAGTGTAGGAGGCTAGCACGATTCTTACCTTAACCTAATTAAGATTTTTGACCAATCAAAACATGAAATTTGTGACACACCCTCACACATGCTCGGACAAATATAGTTGGTTGTTTATAAAGAGTAACGTGAATGAAATCTCTCTCTCTCTCTCTCTCTCTCTCTCTCTCTCTCTCTCTCTCTCTCTCTCTCTGATCATTGTTATTGTTTTTATACCGCCAAATGGGTGACTAGTTATCACACGATTATCTCGATCAGACTAAAGTATAAAGTTTAAATTTACACATAGTTTTCTGTGGTAATTCTGTTTATCAAGCCGTAGAACAGTGGGTATTTTACTTAAACACAAACCATCAATAGTAAAAATCGGTGTAGTTTGCCATGTCTACCAATCACTGCCATTATGACGATTGTCCGAGAGGCGTGGTTATCTACCTGTCTATTTCTCTCGGCCCCCGGTAACTCAATACTACCCCCAGACCCCAATCCTAAATACCTTGGTATTACATTGGACAGACAACTAAACTATCGCAAACACATTGAAGGAACCGCAAATAAAATCGCAAAAAGAAACAGCCTGGTGAGAAAACTTGCAATTACCACCTGGGGAGCCTCACCACAGGTGCTGAGAACGTCTGCTTTGGCACTGTGCTATAGTGTGGGAGAATACAGTGCCCCTGTTTGGATGAGGAGCCCACATGTATATCGCATTGACATCCGATTAAAAGAATCAATGAGAATTATAACAGGATGTCTCAAGTCAACTCCAACTCAGTGGCTCCCAACACTGAGCGGCATTGCACCACCAAGTTTAAGACGACAAGATGCTAATCAAAGGATGCATGCAAGAATTGACGAAGCCACAGACAACACTCCCATAAAATCAATCGTAAAGGGGGCACCTTCAACAACCAGACTTAAATCGGGAAGACCTTTCCACCTAACAAAAATGGTAGACTTCAGTGTGGAGGAAAACTGGTGAGAAATGTGGAACAGGGAAACACCAAAAGGAGGAAACATCATTATCCAACCAAAAGAGTGCCTGCATTCATAACGCCAGGAAATACTGGATTTCCTCAAACCGCCTCTTAACTGGACATGGCAGAACTGCATCAAATATGTGCAGATGGAAACTTGGAAACAGTGATACCTGCCAGAAATGTCAGGCAGCCCCAGAGACCAGCGATCACATCGTCCTCCACTGTCCAGTCACTAAACTTGAAGGAGGCTACGAAACCATCCTTAGGGAGGAGGAAGACTTTAGAAGCTGGGTTGACGAAATACATTTGGAGGTGTAGCCATACGCTACTACTACTACTACTAGCCCCATAAGAGCTGAACAGTTGCTTTAGTTCTTGCTTGCTGCCAGGAGTATATAGATAGATCGAAGATGACGTCACTCATGTCTTTGCTATGGTTTTTTGCCATCCACGTTTATGAGTACTTTTCACTAAACTATATAAATCAGACTATAAAAGTTCATGGTTACACATAGTTTTATGTGTTGGTCCGTTTTACTTCCGAATGGCAATGTTGTGAGTTTCTTAGCCAAGCGCATACTATCTATATATTATTCCAACATCATGTCTTTCCCTCTCCATCATTCTGCGCCACTTTGGTTTTGGGCGTCCCATTCTTCTCTTTCCATCGCATGATTCTTCTAAAGGACTATTGAAGACTATTGTGCGGCTATGTGGTCTTGTGCTATGAAACTCATTTTCAGATCGGAAGGTCTTGGGTTCGAGCCTCGCTCGGTGCATAGTTGAGTCCTTGGAAAAGGCTCTTTACTCGAATTCTCTAACCGTACTCAGGTGTAAAATGAGTACCTGGCGTCGACAGCGTTGTCTCTGTCAGAGAAAATAAATTGAAATATCGCCTAACAGGCGTCATGTTTCGTTCTACATATTACGTGTTGCTGTTGGTCAGGGACCCTTTGTAAAACGCTTCGAGCACATTTTGTGGATATTGCGCTATATAAAAGCTCCATTTTAATCTTTAAAAAAAAAACTGTTCGCATGAGCGTTCAGACCTATTTCAGACACCTATGTAAATAATACAAAGAGATGAAGCCAGCAGAAAAATGCCAGAAGACAATTTAAAAAAAAAACAAAAAACAAAAACAAAAACAAACAAACAAACAAACAAACAGACAAACAAAAAAAAAACAACAACAAACGTTTGAGACGATGGAGAGTTGAACCCGAGACCCGATTATTACGGCACCCCCGGCTTGGTCGAGAGATATGTTAAAAATATACGCCCTACAATCGATGTCATAGGTACACAACAAAAATAAAAAAAGTGCAGGCATGCCTACTACCTACTATCTATGGACATTTCGTAGAACTATCTGTGTGAAGATCTTTATTATACAAAAACCTGAAAACGAGGCTCTGCTTCCAGACTTAGGATATATATATATATATATATATATATATATATATATATATATATATATATATATATATATAAATATATATATATATATATATATATATATATATATATATATATATATATATATATATATATATATATTGAATCGTGTTTGATACAAATATGGTACGAAAAGTGCTCGACATGCAGTAATGGAGCGAATTATTATTATTTAAAATATTTACCACAATGTTTGAGACAGTCTACATTAATGTTTCAGGCTTAATTTGCCATCGTCAGTCCTGACGATGGCAAATTAAGCCTGAAACATTAATGTAGACTGTCTCAAACATTGTGGTAAATATTGTAAATAATAATAATAATAATAATAATAATAATAATAATAATAATAATAATAATAATAATATATATATATATATATATATATATATATATTTAAAGCATTGTGTAGGTATTCTAACGTTATAAGGATCAGAAGGTAGTGTTGAACCAGTCTACTGCCGCGCTCAAGAAAGTCACGCATATTTAAACAAATGGTCCAGAAAACTCGTCCTTCAAATATCGATCGATTTAAATGACTCTCATCTTAAACAATAATTCTTAATCATGGGACCTTGCGGGTAACTTCTATGGTGTGATGGTAGCCCGTCTGACAGTTTATCAGGAAGTCTGAGGTAGTTTTCTATAATCTAGTCGAGACAGGCTGAATTTTTGGGATATTAAAAAGATATATATATATATATATATATATATATATATATATATATATATATATATATATATATATATATATATATATATATACACATTTTTAAAAAATCGTATTTTTCTTTCTTGCTTTGTTGGGCACGGGTTCTTTTTTAGATCTTAATTTATACATTTTTAATAGTTGCAATGGCAGGAATCAACCATAAAAAAACTGGTTCTGTCGTCCATTATAAAATGAGGCTGTTGTAAACTAATTTAACGTTTTAAGGTAATTAATCGAGTCAGTTGCATACGCGTTGAGTTAGTCATCATCATTGAGATGACTTCTTTTATCATAGCATCCTCTACAATAGTTGTATGTGTGTGTGTGTGTGTGTGAGTGTGAGAGAGAGAGAGAGAGAGAGAGAGAGAGAGAGAGAGAGAGAGAGAGAGAGAGAGAGAGAGAGAGAGAGAGCTAATTCTCCGTAGGAGAAGAGTACCCATGACTCTGCGTACGATAGTTACTGAGATATATATTATATATTTTACAAACGGAAAGACCGGAATTCTATTTTGTTGTATTATCAGTCTGTCGACATACACCTGTGATTTAATCTACATTTCATGAAATAACACGCATTGATTATAGAAGAATTTTGTTTTCAAATCATAGCGAGAACATCTTGATGTATAGTTTCAAAGATTTTAAAATTTCACTTCACTCTTTGCTGACTTCGCAAATTACCTAGACCTCTACTACGAGCGCGTAGTAAACAGCCTTATTTCACTTTCACTCAGTCAATTTATGAATGGAACGGTTCCACTCGAATCGTCATTGATTTGATGACTCCGTAAGTTCGAAACTCCGGCGAATATTTTCGTATAAACTGTCAATCGATTTATTTTTATAGTATGATAGATTGAATATTTGTTCGAAAATCCGATGAAGATCACTGTTGCGGTAATTAATTAAGTGCTTGTTTAGGTTGTCAACAAACTGCAAGTCAATGGACTCACATCTTAGGAATGCACGTTACCTTGGAAACTGTGACGTCATTTTAAGCCGGGTTGGCCCCCGGAGGAAGGCTTCTTCACGTAGCGTAGTTATCCTAGAAGCGTTGTAAAAATTGCGGAAGTACAAGTGCATATCCAAAAAGAGTTCGATATAATTTAATTTGAATGTGAATAAAAGTAACCATTAAACATCTTTATCAAGCTGTTGCAAGATAGATGTAATAAAAGAACTCATTTTTGTGTTTTTAATCAACCTTATTACCTCCAGAATTGAATTAATGATTATGTGAGTAATCGTCTATCGGGAAGTAGATCCATTTCGTCTCGCCATCTTGAAATACTTCTGTTTCATTCCAGCAGAATTTCTGTCTGCCTTACGGAATTTAGGCTTTGAAAATGAGCCTTTCGTTGAAGGAACAATTTGTACTCAACGCCAAGCTCGCCGAGCAGGCAGAGAGGTATGATGATATGGCCGAGGCCATGAAAAAGTGTGTGGATTACCTGTACAATTCTGGACCGACAACAACACCGCTGAATAATGAAGAGCGAAACCTGTTTTCGGTTGCTTACAAGAATGTTGTTGGTGCAAGAAGATCTGCATGGCGTGTGGTATCTAGCATCGAACAGAAGACAACGGATAGTAATGAGAAAAAAGTGGATATGGCCAAGAAATACAAAGAAACTATAGAGGATGAATTGAAAAAGATTTGCAAGGAAGTTCTGGTGAGTGATCTGACACTGACATGTTTTGGTTGTTGCCTTGCTTGGCCTTGACTTGAAATCCATTTGACAACATTGTTGAATATGACGTTGGTGTATTGTCTAGCAGTGTAAAAACATATAGATGTTTACCTAGTTTAAAAAGTGCAAATGAATGAATAATTTATGCACACCTGAGTGGAGGCCTTGAATTGAAACTACGAATATGAGTTAAGAGATAGAGGACTAACCTACAATTACAATTTGCAAACTTGACACATTGTCATTGGCCTGGTTGAGAGACTCTAGTCGGTATCGGTCAGTAATCAGGATTTTCAGATGCATTTATAATTTATGTAGTCAGATTTTGACCTTGACTTTTGATGCACGATCAGTTCTATTTTAATATATCCCCGATTTAAATTCAGTCGATGGTGGTCTATGTTATTTGATAGTGATATGAATTAAAAATGCCATTGTCATTCATGATTATGTCATTTAGGCACTTGCAAGAATTTTTCAAAATAGTGCTATCGGTATTAATTTAGCGTAGAAAAATAAAGGGGAGTGAAACATTTACTAAAGTGAAAAAATTATCGCTCTATCTCAACTAGTTCAAAAGTTATGACCTTTTATGTGGTGAAAAATCTCTATAGAGAAGCTTATAGGAAAATATGTGACCAAAACACAGCAACCTAATGGATAATCAAGTATAATTCAGAAACGGCTTCAGATACAACTTTGAATTTTTCACATGTGGTAATTCAACATCTCTGTAATACATTGCAAACAGAAAAATAATTATTTATTGAGAGAGAAAAGTATAGTTTAGAGCTGAATCAGCTGAAATCAAGGAAAAATAGATCACGACATGCAAATGAATGACCTATTGGAATTTTGGAAAAGTCGAAAATTAAATATTTATTCACATGTAGATAGACCAAATACACCACTGAATCGGCGTCATTTAGTTATTCACTTTGAACTTTTCAAAATTAAAATAGACCTCATAAAAGCAGAGATATGGACTGATAAATGTTTGAGGTGGTGTATTCGTGTTTAAAATGATCGAAAATAGGTGATTTTAAAAACTTCCGCTCCCCCGTTCCCCTAAATTGGACAGACGTCCGTCAAAGGATGAAAAACGTCAAAATCAACAGTGAAAAATCAATCGGAAAAAAAAGGAAGAGAATTGTAAATTATAAAATGAATGCATGGACATGAAAACGCCAATTAATTAAATAATTTAAAACAAAAATAACTTCCATAAATGGAATATATTGTAAGATATACAGATGTAAAGTTTTGATGTGGATTGACGAAGTTATCTCTCAAACGCAGCAGACGACAGGAAGTGAATCAGTATAAGAAAATGGCAGCTTCTGTAAACAATCGAGGCCAATTACTGTTTTTTGGGGAGCTCTAACTTTTGAGTGCAAACATATTTTGCTCTGAAATTTTTAGAGAAGCTACTTTAATATGTATCTCAGAAGGACTTGTTTTTATTAAGAAGGACCATCTCTGGTTTAAAAGTTATAAGCGTTTAAACACATATACTCTCTTTACACAAAGATTTCTCAAAATCATGATATAAAAATATAATAATATTAGCATCATTGTATGTAGAATTTTATGCCCTTTCCAATGATATATAATACATACCATTTCATTCCACTGAAAAAGAAGAATGAACATTTTAAAATCACTCCTAAATTTTTTCCCCTCAAAAACGGAAACAGAAATCCTCGCCTGTTTTCAACTCGCGATAGCTACTTCTTGCAAGTGCCTACATTAGTCATAGTCATATTGTAAGAGAAACCCTCTTGTCGTGTAGTGATATTGCTATTGTAAATCATATATCTAAATCTTAGAGTGATGGCCTTAATAAAAAAGTAGTGACTGTCCTAATCCTAAGCTATGCCAACATGGATTTTCACTGTTAATATGAATTTTACTTGATTGAAACTTTTCTTTTCTATAATAAATACGACACTAGAAGTAAGAGTAAGAACAACATTATTATTATGCAACTCACACACTTACTAGTACCTGTAGTTGTAATAGTGTAGGGGTCAGTTTCTATTTATTTATGGCCATTTATATTTTTCCCTGCTTTGTGATTTTTCCAGTCGCTAGTACATACATTACTTTCTTTGGACTTTAAATATGGAAAAAAAAGAACTGCCATTTAAAAAATGTTGATATTGTTAATTCAACTTACTCTATCATTTGGCGTTTTCAGCAATGGTGACAGGGGAAATTGTATACTTTTCTGACATTTCTCAAATTACTTTGACATCGTTTCACCCTTTTCAGTCATTTTAACACTTGTTTTAGAAATTATGATTGACAGTAACCATTTGAGTTTCACCTATCCTTTTTGGAAGATCTTTTTAAAATTCATTTGTTCTTTAGATTGAGAAACTTTGGTTCACCATGCAGTCTCATTTTCGTGTTATTAATTTTTCTCGTTTTGGTAAAAGATTTCTGGTTTCATAAGCTTAGATATTTTTCAGAATCCCATACAATTTGCATTACAACCCTGCAAGTGGTTACATATCAGGTGCTCTACAGGGGAGGCATATATAGGAGAGACTGGTTTATTTATGGTGTTGGAGTGAGCTCCCTTCTGAGATAAAATAGAGAGCTCTCTTGGAACAGATTTTTTATATCCCGCTCACAGCGCCATTTGTCATGAATATTTTTTGACACCTTGCTTGCAGCGCCAATTGTCATGAATCAGTCTTGATGGTTTCCCTCGGATCCGTGGAAATTCGTAATTTTGGAGTCCGGGGAGGAATTTGCTCCTTTTTAAAGTTAAAATTATCACACATCCCCTTATCAATGTTTGGTGCAGTTTTCCATTTTCCATAAGTCAACTAGCGTATCAGTGATAGTTTACCATCTGAATTGCTCTCAAAGTGGGGATTAGTGCAGTAAAAATGGGGCTTAACTTAAAAGCAATAATTCAAAATTTCCTCCTTTTTCACTTTTATACACTATCAGCACTGATGAATCGGTTTTTGACACCCTGCTTGCAGCACCAACTGTCAGAAATTAAGATTTTGAAACCCTGCTTGCAGTGCCAATGGTGATGAATAGGTTTTTACTTGTGAAGAAGTAAATTAGGATTTTGAAATTAAAAGAAAGTCCTATCATGGGTTGTCGCCACCACAGTGGGTTTACCATTTATATAAATTACAATGGATATTGCTGTCAGTTGGCTTTTGCTTGGGACTCGGTGATTGACTTGGTTTCACCAACCTCATGTTTCATTCTTATGTTTCCTCAGATCCCATTCTAGCCAAAGTATCTGATGTTTTATTATTTTATTATGAAGCAGCAGTGACCGGGAATGTATTGAAGTTAGCGTCTTTTGCTCTTTGACTTAATTTCATTAGTTCTGCACTTACTACATGGTTTAGATTTGTTTGCAATGGGTTGCTTAAAGTGTCTAATATTTGTCTGAGATCTGTAAGGAAGACTATTTTGGCATTGATAGAGGTGTTTGATTCTCTGATAATCTATTTCTTCTCGATTGTCAATACTTCAGTTTTTGTTGGCTTAGTAAGTTCCCGTTGCTGTGTACTTTTTTGTAATCTTTATTTGGCCCTTTGATGTAGATTCACTTCATTGTCTTTAATATATTATTTTAAAATTCTGTTTGTGATGCTTTGCTGAGGTGCCATTGATTATAACTTTATATTACTTTATTATACCGTAATTTCAATTTTTCTGTTTCAATGAAGTTTGAGATTATCAGTCTTTATTTTGATTTATATTTGGGGTTCATGGAGTGGTTGTTTTGGGTATGCAATTTTTTTTTTACAGCAATTTTTTTGTTCTTTCTTTCAGTGTTTTCATTTATATGATTGAATTCCTCCAGTCATGCATCCTAGGTTCTGGTTTTGGACTTTAATTATTTTTTATTTTGGCATTTGTGCAAGTATCCCAGGCTGCAATCCCTCATATTCTAGTGAAGGTCTGGCATAACCTTGATACATTTGCCTCAGAATGTTCATGAATGTCCCCCATTTGCAGACCTGCCCACTATTGCGAAAAATTCGTAGAATTACGAAATTTGGGTTCTAGTTTCAGAACTTCATGGGTATCTCAGTCATTAAAACTTATTGAAATTTAAGGTTGATGCCAAACTGAATATTTTTTAGGGTTTTGAAGTATTATTTAACTCCTGTGGTTGTGAATGGTTGATTTTTTAAGTAACTATAGCGACTACAATTTTTATCTCCTGAAAATTACGAGTTTTTAAATTTTCAAGTAGGCAGGTCTGCATTCCGTATTGGAGAGTTTGTTCATGATTTTTTTGTTTTAAATATTTAGGTGCCTGATTGTTTGCAAAGGTATGGTGTTCAATTTTGAGAGTGATGCTTTTATTTTTGGTAGACAAACTAAATGTTTTTTTTATAATTTGGGCATTGATATTAATTTACCAGTTTTTGAGTCCATTGGTCTAATTTGCCTTATATGTAGCCTATCCCTTACTGCTTTTTGCTGAGATTAGCACTACCAGATCATCTGCATACATGGACATTTTCTCTGTACATTTGATTTGTATTTGATAAAAATAAGCAATATTGTTGATGTTAGAGACAACGAACCCACTTGCGGTACTCCTCATTTAATTGATTCTTGTCTGCTTTGATTCCTTGTATTTCAACTCCTGCTTCCCAGTATGTATGGAAGCTCTCTTTCCATTTCCATTTGTACATATCATGGGGAATTTTGTAGATGCCCCTCTTTTCAGACATTATCAAAAGCTTTTTCCAAATCAACCCACACTTTTGCTGTTTTTTTTCCTTTTGAAATGCGTCCTCTATTGCTGAGTAATAAATGTGAAATAATCTTGTGTTCTTCTTGCTTTCCTCACCGATCAAACTGTTAGCTTTCATGGAACCACAGTATTGTGTTGATTGTCCTCACTAGAAATAGCAATTTACATTAAAAGTGTCTCATGGGGTGGATTTCTTAAAATAATAATTCAACCTGAACAAGGTGCTGATGTCCTGATTAAGCTGCAAGAAAGAGGATTGGAGGGAGAGTGTTCAATAGCACATATGATATAACTGCAGAATATTCTATGCCATAAAGGCTGCGGTTCTTGCTAAGGGTAGAGATAAATATCAGGAAACTAGTAGGTTAAAAGTTACCCCAAAGTCCATTCGTTCTTCTCAGACTTCTGGAAGTGCAGATTGTGAAATGGTGTGAATTCATTAGAGAAATTCCTTTAAATGGGCATCAGACACTTGGAAGGAAATGGGAATTTTCATACAAATCAGTGTTTTGTCTATTCAACTAATTTAGGCTAACCCGTTGGTAATTAATGAAGGGGTTAGGGAATACCCTCTGGGAGTGTCTTCCTAAAAGCCTTTGCTTTGTAGATGTTTGGGACTCATCATCGTCGTTCCTTAGTAGTAGCCTCAGTTGTTTTAAGGATTGTTCCACAGTTTACAATTACATTTTCTCTCATGTCAGTACATGCAGGGACCCATTTAGAAATTGGGATTTTAATTTGTTATCACTGGTGTCGAATTGAATCATTCGTGTGAATATTGTTGCAGATACTGAACTGAACATTTTTCTTTTCTCCATGACCGAAGTAAGCGAGGGCCATTTAATTTCTAAAAAATAAATCAATTACTCACTTATCTCTTTCAGTAGTGAATTGTTTGGAACAGCTGTTTCTAATCAAAACTTTTGACCCTTTCATTAAATCAGCCACTTATTTTCAGACAATTGTTAAATTGTTTGATTAGTTCATATGGAGGACTTATGTGCATTTCATAAATTGTACAATGAATTTACTCATCTGAACTTTACTTTGATGTATGATAATAAAATACAACAAAATAAAACAAATTTAATGCAAGAACTTTTTTTTTTTCCCAGGAACTCTTGTCCAAGTACCTGATTGACAAGGCTAAGGAAGATGAGTCTAGCAATATTGTGGATGGCTTGGTGTTTTACCTCAAAATGAAGGGAGACTATTATAGATACTTATCAGAGGTTTCGCAACCAGGAGAGGAGAAGTCGTGTAAGTGTTCCTTTTGAGTTCCCTTTGGCTGTCTTAAATCTGAATTCCCTCAATAAAAGATAGCGGTCTGTTGTTTGAACACAGCCCTATTTTTCAATCTTCACAGGCTTGTATTTGCAAAAGGCCCCACAGGTCTGTAATTGCATTTGTTCAGTTACATTACAGTCCAATCAAGACAGAACAGTCACAGATGACTTTGATGAGCTAGTGCATTCTTCCTGTAATATACCTTTTATGAAGACATCTCTTTTTGCTTTCCAAATCATTGTTGTCATATGCAATCAATCTTTGTTGGGCTATAAAGATAAATTTCTTCAAATTCAAGATTGACAGCTTCGTAAGGGGTATAAATGGGATCAAGATGGAGACTTATTTGGACAAATTCTAAGCAGAGACGGACATATTCCAGCAAATAAGACAAGGAGCAATGGCATTATTCTTTATGCCAAGCAGACATAACAAACACAAAGGCAGACCCACAACTAGCATGTACACGACGATAAGTAAAGACATCGAGCGGCTGGATGACACACAAGAACTCTTGGTGGGGTTCCTGACCTCCCATAGTGGGCAGGGAGGTACATACTGTTTCTTCTATCCCCTTATATCTGTTTTCCAACATGCTTTCTGTCTTTGTCTTGGAATGAGATTACTTGGTTTTGTCCTGGACCTGGCCGGAGTCCTGGCTGGGAGGGAAACAGTCGAATGCATAGTCATTGTTTTGGGAGATGATATTTTTTTCCTTGTCAATCATCTCTCTGTTATGCACTGTATTATGTTTTGTTTGTGTATTATATATGATTTGTAAATATTTGAGGGTATTCCTCTTAGTGGGGACCTGTGCTTTTGTCTGGAGGAGACTTTTAGGTGATCTCAAACTAAGTACACTGATAGTGTGCTCTTGGAATCTACATCTGTTCCCTATTTGAACCAATTCCCCTTTGTCTGCCTTATTCCTGGATACTTTAATTGTAATTCTATAACTTTTTACTATCCGATTTTCTTCCTTTTTACTGGCGCTGATATGACCTTAATGTGTTGCAAGCGCTGTAAAACCCTTAAAAACAAAACTAAACACACAAGAACTAAGATGTAAATATGATTTAGAATATCTGAGATCCATTGCAGCAGACTGCTATCACTGGATAGAACTCCCTCACCATAATCCGCATAAAAGTCAACATTCTGCTCTTTATTTATGTTTCATTGATGACAAAATTCAACCTTGCTTAAAGTCAACCAGTCTTTCTGGTCTGGCGGTGTAGGCTTTATCTGGATTCCACTGTAGCGATTTGATTTTGTGGGGGTTTTTCTCAATTTTTATGAAATTCTTTATGCTTGATTGTACTTGCATGATGTAACACGAGCCTTTATAACACAACCCAGACCTTTTTTTTTTAAGTTGTAAAAATCATCTAGTGCGTTGACACACAGCGTGGAATGCTTTTTACTACTGACCGGACCTGGCACATTATTGACATGAGTGATAAAAGAGGGTTTCATATATTCCATCTAAAAATTTGATTTCCAATGTCAAGCTTGTGATTTATAATTACAGTTTCTTATATATACAAGTTTTGAATTTAATTTTTTTTAGAGGTCTGACTTAGAACTCAAATATTAGTATTAGCAAAATATGACTTTCAAGCATTTAAAATTAAAATTGGTTATTTTCACGCTTTTCTTTGTTTCTTTTTTTTTTTTTTTCCAGCAAATGTTGATGCTTCTGATAAAGCCTACAAAGAAGCCACAGACATTGCTAAAGAAAAAATGTTGCCTACACATCCCATCAGATTAGGATTGGCCCTAAATTTCTCTGTATTTTATTATGAGATAATGAATGATCCGGACAAGGCTTGCGCTTTAGCCAAATCAGTAAGTATCGGAGCTTGCGCCAAAACCTGGTTTGGTGTTATTGTTATGTACATTAGATTTTTGTTTGTTTTAGGATTGATCCGTTTGGACCGTAAGTGAGATAACTTTCTTTATTTATTTGAAAAAGATTTAATTAAAATTTTATGTTGTCTAATTTTGAATCAGTAAATCATACTTGTATTCCAATCCAGTCTATCAAGATAACTGACTATCTTAGACTGTCGGAGGCAAGGAACAAATCTAAATAAAATTTCATCCATTCCTTTGGTTGCGATTTGGACATGTTAGCATAAATCAACTTCTAAAAACAAGAACTATTAAGACAATGATTATGCTAAAGCAAAAGAGATGTTGATCCTTACACTTTTGAAGTATAAGTGCGGAAATGTTTTTCCAGATTTAATGGGCAAAGCTACTTTTTCATGCCACTTATATTTTGTTTGTTTTTAGCTCCTCTTGATTTCTTTTACATAAAGGCCCTAATCCGGCTAATATCTCTGTACAGTTGTTTCCTAAAAGGTTATTAGGCAGTGGTTGCCTGTCTATCTAAGATTAAGTCGATTGACTAATTAAGTAATTCATGAGCACAATATTTCAGACATGGGTAATAAGTCCACCCCAAGGTTTCTGGTCTGGCAATGTTGGCTTTATCAGGATTCCACTGTAGTTTATATTCAGAGTTTAATAAAATGTGAATTATAGTCCTAAGTAGCTCTTTAAGCTAAGATTTTAAATATTTTTTTTATCAACCCTGTGCATCTTTTTTTTTTTTTTTCTCCCAAGGCCTTTGACGATGCCATTGCCCAGTTAGATCAATTGAATGAAGAATCCTACAAAGACAGCACATTAATAATGCAGTTGCTCCGAGACAACCTTACGGTAAGTAACCTTTATATATTACAGTGCAATTCTGGATAACGACAATCTTTAACTATTGACATTAACCTCTGGTCCCGATTTACAAAAAAAAAATTATTATTCGTAATAAAACCTCCAAAATTGCGACATTCGTTTTTTAAAACCCTTGTTTAGCGACATTGTTATAGCAATAATTGGCACCAATATTTGATAAAAATATTCTTCCCTTGTCCTCTCAGCCAAAGATACAGTACAAACTCTTCTTTTCTGGCCAATGAGATGCCCTTCTGATGAAAACAGGTTTTGTCGTTTTTTTCTCTAAATGACCTAGCGTTGGAGTATTTTTGTTGAGAATGTGACAAAACCTTTTGACATTGCCTCAAATGCATCGACTTCAGGGCCTATCATCTGTAAGCACACAAAAATGGTTGCCACAAGCTTAGAGTGAGGGATTTTCAAGCGAGCAATGGTTGGCTCAATAGATTTAAATGACATGGCTTTGTCCTTGAAATAAAGACCTGAAGAATGTGTATGAAATAGTTTTACACCGTATCACTTTGATATTGCCTTTGAAGTAGCCGGTGACGAGTCTGCTGAGCACTGTTTACCATCAAAACAATGAAAAGACACACTCGGGGAGTGAAAGTGTAACTGGTAACACCTTTATCAACAAGAAACTTAGATTCTCTGGCGTCTTATAGGTCTGTGCATCGATTCGTTATATTCACAGGTCTGATCACCCCCCTTTCCACGATCTTGAAAACCCCGGGAATAAAGACACCCTTAGATTTCCAGCCCCGCTCTATGTTATCTGGGGATTGCACTGTACTTAGTAGTCGAAGAAATGATCTTAATGTCCTTAATATTCTCTTGTAGAAAGCTGTGAATGATGGATATGACAAATGTGTTTGTGATTAAAATGAAAGTTGTAAATCTCGGGGAAATGGTATTTGCTTCGCACCCAAATGATAACCAGTTAGAATTTTCACCGCGTTATGTGGCCTGAAGCAAGCCATCTCTCCCTAGCTCAATTTGTGGTGATGAGCTGCCGCAGACACCTGGTTATGGTTACATATTCCAGTCTTTCCTTGGAATAAACCACGGGTGCAAGAGTGCCGGCTACAGCTGGCATGCCGGCCGATTGGATTACCGAAAAAGTTATATATAAAAGAAATTTGTATGTTATTTTTGTCTGTAGTTGTTTTTTATTGGGTCCATTTTATTTTTTGTTATTTCTTTCTTTCTTATTTTTTTTGGTGGGCTGTGTCTATTTATTAATTTGGTGATTCTTTTGACATATCACTTTTCTTAGAATATGGAGTTTTTTAGTTTAAAACATCTGATCTGAGTTTTATTTAGCAGTGGGTGGTTGCATTTTCAAGAGGGTCTTCCTTCTAAGAGTAAAGAGAAAACTACTGAATAACAACAAAATGGTGGATCTCATACTTAAAAACAGCCAAAATAATTGGTGGGAAGAAGAATTGAGGGGAGGGGGGGGTTGTGTTCGTTCAAATAAAGCTTTTGTTGGGGATTCATTAATGTACTGGTTTTTCTTCTCTCTCTCTTTTTCTTAATTTTTAAAGCTGTGGACGTCAACGGATCAAGCAGAGTGTGAACAAGAAGGCGAGAACCAGTGATAAGACAACAACTTTTTATGTTCCCATGTTTGAATTTTGTCTTGGATTTTTAAGAAAAGAAGAAGATCAATCTCGAAGTGAAATGAGAGAATCATCATCACCATTTTTATGTTCTGCTGGGTTTGTTCCCGTCAAATCATTTATTTTTTTTTTTGAATTAGATTTTTTTTTTTTCTATCATCATAACTTGTGTGAGATTTTTCTAAAATGATATCTGAATGGCGGAATAATTGTATGAGAGCACCTGTGCTATTTATGAACATAAAACAAAAAGCAAGAAAAAAAAATTAAAAAAAAATTACAAGAAGTGTGTTTTTAAGCGTTTTGTTTACTTAATGCTTTTATCTGTAGTTTACACTTGATAAGTATATATGGATAAACATGTCTTAACCATGGCGTATCTAGCAGGTCCTGGATTGGTGTCTCATTTTGGATAGGATTTGACCCCCATCCCTCCCTTCCCCTCCATGATATGAATGACAGGACAGGCATGTAGTCTTTTGAAAGAAGGCACGGGTTATGTGTTGTATTTTGTTTGTTGTAGTCAAGTATTGTATAACTTATTGTCAGTTTAATCATGATGCTCCATTAAGTCGATTCACCACTCATTCTGGCGCAATGGGCCTTTGAAGAATATTTGTGCATGAGCCCTTTACTTCGTTGTTTGACAGGATTGTTTTTGAAAAATTCTTTTATTTAGCTTCAAAACGCTGTTGAATGAAGATTGTTAAAGATTTTTTTTTTTTTTGTCGAATTATAAATCAAAATGGTGCAACTTCTAGAACAAATTACCTGTCTCTTGATGGCCCTTGTATCTTGCCCTGGGTTTTTTTTGTCTATGGACAGTTGATGATTGTCTTGATCTGAGTGGGATGCTTTTCGCTTTCCCCACTTTCTTTTTTCCTTTGCTCTTTCATCCCACCTTTAAAAAAAAAAATTTCTTTCTCTTTGAGATGGTGACATGTGGGTGTAAAATTCATAGGATGTTCAGAATTTGTCATTTTACCTTTGGTTTCGGTCGTTTAAATAGAACAAAAAAAAAAGACTACAACATTTAATAAAAGCACCAACAATGCTTATTGCCGTTTTTAACAATGAATCTGATCGATTTTTTAAATTTTTTTTCCCCCGATGCATGTCATTTGTTTTGAACTATTTGAATGTTATCATTTTGTCAACTGGTTTTATATGTTTCTAACAAGTTACATATTAGTTCAAATAAATTTACTGAATATTAATAATGGCTTTTTATATTACTGATATTAATGAATGTATGATCAACACGTGGACAACAATAATGCTAATGACGATGAACACTAGTCTTCAAATTCATCGATATACTATTATCTGTCCTGATTACCACACCTACACTTTATATATTTTTTTCAATTTTCTGTGATCACATTTGGCACAGGTTATGTTTCTTTTGTGTTCCTGAAGTAGCCAGTACATTTTACACTTCTCTCGAGGATGCCCAGTGTGCGCGTGTGCAAGTGTTTTCTTTTTTTATTTTTTAAAGGTAAAAAAATTCTATTCTGCCTTTTAATGTAAGAGTCTAGATTTCCTTTTTATTTGAAAGTGTCTGGGAGAGAGAAAGAGATTTAATCCATTTTTGGTTGTTGTGTACTTCTTGATAAAAGTCGTATATCTTTGGTTTGATTCAATGGTTTATTCTAAGTCGTCTCAACCTTGCGGCAATTTTTCAACTAGTGTTGATTTTTTTTTTTTTTTTTTTTTTTTGCTTCTCCTTGCTCCCGTAAATCCTCACGGTTGCATTATTAGTACAATAAAATATATACGTTTTTCGTTGTCTGATGTCAATTTGTCCTTAGTTTTATATTTCATTCTTCAATCATTTTTCACCACTCCTTCCCTTTTCCCTCACACTGCCCCCTCTCCGTCGGAACATTTTTATGTTTGTATTAATTGTTTGGGATCCTAGTGGAATATATTATTTTTTTTTCCTTCGGCAGTTTTTATTTATTTAAAAAAAAAAAAGTTTCTCTTTGTATCAGAGAAGGTGGGTTAACTTGCATAATATATTGAATTTGATAAAGACGTCGCTAACTCCGGTTAGTTCTTTTTGTTCCAAGTCTTTTCATCTTGATTTTCAAAGAGTTTCTTAAGTCAACTCAAAATTTATTTCCTCTATTTTTGGATTATAACTCGTGTCCTTCAGAATTATGTCATGCTAGTTTCTGCACCCATTTAATTATATCTACTAACCAAGACTTGGCTATTTTATTTATATATATCCAATAAAAAAAATAATTTTTTTTTGTAGGTTCTCTGCAAATGCAACTTTTAGTTGAATGATTCTGCTTTCTTTGATTCGGTTCCATTTAGTTTGAGTCATAAGACAAGCATTGTCATTCTTTCGATGTTCTTTACTCCTATGCCGTTTCCTATAGTACAGCCTTTTATTATTTTTTAATAAAATTTAAGTTCCAATACGCCCTTTGCCAAATGTAGTAAATAAAGAATGATGTGGATTATTTCTACTATTTCAATTTTGCTAAGCGTAAGCTTGATAGGTTGTAACTTTATTATTGTTTTTGTTTGTTTTTTTTTTTATTACTATTAAATTAATCCTTCAATATCAAATAGGCCATTTGAAAATAAAATAATGTGTAAGTGTTCAATTTTGTGTTTGTTCTTTTATCTCTCTCTTTGTTGTTGTTGAAATGAAATTTTGTTGGTGGCACTAGAGATGTGGAACACCATTATGGTTTTGTGTGGATGAAGTGGGTAGATGTTGAGACTGAGGAGGCCAACTCTTGTGTGTCTCTTGTTTTCTCTCATCTTGTCTTTTGTATCTAATTTTCTTGTCATATACATATGTGTATTGTTTTTAATTGATGCAGGCAAAGACGTGTGCGGTAGGCCGTTTCTGTTGGTGTAACAATTGAAGCTTCCTGAATTTGACACCTGTTTTTAGCACACTGACTGGGTGGGGTTTCTAATGGGCAGGGAGGCACTTACTGTCTCTTCTATCCTCTTGGTTTCCAACATGCTTTTTGTCTTTGTCTTGGGATGAGATTACTTAGGTTTTTTGTCCTGGCCGGTACCCTAGCTGGGAGGGAAACAGTCAAATGTATACTTGTAGTTTTGGGAGATGATATTTTTTGTCTTGTAAATCATCTCTCTGTTGTGTCATCTTATGTTTTGTTAACATATTCTATATGATTTGTCAGCATTTCCGTGTTTTCTTCTTAGTCTTAGTGGGGACCTTTGCTTATGTCTGGATGAGACCATTAGGTGATCTCAAACTTAGTACTTTGATATTGTGGTCTTGGAATTTACGTGTTTCCTATTTGAACCAGTTCCCCTTTGTCTTACCTTTTCTTGTAATTCTAGAACTTTTTACTATCCCATTTTCATTCTTTTTTTCTGGCGCTGATATGACCTTAATCTGTTGCAAGCGCCGTAGAGTAAAACCCTTGAAAACAAAAACAAAAAACAGCACACTGATCAAAACTCGTTTACATATTTAAATTAATTATTTTTTTGGACATTTTAAATTCCATCATTGGATTCAGCGACTCCCAAATCATTAGCCTTCGTGTCAAAGTACACGGAAAAACAGTTTAACAAAAATTTCTTAAACTTAAAAGTTAAAGTAACTGATAATGTGCTCTTGGAATCTTCATACGTTCCCAATCTGAACTTTGTCTTATTTTCTCACTTTGCTCATAATTGTAAAACGGAATTAAAATTTTTTTTTTTTTTACTTTTGCTATCCAATTTTCTTCTCTTTTACTGAAATGACCTATATGTTATATCGATACATATAATAGGCGGGCCTTTGTTCTTGGTATGAGTATGAGATTACTTTGGTTTTGTCCTGGCCCAGGCTGGAGTCTTTCGCTGAGAAGGAAACAGTAGAAGGTTGTGAGAGACCTTTCCCCCCTTTCTCTCTGCTATGTATTGATGTAGTTTTTTGTGTATTCCTCTTGGGATCATCATCATATGCTTGTGTCTGGATGGCACCAGAGCAATTAGGCCAATGGAGGTGAAGTTAATCTCGGTTCTATAGCGTGAAACTGACAATTGCAATTTGCTTGTTATTCTTTGTTTAGGACACTGAGTATCCCAAAGCACTTTCCAGCAGATCCCTTAGACCCAACTACCCAATCACCCCTGGATGAACAAGGGGGTCGAGAAAAATCTCGGGGAAATGGTATTTGCTTCGCACCCGAATGATAACCAGTTCGAATATTCACCGCGTTATGTGGCCTGAAGCAAGCACCTAGCTCAATTTGTGGTGATAAGCTGCCGCAGACACCTGGTTATGGTTACGTATTCCAGTCTTTCCTTGGAATAAACCCTAAGACAAATCTCCGCTTGAGGATAAATCAAGGGCATTGTTATTATTTCTTTACTTTATTGATATGTTGATTGAGATAAATGTATACTTGACATTTTACATGGGATTGATGTGAGTGTGGTGCTGTACCGTCACTATCAAAATCATGGCCCTGGCATTGAAATTAGAACGGATGGCGAAATGAAAATAATAAGAAGGGAGGTGTCGGTTATGCGAAACAGCAATAGTCTGTCTGTTTTGTTTTTAAGGGTTTTACGGCGCTTGCATTAAGGTCATATCAGCACCAGTAAAAAGGAAGAAAATTGGATAGTAAAAAGTTCTAGAATTACAATTAAAATCCTATTTTCTTCCTTTTTACTGGCGCTGATATGACCTAAATTTGTTACAAGCGCCGTAAAACCTTTAAAAACAAAGAAAAAGACTGGAGACTAGATCAATTAAGCTACAGAAGATTCCATGGGTAATTTTTGACAATACCTTAAAGTCCAATCTAGACACAAGCAAAGGATCCAGCTATAAAAGGGTACACTAAGCTTTACAATTTACAATATATCGTTAATAATTATAAAATTGAACATAACAATAACAGTTAAAGATAGGGGATTTACAAGGAAAACAAATATCATCTCTCAAAAAAGGTACTTTACACGTCTCCCTCCCAGCTAAGGATTTCCGCCAGCACCAGGCGAATTCCCCCCCCCCCCCCCCCCCCCCCCCCCCCCCAACGATCAATCCCAATCCAGAACAAAGACAAGAGAGCAAGATGGAAAAGGAAAACACGAATGAGGGATAGAAGACACAGTCCAGTCAAGTGACTTGCCCACCCACCAGAGGAGGTCAGAAGACCCCATCCAGAAGAGGGACATAATGTCCTGACTACTGGGATAGTAATTTATGGTCTTTTATTTCATTTATCAACATCAATGCTTTATCAATGTATATACAACAGTATGGTTGAGTATAGAGGATGTATAGATCTTGTTGTGACTTTAGTACGATAGCAAAATACTAATAGTGTCTGAATTGCCAAAACATGAGGATAATCTTTCAAAGAGGGATAGTTTTTAGGTTTAAGGGTTTCACGACGCTTGCAACACACGTAGGTTATATCAGCGCCAGTAAAAAGGAAGAAAATGGGATAGTAAAAAGTTCTAGAATTACAATTAAAGCACACAAGAAAAGGTAAGACGAAGGGGAATTGTACAAATAAGGAATTGGTGTAGATTCCAAGAGCGTACCATCAATGTACTTAGTTTGAGATCACCTAAAAGTCTCATCCAGATACGACACAGGCCCCCTACAAATACAAAGAGGAATACACTCAAATGCTTACATTATAAATTCAAAATAACATATAATAATACATAACAGAGATGACTAACAATGAAAAAAATATAATCTCCCAAAACTATAATACTACTACTTTCGACTGTTTTCCTCCCATCAAAGGTCTCCGCCGGTCAGAGTCAGGACAAAACTAGGTAATCTCATTCCAAGACAAAGACAGAAATTATTGCAAAACATGAATAGGGGTATAGGAGACACAGCAAGTGCCTCCCTGCCCACTATGGGAGGTCAGGAACCCCACCCGGTTCCCTGCCCACTATGGGAGGCCAGGAACCCCACCCAGAAAGAGGGATAGAGTAACTGATCGTATCAAATGCTGTCGAGTAATCTAGGAAGAGTTAACATCAATACTTTACCGTGCCACACTCCCGCAACATTAAAATGTCATTTGTTATTCTTAGTAATACAGTCTCTGTACTCTGACCTTGTCGGTAGACAAATTGACAGTTAGTTATCTCGTGAGGTGTTTGACATTAACAGAGACGCCAACTTTAAATTTGGCTCACAGGAATTTCAGACATCACTCGGAGGAATTTCTGCAAACAAGAAAAGGGAATTGGGATGATATTTGCCATTGTGTTTACATATTGTATAATTCTATATAGATAACTGATTAATAAATGTTCTTTTTACTAAAATTGCTTCAGCACCACTTTTTCTAGAAAAATGGCATGTTCTAAATAGGATGACGGTTTTAGCTCCTCCAAGAAGTATAATAACAGTGATAATAATTATAATCATTACCATAATAATAATACTTTACTTACTTTCTCTTTGGTGTTTCCTAAACACATAAGGTCGAATAATAATAATAATAATGATGATAAAAAAAAAGTAATGGTAATAATAATAATAATCTAGGTCCTTGGAAAAGTAAAATGAGTACCTGGCCGTTAACAGCGTTGTTTTTGTCCGAAAAATTGTAATATTGCCTAACAGGCGTCATGTCCCGTCCTACATGTTAAATGTTGCTGTTGACCGGGGACCCCTTGTAAAGCGCTTTTAGCACAATTAGTGGATATTGCACTATATAAAGCTCAATTATTTAGGTGCATAGTGAATAAAAAACATAACACCAGTGTGACAAAAAATTTACTATTATTTTATTTACAAAATTTACAGAAAAAAAACCCCACAAATAACACGACATAGGTGGAGAGCAACAGGTTTTCAAATAATATTATCTCAAAACATGATAGAAATATAGCGCATGTTGGGTTAATTTCTGGGCAGATTATTACAGTCCCACTCACACACACACTGCTTCACTCACCCCTTCCAAACACATACACACTGCTTCACGCACTGCACTCGACACACACACACACACACATTGCTTCGATGACCCACCCCCTCCTCACACTCGCACACACACTGCTTTCACGCACCCCTTCCACACACACACACACTGCTTTCACGCACCCCTTCCACACACACACACACACTGCACTCAATACACATACACACTGATTCGATGACCCCCCCCCCTCCTCACACACGACAAACACACTCCACACTCATACTCATACTAACCAACAAGACATGCTACATATTTCTCTGCCCTCTGTCTGGAATTTAAGTGATAAATTCACGTTTTTATTGCTGGACTAAAGAAAGAAGGGTTTTGAGCCCGACATATTTGGTATTTTGTTCTCTTACTTTTTACAGTTCACAACTTCTACTTCGAGCAGCTTAGTGTTAGAAAAAGAAAGAGCTCTAATAATGACCTGAGTTAGAGACGATCTTTTTTGGATCGTGGATAGCTCATACAGTAGAGTCACGCTCTCACCGGCCAGGCGGAGTTGTCGTACCAGTAAGGTTGCGGGTTCAAACCCCCATCACCGCCGCAAAAAATATTTTATTCTCTATTGTCTTCTGTCACTTTCCTACTCACTTCATCTCTTAGTATTAGAAAAAGCACCTTTTCTCAATGTCTCATAAATCATGGCTGACACTTGTTGGCACTGAGCTTCGACTCAAGTGTATTTTGTCTTAAGCTTCTCTTATTTTTAGTGAATGGATACCCACGGAAAGAACTTACTGTCATCAGGGGTGACTTTGCCTCTTGGGGTGACTTGCCTCAACCGTTTTGGAGCATTTTGAGTATTCTCAGGCTTGTTGCAATTATTTTCCTGATTAGAGGACTTGATTTTTTATCAAAAGAAGTAACTGTTACAAAACTAGGCATAATCCAGTTTGTCCAAATCTATAGAGGCAAAGTCACCCCTGAAGGCTAAGTGACACCAGTTGACGGTACTCAACAAACCAAAGAAGCTGCCAAAGCGTCCCAGTCTCAGTCCGAAGATAAGGAGGCAATCGGCAATAAGTCGAGTAAATCATACACAAATTCTTCGATTTGAATAAACTTGAAAGTTAAGTACGTAGTCTGAACACCACATAATCTATTTGACCAAAGAGTTACTAAGCTGCCAGAAGCTGTGGATTGTAAAAAGAAATAAACAAAAAATGAATAAAGCAACTCCAAAACAGATCAAAATACCAAACACAGAACGTTTCAGCCTCAAAATCTTTCTTTAGCCAACAACAAAAAAACAATTAAATCAAATAAATAACTTAAAAACTCAAATGGACGGCAGAGAAAAAACGTTCCGTGTTTTGTTTTTCAAATTCTTTTTTGAAGCTGTTATATTCATTTTTGTTCAATACTTTTAACAGTCTATTTTATCATGGATCGTGTCAAGAACTTGTTCCTGTAGCCATGAGAACGTTGAAAGGAGCAAACTTGAGATAGGAGACAAGGGCTGACTTGGTTGGAAAGGCTCCGATCAGATCTGGACTAGATTCACCCTCTCTCCTGGTAGAAAAAAAAGACATAAAATTATATTAGTATTAGGTACCACAATAGACGTCATTTTTGTGGCAGAGAAAAACCCTATATATTTTGGGTCAAGAAAAGGACTATTTTTAAACCTGGTCATTCAAGCATTCAGGGCAATATCCACTAAATGTGCTCAGAGCACTTTACAAGGGGTCCCTGGTCAACAGCAACATTTAACATGTAGGACGGGACATGACGCCTGTTAGGCGATATTACAATTTTTCGGACAAAGACAACGCTGTTAACGGCCAGGTACTCCTTTACACCTGAGTACGGTGAGAGAATGTGAGTAAAGAGCCTTTTCCAAGGACTCTATTATGCGCTGAGCGCGAGGCTCGAACCCAGGAGCTTCCGATCCGAAAGCGAGTGTCATACCAGTAGACCACAAAGCCGCACAAGCATCAATACCCCGGCCATTATAAAACGTACAGAGCTAACTTTGGTATCGTCTGAAAGAGGAAGGTTTCAGCTTTATTTCTACACCGCTTCAACAATAAAAAATGGGCATTAAGGGTGGAAAACTTCTGTTTTAAAACTTAACAGCAGCAAAAAATCCCTGAAATATTATTGATATAAACTTTGAACCGAGTCTGTCTAAAAGACAAACATCTTAAACCCTATTTCTAACAATTTGTTTTAATTATGTAGCGTTGTTTAATGGCCGAGGTTCGCATTTTTAAAAAGCATTTGGTGGAATATGGGCTATATAAAATAAATAAAAAGAAATTGAGCTTTTATATAGCGCAACATCCACTAAATGTGCTCAAAGCACTTTACAAGGGGTCCCAACCAACAGCAACATGTAACATGTAGAACAAAACATGATGCCTATTAGTCGATATTACAATTTTTTTGTGACAAAGACAATGCTGTCAACGGCCAGGTACTCATTTTACACCCAAGTACGGTGAGAGAATGTGAGTAAAGAGCCTTTTCCAAGGACTCAGCTACGCGCTGAGCGAGGCTCGAACAGGACCTTCGAATCCTAAAGTGGGTGTCATATCACAAGACCACATAGCTGCACTATAACTGGGCTATATATAAATATACTCATGGATACTCATACATTGTCCCTTTCAAATTTGGAACAAATTGATTTAAAAAATGGCAAAGCTCGTCATCATTTGCTCGTGATCATTAAGTTTGGAACTCTCGGTGGATTTGTTTGTTTGTGTTTCTCAGGGTTGGATGATAAAAAGAAATTCTAGATTTACGATTAAAAGCACAGGATAAAAAGTAAAATAAAGGGGAATGGTTCAAATATGGAACAGATGAAGAGAAACGGTTTACAAGGAAAAAAAAAAAATCTCCAATAAACAATAGCAATACATTTGACTGTTTCCCTCTGGCCGGGGTCAGGACAAAACTAAGTAATCTCATTCCAAGACAAAGACAGAAAGCAAGTTGGAAAACAGATATAGGGGGGGAGAACTACACAACCACTATGGGAGGTGAAAAAAAACCCAGAGCTGCCAACCCTTCACATTCCAAAAAGTGGAATCAGAACCTCAGAAAATAGTAATTTGAGACAAAAAAATAGGAATTTGTCACCAAAGGATAAATAAAAATTACCACCAAACATATAAATACAGTATTCTGGCACAGCCGGAAAATGATAACATGTATTAGATAATTAAACAGGGAACGGGAGTCCAATTCATCTTCCTATTAACATCCAGATTGGGAATCGTTAAAAGTATATTCTTTTCACCTTTTTCCTTCCCCTCCTCCATTTTTTTCATATTATTATCATTATTTTTAAAAATCTGAATTTTAGAGACAATGGCGGAAGGGTGGAAAGGAAGCATGAAAATAATTAGGAATGATTCTGCCAAAAGCAGAAGGGTTGGCAAGTATGAAAACCCCCTTCCACTTGGTGGATTCGATTTAGATCAACTGGGGTTACCTTCAGTATTAGTCATAAAAAATATGGCAAAGGGCAGAGTAAAGATGGGAGATATTTTTAGATCCGCCATTCATTCTGTACGACGGATTTCAGAAATGTGTGTCAATGTCAAAAAAAAATAAAAAAATATATGTATATATATATATATATATATATAATAATATATATATATATATATATATATATATATATATATATATATATATATATATATATATATATATATATATGTGTGGCGCTCTGGGAAAACAGGGTCAAACCTACGATATTTCAAAATTGAGTTGGTGGTATAGGCCAAAGGCCAACACATTACTGAGCAATATGTTCTTCATTTTACCTCGATATCTTGATTAGATCCTAAGATATGGGTGTTTATGTCCGCAGGGGGGCAGAAATGGGAAATTGAGAAAATTAGCAGTTAAAGTCAGAGTAATGTTTTTTTCACAGCAACGGCACTTAAAACCCCATTAGTAAGCTATATCAACCATTCAAAGCTTGCTTGATCATAGTAAAATGAATATAATGATTAAAGACAAGATAGGAATATAATCCGATATAAAATCGGATAAAACAACGGAATCATCATTGTTAAGATTACGAAGTCTCGCAAGTTGTTGACTGGAAGTCGCCGTTTTTTACAAGTTTCGAAGCGAAAGTTGCCGCTCAGATCACAAAGCTACGACAGTTTTAAATTTAAAACACACTAGAACGTGAAAAAAGATATCAAATATATTGGTAAATGTTCAATGGGATGCTATGTAGTAATTAAAACACATTATTTGTTAGTTTTGTGCGTAAGAGGTGATAGTAAAAGAGAACTATTTTCGCTTCTCGTGTAACGAGAGTCTCCTCATGCGCAAAACATCGTGGGAATGGAATTCGTAGTAAATTCATGCAACCCATTCAACAGCTGAGTTCATGACCTTTCGAATGATACCAAACAGATGAGGTTTGTGATCGAAAGGATAAAGAAAATGAAGCCCGAAACTTGGAAGTTTAAAATCATATTTTGAACTAGGGTTTTGGTTGTTACCTTCATCCTTAGACAAAGAAGTAAGTTTATTAAAAACGATTTTAAAAGTATTTAGAAGCCACTTTATGGCTTTATACTTGGTGAATTGAAAGTTAATATGATGGCCTTCTGATTTCTACCATAAACCCAAAATAGCCAAATAAAGTCCATCGAGCATTTTTTGCTTGTATCTGCGTTACATTCTCAGCGACTTTGACCCGGTTTTCTCTGAGCGCCACACACACACACACACATATATATATATATATATATATATATATATATATATATATATATATATATATATATATATATATATATATATATATATATAACTTTGCCTAGCTGGCATCATGTCTTGTCCAACATGTTAAGTGTTCCTGTTGGCTAGGGACCTCTTGTAAAGCACTTTGAGCAAGTTTAGTGGATATTGCGCTATATAAACGCTAAATTTAAATTTTAAAATAAAGGATGACCTTGATTTGTGTTAACAAAATATTCCAGCTGGAAATTATCACCAATGCATCATTGGAGAGTGGTTTTCCAAAAGCAGTTAAATAAATTTTTCCACTTTTTGAGATTTTGCCTTCAATAACTAAATTGAAACCTAACCTTAATTTTAAGAATCCATTTTTATACAAGATTTTCCTTAAAATTGATACAAGTTTGACGTTTATTGACAATAAAATAATTGGCTCAAAGAGAGAGTCTAGGGGGAAAAAAATTCTCAATTTCTCAAAATCAGAAAAACTGCCAATAACGAGTTTTGGAAAACCACTCAACAATTGTAAATAAAAGACTTCATCAACAATTCTTAACACACTCCCCCTTGCCCCCCCCCCCCCCACCGTTCTAATGAACTTACAAAGGTGCATCATGAGATTTCTTGACATCCCAGATACGAACACAACAGTCAGCCCCACCAGATGCGAGTACAGCACTACTTTCATCAAAGGCCAGGGAGTAAACGAGGTCACTGTGTCCGCGTAACTCTTTCAGCACCTGGCCGGATCCAAGGTCCCACACACGAATACGACGATCTTCACCTGAAAGTTAAAAAATACAAATTAAAAAAAAATATAAAAAATTGAGCTTTTATATAGGGCAATATTCACTAAATGTGCTCAAAGCGTTTTACAAGGGGTCCCTGGCCAACAGCAACATTTAACATTTAGGACGGGACATGAGGCCTGTTAGGCAATATTACAATTTTTTTTGGACAGAGACAACGATGTTCACGATCAGGTTTTCATTTTAAACCTGAGTACGGTGAGAGAATGTGAATAAAGAGCATTCTCCAAGGACTCAACTATGCGCAGAGCGAGGCTCGAACCCAGGATCTTCCGATCCGAAAGCGAGTGTCATAACACATGACCACATAGCCGCACATTCCATACACGTGTAACCAAATATTTTCTTCTCAACATGACTGACACCTGAATAGTGTTTTGTCTCTCTATTCAACTGCTCTCTTTTAAAATCTTTTTTTTTTTGATGATTAGGAAGTGAAAGGTCAAAGGCTGAAACGTCGTTTGTTTTGTGTTGTTTCCTTATATAGAAGTCACATTTACTCCCTTTATCTTTCTCTCCAAAGAAGAAGACCCTCTATACACCCTAAAAAAACCCTCACCAACCTGCTGATGCCGGTAACTTTCCATCAAGAGAGAACGTCAGAGACAGGATAGATCTTCTGTGAGACTGGCAGATGGAAGTACACTCGAGCACGGAAATCTCAAACTTGGTACAATTCCCCGATTTAATCCCTCTATTTTGTTAGTATTGGTAACATGAAAATCTCGAAGAGTTTCAGGGGCCAACACGGAAATCTCGAACAAACTGGATATTCCCTTGCGATCAGCTGAATTCTTTTTAAAAAAAAAAATTATTTGTGTTGAACGGAAACGAAAGATGCAATCGCTCTCCCCGTAGCACTAAGTGACAGTTAATGTGTTACGCCTGCATGTGTAGCATATATTATGCGTGTATGTATGTATGTTGAACTGAGGAGGAATTGCGAAGCATGTTTGACCAGCGTCTTACACACACCACCAATCACTCCAGCATTACCTCACTTTATGACTTTATGGTACTTAATCTGAGGTGCCAGTACCACAGCAAAATGACCAGTATCGTGGGGCCTTAGGCAGTAACTGTTACGTATTAAAATGATACAGACAATTAGGGGTGGGGAAGGTGGGATGAGAGCTGTGTGAGAGTAATGCCCTTCCTGTCTCTTTAGCCTGAGGGCGTTACGTGAGGAGTGATAGTGATTTTAGGTACCGGATTCGTAGGAAATGATGTCGCGTGCTGAGTGTGTAATCCACAATGCAATATGCTGGCTTTGACTTTTTATCAAGCACGAGCAGTGGGAATTGTCATTTCATTTCTATAACTGCAAGTGAACAAGTCAAACGCACTAAACGCAACACCAGTGAAAACTCTCTTCATAATTTTGTAAAAGATGGCTGAGAAAAGGACATTGAATTATCTCATTATCAACTCTTGACAGAGTTCACAATAACGGAGAGTTATCATTATAATATGACTTTTATCAAGACCACCTTTACCTCCCTCATATCCTTTGTAAAATACTCAACATGGAAACCTCAAAAACACTGAAATCTCGAAAAAATAGGCCCGGCCCGACTTTTTCGACATTTCCCTGTGAGTGTATAACCCTGCGAGTGTATAACCCTCCAACCCCCCCTCCCCACCTCCCTCCCCCCAAAAAAACAAAACAACCCCACCAACCTGCTGATGCCAGTAATTTTCCATCAGGAGAGAATGCCAGAGACAGGATAGATCCTCTGTGAGACTGGAACAGCCTGACTGTCCTGCCGTCATTGATATTCCAGAATCGAACCGTCTTATCCCCAGATCCTGTGGCCAGGTAACTACTGTTTGGGTGAAACTCTACACACTGAAACAAAGAAAATAAAGGAAATTTTTAAAAATAAAAAATCTGAGCATATATATAGCACAATATGTCCACTAAAGGTACTCAAAGCGCCTTACACGGTGCCCCTATCCAACAGCAACACTTAATAAGTAGGATGAGACATGACGTCTGATAGGTGATATTACAATTTTTTTTTTTTTTCGGACAGAGACAACGATGTTAATGGCCAGGAACTCATTTTACATTGGAGCACATTGAGAGAAATAGCCTTTTTCAAATATTCAACTACGCACTACTTGGAGTGGGATTCAAACCCAGGACCTTCCGATTTGAAGGTGAATGTCATAACACAAGACCACATAGTTATGTGAATTTTAGAGGTGTTGACTCATTCAACCGTAACATCGGCTATCTCGCTTATGCATAAACCTTCTTTCACCACTAACACCGTTTATCAGTATAAAGTAATAAACAAAAATGAATATAACAGACCCTCAGTGGTGTAATGTTAACACGTCTGACCGTCATCAGGAGGTCTGCGGTTCAGTCCCCAGTCAAGGAAGACAGATTTTTTTAGGATGGTTGTTTTCTTGATTTGTTTTTCTCTCGCTTTGCCAGGCACTATTTAATACACATTTTTTTTCAGATCTTTATCTTGCACCAGAACCTGCTCCTTATTTTCTCGATTAGATAAAACTAAGAAATCAACAAGAAATCAAACAATTTACGTTTACTCAAAGGATAGATTTTATGAAATTCAGAGTGGGAGTCTGGAGTGAGAGAATCCCAAGTAAGAGAGAAATTGAGTGCAACTGCAGGCTTTACATAGCCGGGTTGAGGGAGAGCAGCAGACATAGGAATGACCATCATTGCTATGGTCAAAACTGTAGCCGTATATATTTATTTACAACTAGAGATTCCTATAAAGGTGATTTCATTATTTAAAAAACAAAAATCTAGAGTTTTTTTACAGTGCAATATCCACCAAACATGCTCAAAGTGCTTTACAAAGGATCCCAAGCCAACAGCAACACACATTTAACAAGTCGGACTACATTTTCTTTTCAGACGGAGGCAACGCTGTTAACAGTCAGGTACATCTAAGTACAGTGATAGCATGTGATTAAGAGCCTTTTCCAGGACTCTACTTTGCACCGCTTGGAGTGGAACTCGAAGCCAGGACCTTCCAGTCTGAAGATGAATGTAATACCACTAAACCACATGTCGCACAGGGCAGTACCAAAGACTCTTACTTTTAATCCAGCAGGAAATCACGGCACCCAAAAGGAAAAAACAAAACGACCTCAAACAATTCGGTAAGTTTGAAATTTCAAATTCATCTTTAAAAAATCATCTACAATCTACATTGCTATCTATCACTTACATCAACGTCAAATGTGTGTCCTACAAATGACCTGAGTGGATAGGTCCTGTCAAAAGACCAAAGTTTGGCTGTGGTGTCGTGGCAACAACTGGCAAACCAAGAATCTGATGGGCTGGAAATAAAGATAAATGTCATATTATAATAATAATAATAAAAATAATAGTAATAATAACAATAACAGTAAGAGCAATAATAATAATAATAATAATAATAATAATAATAATAATAATAGTAATAAAAATAGGAACAGCGATGATAATAATAACAGTAATAACAAAAACAGTAAGAGTAATAATGATAATAATAATACTAATACACTACTACTACTACTACTACTACTACTACTACTAATAATAAATAATAATAATAATAATAATACTATGACTAATAATAATTATAGACTCTTCTGTAATGCAACTTTTCCACAAGATATTGGCAATTTACATCAATATAAAAACCCTTTTCATAAATTATGTATAAAGGATGTCAACATTTAAGGATTTCTGGAACACAAAGAATGATTTGATTCGCCGAATGATCCAGAATGAACAAAAATGAGGAAAGAACCTCTGTGCAAATGCGTGGGACAGCTAAATGGAGTGGGGGGTTATCTGAGGAATGCAAAGGTCGGGTGTTCAGAAATTTCTTTACACAAGTTCTGTAAGGTACCGAGGGATAGAATATGAAAGCCAATATACAGAGGGAACTGGTTAAAAACCCTCAAGTTGAATTTTAAATTGAAAAATTGAAAAAGCAATTAATGTAGATGAGAAATTAGGGAGCAGGCACTGGTGTAAGGTGAATATTTGAAAAAGTGAGTATGAAACAGTGCCAGATGAAACAGGAAAGACAAATACAAGAACCCCCCCCCCCAAAAAAAAAATCAGCCTGCCTCGACTATCGGGGTACGGTGATATTAAATTCTTTCTTTTTTTATCTTGTATTTATCTTTCCTATTATATCTGGTGCTGTTCCAGAGGGGGTGATTATTTTTTGTCCGATTCATACTATAGAAACCAGGATAAATTCTGGTTTAATGAGCCAAATGGCCCCTGAAGACTACTTTTTTTTTTGTTTGTGCATCACTCAAACCTTTTAATATGTGTCAGTAGTGCATGACATAATCAGTCGGAAGGTGAAAATTTTGGATTTGCAAATTTTTTTCATTTTATGAAAGAATAAGCTCCCCAGAGCATTTTAATCTTTATTTGAAGTAGATCGGATGATTTTTCATGAAGTTATGGTAAGATGTATGGGAAAGGTATCTAGCAACTTTTATCAAATTTCATACTTTTTCAACTTGACTAGCTGTAAAAAATATTTAGAAATGAAATTAAGCTTTGATATTTACCAAAGAACTCATTTTAGATAAAAATTGACCTTCTAACTAAACTTGGCAATATCTCAGTTCAAACCTTTTCACCATCCGACTGATTATGTCATTCACTGTAACATATTGTCATTCTAATGTCTTACCTGATACAGCAATCCCAGACAGGCCAATTGTGTCCCTGGTATATCACAGTATTGGACTGAGTCTTCATGTCCCACAGACGCACTGGACGAGAAGGAAAAAAAACCTGTCAATTTCTATTCATTACTTACTTCCTTAATCGATGGAGGAAGCAAAACTTTGTAAATGAACAAACAAAAGCGATTTACTTACACAAGGATTAAATAACACTTCAAATTTCTTAAAATCGTGTAGTCTGGCATCAACATTCATTTTCAGTAAGTTTTAATGATATAGAGATGATTGTTCTGAATTTTTTAGCCAAAATTCTACGAATATTTCGTAATAGTAGGCAGGTCTGCCCTAGATATACAAATGAAATCTGTGCACGGCAAGGCAGAATTCTCACCTGTCCTATCAGCAGAACATGACAGAACATACTGATTGCTGTGAGACAAGAACTGTGCCTTGAACACATTACTCCTATGCCCAACCAACTTGGCCACCTCAGTACTGGTGTTAATTCTGAAAAAAAAAAAAAAAAAAGAAAAAGATAAGTAAGAGTGAAAACAGGCAGTTGCTACATACAGTCAACAATCAATAAGGGATAATGCCACATGAACGCATACGATGATGAGGTATGAAAAATAGCCATAAATTAAAAAAAAAAAACAAACAAAAGAAACAAAAACCCCAACAAGAATGATTATAACGACAGCTTTATGAAAAAAAAAAGAACAAAACACTAAACCTGGAACATTTCGGGCTCAAAACCTTTTTTCATCCTACAAGAAAAACCCCCCAAAAACAATGAAAACATAAATATAATTCTAAAAAATCAAATCAACGGCACAACGCGCCGAATATTTCTATGCTGTTGATTCTGGTTTTTAAAAATTGTATTTATGTCTTCATTGCTTTTTTTTTTTAGCTGAAGATGGGTTTAGAGCAAGAAATGTTCTGTGTTTGGAATTATATATGAACTTCTGGGTCAAGAAACAATAAAATTTTTAAGTACACTAAAAGAGTGCATGATTGTTAAAATGATTAAATGATAGAAATAAAATAATGATTACGATACTTAGCAAAATGAGTACAATGAGTGAAAATGTATAAGAATAAGCAATTTTTTACACAAAAAGTTTGCACCACTAAAACAATCCATAGTTTTCCAAAATGACCCAGTACTGGAATAGTTTTGTGGCGAATGTTAAAAACACAACCTCATATTTCAATTGAAACTGATTACTTGTTGATAAAATTCCCTGCAAACTTTAGCCAAAGTCTTTTTTATTTTTAGAAAAATGAGATGGCTAATCGAGGGTTGTATTTATCTCTCTTGGTGGACAACATAATGTAGTAATTTGATTTACTTTTCTTTTTGTTGTAATGAAATGGGTTAGTTTCACCCTATGGCTGAAATTACATCAGGTCACAGTGAAAACATATATATGACTGTGCTGAAAGGTCATTTTTATGAAGTTATTTGGGAAAAAACTTAGGAAAAAAATCGCTTTTCATCATTCTTTGGTGTGTGTGTGTGTGTGTGTGTGTGTGTGTGTGTAGGGGAATAAATGATGAAAAATAAGCCAAAAACTGACGATCTAGCATCAAATTTTAGTATTTATAAATTTTTAAAGGAAAAAGTGTGGACAAAAGTTGATTCTCTGCCCACAATTTCTTGAACATCTGAGAAACCATTTCTGTTATTCTATTGAAGCTAGATTGCCAGTTTTTGTTTTATTTTACATTATTCAATTGATAGAAACTGATGAAATTTGTTCCTTAGTTTATCCAAATAATTTATTATAGAATATATTTTGTGGTGAATGTCACAAAAACGGCCCTTTTGTACAGCCTCATATACTTATTACATATTATAAATAATATATCCAATATTTATATACCCCAAAAAATAGTCGACTTACTGGATCAATCAACCTTCTGATTACCTGTCAGATGCTACCATATGTATAAATAAATAAATATTTATATATATATATATATATATATATATATATATATATATATATATAAAAGTTAAGTTCACCTGGTGAGCATTTTCTCCTTGAGCTCTTGCTCTGTGCTGTGTATAAAATCAGAGGCCAGAGCAATTCGACTGATATCTACATCTGGTGGCTCTGGAGAGAACACGTCTGGCTCCAGACTCCACACGTTGATAGTTGAGTCTTCAAATGTACCGGCTAATCGTGTTCTGTCTGGAGAAATTGTCGTTGAGGTCAACCTGAACATTGAGAAAAGAGATAAGAAAATAATTTTTTGTTGAGATTGTAATTAAGAGCTGGCTGCTTGCCCTGTGATATGTAATACTTGATTTATAAAGCCTGCGTAATCCACAAAAAGCTCTTAGGCACAGGCAACAATAAGCAAGACAAAGAACTGAATAAGTGTGTATGAAAGGTGCCAGACAAAGCTAGAAATAAAAATACAAGAAAAAAAAAACATCCCAAAAAATCAGTCAACCTCGACTGGGGATCGAACCTCAGACCTTCTGATTACCTGTCAGACGTGCTATCATTACAATGAAGTCTGTCCTACTGTGTGGATGTGAAACTTGGAACTCATTGCAGGCATGTATAAGGAGGCTACATATTTTCGTAAACAGGTGTATGCATATGCTACTCAGAATAAAATGGATGGATAGAAGTAAGAATGAAGAAGTTTGGAAAAGAATGCAGCAGAAACCCAGTGGAGAGGAAATAGGAAGAAGACGATGGAGGTGGATTAGACATACCCTTAGAAAGAATGACTTCACTATAACAAAGAAAGTATTGGACTGGAACCCTCAGGACAGAAGATCAAGGGGAAGGCTGTGGGGAATATGGAGAAGAATTAAAAAAGCTGATATACAGAGAAAGATGGAAACTGTTTGTCCGTGGCCTATACCCTGGCCCAGGGTGAAAAAGGCAACGATGATATGACGACATTCGACAGGTAATCAGAAGGTCTGAAGTTCGATCCCCAATCGAGGGCGACTGATTTTTTTGGGATGGATTTTTTCTCGTATTTTTCTTTCTTGCTTTGTCTGGCACCTTTCATACACACTTGTTCAGTTCTTTATCTTACACAGATGCCTGCTCCTTAATTTCTTAATTTGATATTAACAATAAGTAACACAAAACACAAATACTATTACACTCAAAGCCTGCCTGAATAGGAAGGTTGTCAAAAGTGTCCTGAAATTACTGAACTCGGGAGATTCTTTGGTTTCTTTATCTAACTTGTTCCAGACATTTGGAACCCTGGCATAGATGAGTCCTTGGAAAAGGCTCTTTACTCACATTCTCTCACTGTACTCAGGTGTAAAATGAGTATCTGGTCTTTAACGATATCTAATTCTGAAGATTTCTATCTATTCCTATATAAATTCTGGTTTAAAAATCATCACGATCACGATTTTCATCTTAAAAGGGACAAAGTGGTCGTTAGTCTGGAATAGACACCTTGGCAATACAAATAGTAAAAAAAAAAAGAAAAAAAGGCATTTATCTTGTTCTACATGTTCAATGAGGCTGTCCTCTTGAGACCCCTTTGTAGAATGCTTTGAACACAAATTTAATGCACATTGTGCGTAATAACAGAAAAAGAAAAAAAAAAAAAAAGAAAGTGAAACTTCAGAGCCATAGAGTCCAAGTTTATCCCAATTTCTATTACGTGAAACGGACCATGGCAATTGCTTGCAACCTTTTGGACAGTATGATATAGTCAATAGCAAATTACTTTCCACCAGATCAAACAGATCAAGCTACCCGATCACAATTAGGTGAACGAGGTGGAAGGGCATAAAATTTTTTTTAGACTTGACCAGCGATCGAATTGAAGTCCCTCAGCATGTGAAGCAAATGCTCTACCACACTGAGATATTAGGACCCCGTTATCTTGAGACGCTCTGAACAAATTGAATGGATATTGTGCCGTACAGAAGATCGTGTTTAAAAAACAAAACAAAAAACCACCCAAAACAGAGCATTTATATAGCGCAATATCCACTAAACATGCTCAAAGCTCTTTAAAAGGTGTCCCTGACCAACAGCAACATGTAACATATAGAACGAGACAGGACTCCTATTAGGCGATAATATAACTTTTTTCCCCGACAGATACAACACTGTTAACAGCCAGGTACTCATTTTACACCTGAGTATGGTGAGTGGGTCGAACCCAGGACCTTCCGATCCGAAAGCGAGTGTCATACCACAAGACCAAAGTGTTGGGATATAGGGACCCCCATTATCTTGAGATGCTTTGTAAAATTCTTTGACAAAATTTTATGGATATTGTGCCTTGTTAAAAAGCTCATGTTTTTATTTGTCCAAACGTCCCCTTACCCTTGGTATGTGTTGAGAAATGAGTAGAAACAAATGGACGGTAAACTGGGAGGCATCGCCTCCACAGCTTTGATGGCCGCCTCCAATTTCTCTAGTAGACTTTGTTCTTGGCTTCCCCGTTCTTCCCCCGCAGCCTCTTTCTTGATTTCACAGCCTATTTCCTGCTTTACGCTGAATTCTTCTTTATCCATTACCACTCGGGAGAGTTCTATTTTACCATTGGGGGTATGAGATTCATCATCGTCTTGGACTGTTGTGAAAACAATAAAGAAGAATTTAAAAAAAAACAAAAAAAAACAACATAAAATTGATCTTTATATAGCGCAATATCCACTAAATGTGCTCAAAGTGCTTTACAAGGGGTCCCTGGTCAACAGCAACATTTAACATGTAAGACGGGACATGACGCCTGTTAGGCAATATTACAATTTTTCGGACAAAGACAACGCTGTCGACGGCCAGGTACTCATTTTACACCTGAGTACGGTGAGAGAATGTGAATGAAGAGTCTTTTCCAAGGACTCAACTATGCGCCGAGTGCGAGGCCTGAACCCAGGACATCCGATCCGAAAGCGAGTGTCATACCACAAGACCACATAGCCGCACAATTTACTGTACAGATATAGAGCTCTAGAATTTGTCCTTTGAATTAAAGTAGTAGTCCTTCAGAGTCGTTAGGTAGACAATAGCAATTACTTGTTATCCCTCGGATAGGACACTCTTCTATTACAAAGTACTTTTTGCCAGATCTAACAGATCAAGCAACTCATTCACTATTGGAAGTTCCCGGGTTCAAGCCCTGCTTTAGACACTTTTGTTATTTTCCTTGGGCAAGATTATCAACCCCCAATTTGCTCACTTTACACAACATGGGTGATTCTTGTTGATATCAGACATCTCGTTTGATGGATTATCTATATTCCTTCAAGGTAACAGGATCTAACAATGCCATGCAAAAGAGCACTATTTAAAAAAAAATGTAATAATTTCTTTTCTTTGCAGTTTAGGAAGCAACGTATTATTAACTCCTCAATTAATTAAAGCTATTCTTTCATACTTTAACATTCATTGACACAATATTTCATGACCAAAAATTAAAAAAAAAAAAAAGTATGAATGTTCTTACCATTGACTTGAATATGTTTATTGAACAACTGTAAAACTATCATACTGGTCTTCAGCTAAAGGAAGGAAAATTGGAATTTGTGTCATATTTATTTGAAAGAAGAAAAAGAAGAAGAAGAAGAAGAAGAAGAAGAAGAAGAAGAAGAAGAAGAAGAAGAAGAAGAAGAGAAGAAAGAAGAAAAAGAAGAAGAAGAAGAAGAAGGAGGAGGAGGAGGAGGAGGAGGAGGAAGAGGAGGAGGAGGGGGAGGAGGAGGAGGAATTACACATTATAAATAATTCAGGAATCTTTACTTGTTGGGGAAGAACTTTTAACCTCTGTTGATTTCGATTACTTGTGCGCTAAATTTGCCTCTGTTATCTTCAGCAGTTAGAAAAGTTGATTATTGATCAAAGGAAATACCAGCAATAAAAGTGAATATGTTCAAAGTGGCACAAATCTCCAGACAATCTGACACCCGATGTTGTACATTGGATTTACGGATATTCCCTCTACTAACATTGAGGAAATATGCTGCATTATGGGTGATCGTAAAAGCTACCTTATTATCTGTATTAATTGGGTTTTAATGCCTTACTGCTGATCAAAGGTTTAGCCAAAAAAGTGTCAAGCACCATTATACTCCTAGACCTAAGATTTACATCTCACTGAACTCGATAATTGAAAAAAAAATAATAAAAAAATAATGGTTTTCTTACCTTTAAGTGCCTCATTATGTAATCCAATGCAGCTTGTGTTATGTTTAGAACAAACTTGTGCTCTCTGTGTCAAAAAGTGACAATAAAATGTTACTAAATTGAGAAAACAAAAAATAACAGTTGCAAACTCAGGATTAAATTATTATTATTTTTTTTAAACTGAAACTTTATGCAGACACATCTGCCGACCCCAATCTGAAATCTGAATTCCATTAAAAAGATATATTGTGTACACACCTTTTTTTCCCATTCGCCAGGTGATTGGGAAATATATTAAAGTTTTTAAAACTCTTTCAGCGCTGATGCTACATTTGCATTTCCATCACAAAATGGCTGACACCTGATTGAGGCAGCATGAGAATGACATGCTAAAACAAAGCGACATTCAAATTCAGCACAAAATCTCAATTAAAATACCCCGCTAGAGCCAATTGAAGGTTCTGATGAAAGAAATGATACCAATGGTTCAATCTACAGTACTTTTGTAGAAATGTAGGATTGGATTATATTATTATTTTTTCCTTTCAAGACCGGCCGCACTGTACGGCCACTGACCAGTAAAACAGATTCTGCTCTGGCCACACAGTGCGCCCAATGTCGCTGAAAGAGTTAATATTCTGAATTCTGAAATTATATGGGAAATCGGCAAACTTCATACATGTTACTTCAAATGATTGCTCTTTTTAGAAGCTGTTAATGATAAAACATACCGATATTTTGAGATTTCTCTGCTAGAGACAACATCAGCCTTTGATTCCATCTCCCGTAAGATATGCAACAATTGTCTTTGACTTTGTTCTTGAAAGGTATCGGAATGCCTTTCCAAAAATTTATGGGCTGTTGAAGAAATTAAAAAAAAAAAAAACTGTAAAAAGGCAATTTAAAAATGACATTCACCCCCTTTGACTATACTTAGATGATATGCAGAAAAAATTAATAGACCATTTAAAAAGATTTAAAAAAGAAAAGAAAGAAGGAATGGATAAGCAATCTTCAAATATTAATGTTATTTGCCAGCCAGATGTAACGTACCAATACACAAAACAATGTGTAAGCTTGAACGTTTATAGTCCGATTAATACAATTTAGTGAGAACTATTCATAAAAATGACTGGCTCATGATTCAGGAACAGCGTTCCAGTCTTTGATGGTGTGGGATGCAAATGGACACTTGAAAACGTTTGAATTTGCATATTGGCATTTTTGTGGTTTTGAGTGGGTTTTTCTTTGAATGCAAGAATTTCATTGTATGTCTAGTTGCTCTTGTAAGATGGCCGTCATTTTGTCTGTAAATTTGAACAATGGAGTTAATTGTTGTTCTTTCTAAGGAAGACCATCCAAGCTGTGTGATTATTTCTGTTATGCTACTATGGGGGACTGTAGTCATTGAAGAGAAATCTTGCAGTGCGGCGCTGTATAGCTTCGATTGGTTTTATATCAGAATCAGATTGTAAGGATAGGTCCCAAACTCTACTTGAGTAGTCTGAGATTGATCTTACCAGTGTAATGTAGGCATTTTCTTTCTCAGTTTTGCAGGGCAGAATGTGGAAATGTGTTGTTACATATCGATGTGATATTAAATTATTATTTCCAGAAAGGATCAATAAAGTATATTTTATCTTATCATACCCTGTCCACTATGGGAGGGAAAAAACCCCACAAATAATCAACCCCAGCTGCCCAAGATTCAAATTTAATCCTACAGCCATTCCATCTCTAATATTTTGTTAGTATCCTATTGATTAGATTTCAATATTTCAAAACAGGTTTTGACTTCAAGATAAGATAATGTATACTTTATTGATCCTGAATGGAAATTATCATAAGTTACACATCAGTCATTATTATATTTTTAAAAAAATTTATCAATTATCATGAACTAATTGGTAAAAATACTAAGCTAATATAAGGTAAAAAAAAACAAAACAAAAAACAAAACAAAACAAGAATAACATAATGATTAAACATCTGACCTTTGTGCTTTATATATCTTTAAAAAAAAAATTGAACCAGGCTATTAACTGGAATATTGTGAGCAAGGAAAACTTCTGGACAATCCGAATTGTCTTACCTGGGACTCTATGACCATTGCACAACATCTCCAAATAGATATGAACAAAAATAGGATAAAGTACAGGTTGTAGAAGAGCATCATATGGCTTGATAGCACCAGAAATGAACATCTTTAATCTGTGATTGCACCAAAAAAAAAAGAAAAATAAAAAATAAAAGTTCAAAATATGAGAATAATTCAGAGATGCCTGATAAAACAAATAAATAAATAAAAAACCTTGAAAGTGTTTATCGTAAAGACCATATTATATGAAAATATTTTGTACACAGCTTCTCTTCATCAAATGGCATCACTCTTAAACAGTGATGATAATGACGATTTGTCAAAAAGGAGGAAAAATCTACCTGTCCGTCAGTCAAGCCCAAATCTAATGCAAAAATAACATAGCTAATCATAGTTACTTAATATAGTACTAGTTCTAAAGCACATCTATTCTGATCATTAGACACAACCAGACCTTTTGCAAATATAATTTAATGAATTGTCATTTCCAATTAAATATTTTAGAGGCCTAAAACTTTTGACCAAAAGACCAGGAGGTTAACTTATGTTAACTATGGCGACTACAATTTTTACCTCCTAAAAATTACGAATTTTTCGATTTCCAAGTTGGAAGGTCTGATATTATCATGTTTTGGATCTCAAAGCGTATTAACCCTCTCCTTACCACCTGCATCAAAATTGTCACATTTGTTACGACACAATATACATTTTTTAAAATTCAGATTTTTTAAAGGTTGAAGAATTACTTAGAACATAAAGTTGTTTTGTAGATAGCTAGTTTGAGTTTTAAAAAAAACAAACAATTTTTCTGCTGGGCAAGCTGCCATTTTGGGAGACTACTGTAAATGATCGGTAAGGAGAGAGTTGACATATGAGAAATCATGCTTGTTTGCAAGTCTGCTTATTACTATTAGATCATACTTAGTATATTGCTGGTCACAGGCCGTCGTATCTCCCGATATACTGCTCAATGATAGAGTGTTTTCCAGGTTTGTCTGTAACTTCATTCTTTTTTGGACAGACATGGTGGGGATGTCTTGAACCTTCTTCCCATCTCTCTTTGAAGGCATTTCACTTTCCTATTGTTTGGAGAAAAAAACCCAAAAAACACAACAAATTACAAAAAGAAATAAAAGAAAACGTTTTAGAAAATTCAAATTGGAACAGGTAACTGGAAGAAACTGCATTTGTGTATCCTAAATAAGTTTTACTTTGTCTTTTTATAAAATAAACATTCAAAATAAACTTTTTGACTCATCCCCAATAATACACAGTGTGACAAACAATGGTACATCATTTTAATTTTGTACATAATTCTAAAATTTTGTATGCTTCTGGAAAATAATCTATGGAGAATGGGGTAAACGGGGTAGGTGTAGATATATATATATATATATATATATAATATATATATATATATATATATATATATATATATTTTATATATATATATATATATTATATACTATATATATATTAAGTTATATATAATATATATATCAGACAGTGCACCTGAATACGACAGACTGGACTGAAAATTATGTCTCTATCCAGGGGTGTTGTTAATCTGTAGTTCTCAACATGGTGTAAAAAGGTGTGTGGTGAGACCCGTGTATACATAATGATGAGATGTGCGGACCAGCGCCTGTGATTTGACAAGTCCAACACACATTAGAATGTATAATTTTTTCCTGTTGATAATGGATTTACCAGTCGCTCTTTCACCCTTCAACACTGTTGAGTCAACCATTGCTCCATTCCATGCTTGTCTGCAATGATTTTCATCTGCTCGCAGATCATGGCGCCAGAAGTCTGTGCATCTAAAGCTCTCACCTGCTTAAATTTAAATCTGCTATGTGGTCTTGCGGTTTGACACTCGCTTTAGGATCGGAAGGTCATGGGTTTGAACCTCGTTGGTGCATAGTTGAGTCCTTGGAAAAGACTCTTAAACTCATTCTCTCACCGTATTCAGGTGTAAAATGAGTACCTGGCCATTTTCTCTGTCCAAAAAAAAAAATAATAATATCGCCTAACAGGCGTCATGTCTTGTCCTAAATGCTAAATGTTGCTGTTGGACAGGGACCCCTTGTAAAGCGCTTTGAGCATATTTAGTGGATATTGCACTACATAAAATCTCAATTATTATTATTCTATTTAAATCATGACAGCACTCTGTCAATGGCCTCATTTAATGCAAGTCCTTTATGGTTCATGGCTGTTGGTCTCAATCTTGTCCTAGTTCTTGAGTATTGTTGGCAGACTGTTGTGGGGAATCCTGTACTTTGCAGCAATTTCCATTGGTTGTCATCATCTTTTTGTCGGTATCAGCAAAGATTTGCAGCTTGACATCAATTGCAAGGACTTTTCTTGATCAGAATAGACATCTTGATTCGCTAGTGAGGTTATCAGCAATCGGTGACTGATAAAGATGCTATTGATAGACTGGGTCCCTATGCATATCTTTATTGCATGCTGTGACCACTCGTTACAGAGCCACCCCTTCAACTGTCAACAGAGAGAGAGAGAAGGAGAGGGGGAGCCAGTCTGTGGACCTAATATGTGAGTCCATTCATACACATGTACCCGTCCGTGAAAAAGGATAAGACACGACACCAAAACCAATGCACATTGAGGGGCGATGAGGACAAAACATTTTTCTTTTTCTAATTAGCTAAATTATCAATTGATATTTTATAATTCTATACATAAAATTCCAAGAATAAAATTACTTCTCAGCATTATTTGTTGAGAGTTATTTTTTTTTCTTGACCTCAACTTAACCTGAGTACAACGGTACTCATTTAGCAACACAATGAAACTTTGATGCTTAAAGTTAAAGCTAAAAAAACAAAACAAAAACAAATGGAATGGAGGATTCAATTTCATCAACAAAGACAGATGATTTTTGGACATTTTGGGTTTCCACATTGTTTATTCACCTTAACAACACCGTCCTCTCATCTCTCATTTGTCTTTAGTGTTTCATTCTTCATGTTTTGTTGATAAAGGGGAAAACCCAAAACGTCTGCATCCTCTGTCTTCCTTTTAATGTAATTGATGCTTCCATTCCATTTGACTCTTGCTACTAATTTAGCAACAAGCAACACAGCTGGGTTTTCTAAAAATCTGATTCTCGAAATTTTGTTTGTTTTGTTATGATGTTTAGTTTTATGAAATTTGAGACTGAACTTGCGGACCACAAGCGAATTTCATTTTTAATCTGCATGTGAGTTAGATACTGGCTTATTTATTGCATTAAAATTCCTCTGGTTATGGAGAAATTCCATATACAGGCGCCAGTTCAATGACTATTAGTAGTAAACATACGTAATTGCTCTCCTTGAATTAGATTTATTAATAACCATAGAAAGAAACAAATTGACCTCTATCAAGTCACTAAAATGACGATTTTTAATCATTATCATGGCAGTTAAGTGAAAGTTGTGCAGCTTTCCTGGTTTGTTTTCAGTTGTACCTTAGAGTCCCGGGCATTCCAACTTTAATAAAAAGTAGCGTCAATTGCCAAGGACCTTGACAGTTGTCAAATCGTCAATTGCCAAGGACCGTGTCCTTTCATCAACTATGCATGTGTACTTTTACTTTTAACTGCCACGGAGTACCTTAAGTGTCATGAAGTGATGTATTGCCACAGAGTGATGTTATTAATATTAATTAATACTCTCTTTTACTCTTCTTTCTCTCTCCCTGTCATTTTCTCTCTCTCTCTCTCTCATATTTCCTCTTTTTGTCACGGACCTTTGCCAGTTGATTCAACTATTTACTATTAACTGCCACGGATTGATCCTGTTGCTTGCACAAATGTTTTACATTAATTGTTCCTTATTAAGACGATGTGCAGTATATATTTCCTTTAAAATAAAGGAAATCTTACTTTTCTTTTTTAATCTAGGACTTGGCAGGGATTTACTACTACTTCGGCATTCTGTTGTTGTTTTTTTTTTGCTGAATTCGATATCAACAGTAATTTTTGTTTTGATATTATTTTAACTTGTCTTGGAATTCGTGAAAAGACATAAAAATGAAAAACAAATGCCAACAAGTGTTGACTCGATCCTTTCCACAACGATTGACAAGGAATGAGTGAATGGAAATGGAAGAAAGTAGAAAGTGACGTGATTCGAGATTCGTATGCGCGCAAATGGAGGCTCGACTGAAATCACCACAAGCAGCTGAAGAGTTCCAATTTGACTCCTTGGCAGTTGATGAACCGTCAACTACCAAGGACTCACTCCTTGGCAATTGACACTTCCTTAATAAAATATTAAATTGTACACATGCAAAATTTATCTGTTTAATTTTGAATCCTAACAGTCCAGTTTCTCTATTTGGATATATAAAATGGTGAGCAATTCAGTACATTGAATTTCTCATTCTCTACAATAATTGATGAAAACAGAGCAGCTATGTCTTTCATACACATTTCTGTTCTGAAAAAAGAATATTGATGATAAACTAGACAGGTCTAGTCTAGTTTTGCGATTTTTGGAATGGAATTTGGAAATGGGATGATAACAAAATTAATTTTAATCTTTTGCCTTTTGCAATCCATTAGTAATCGACAAAGTCTTGATCTAAATGAGTGAGAGAGGGAGTTCATCCCCTGTACTCTGTCGTCTTTTCCGCAGATTTGGATTTGGATAACCAACAAAAACCAAAATGGGTCAGATTCTTTTCATAAATATCTGCAAAAACAACGTGAGTTATTGCAGGTTAATGATGTAGATAAGTGATAATTGAATTAATAGTCAGTCACGGGGACACAAACACACACACACACACACACACACACACACACACACATAGAGCCTCTTAAGAGCAGTTCACTCAGGAGTCCAGCTTGAGTTTGAGTTTGAGTTTGAGTTTAAGTCAGTGTCAGTGTGGGGTCTGTTTTTCAACTTACGTGAAATTGCCGTCTCTTCATATAGCGACTGATGGTTGATCGGATATGATCAGTCTTTGATCTCTTCATACTTGATATGTAAAAAGACGTACAAATAAGTCATAACATTAGTAGAACATCTTCACGGCGAGAACAATCTGAGAGATAGAAAAACAACTTTCAATGGTAAACAACTTTGTGCAGGATGCACTCTTTTCTTATGAAAGTAGAAATTTATAGAGTATCGTCCAACTTTTGAAAATACTTTTCAATGAATGGAGATCGTTGAATATGAACACGAAACACATGTTTTTGAGTCTGTGTGACGAAGATAAAAGAGTAATATAAAAGAGAGAAAATGGATTCATCACATTATCTTATGTGAAGCTAGAAGGACGCTGTAGTTCGATTGAATACAAGTACGTAAGTTTTGTTATCGTTGCCTATTTCCTTGCGATTTCAATACCAACCTTTTTCAGTTTTTGTAATGCGATACATTGCAGTTTTACTTTCATTTTCTTATTTGCGAATTACAACTTCAATCTTTTTCATGTGCTTGATCTCTTTCTATGTTCTAAAGAATGCCCACTGACACAAGGCGATTAGTTGGTCCTGAGTCGACTCAAAGTCCCTATGACTTTTGCCCGAAGAAAGTTTTGAAATTGGTAAGCCAAAAAAAAAAAAAAAAAAGAAAAGTCAAAGGTGGGAGTGGGGCAAAGGAAACATTGGCTGTGGCTGTGTCCATCCTGTGTCGAGAGACAGGTGAGGGCTTCCACTGAAACCTGGGATCACTGTGTACTGTGTTGCAATCTTGCTTTATATTTATATACCGTAGACAGGATTAGCATCTTGGCTGCTCTTGCCAGATAGAGAAACAAGAGAGAGAAAGAGTAGACTTGTCAAAAATGGGACCGTGTCAAGTCAGTGTGAGGGTGTGTGTCAGTGTCAGTTCGTAACTACGCATGTACTAGTACTATAAACTGCCAAGGAGTAACATAAGTGTCACGAAGTGATGGTATTACTATGGTGTGATGACAGTGATGTTATTAATATTGATACTCTCATTTTCTCCTCTCTCTCTCTAGGCACTTTGATAACTCCAGTCCAGTGGCCGCCGATAGGCTCACTGTAAGGTGAAACTCGTTTTTTGGAACTTTATTTTTGACCCTTTACTGTTTTGGTCACCATGGCGTTATTTGTGAACCTATGTGACTAACTTTGGTATCATTATAAAGGGCACAAAACAAGCTTTCTAACGGTGTATTTAATTCTTAATTCCTGATTGTATTTCTCAGAAAGCTTATGTAATAAAAATTTATAAATTTTTGAATTATAAGAACTTTTTAAATTATGGATACATTTTAATTATACTTCATACATCGATAGACAATTAATTGAAGAATATCTCTGCCAAATTTCATCAAAATTGATACACTCGCTCATTATTTTATTTTTTCCGCCATCAACCCCACTTTTTAGGACAAAAACCTCATATTTTTCCCCCTTTTCATTTATCCTTAATTTTTTCCATACTTTCCATCCATAAAAATGATTTATATGAAAATAAAGCTTATTTTCTGACCATTAAAACTATACCTAACACTTGCCAATTATTTTTTAATTGAAACAAAATTACTGAAAACAATAAGTAAGCCATGTTGACCGCAAGACTCAAAATTTCCCGATCGCCGCGAGATGCTGGTTTTGAGGCAGCAGTGAGATCACAGATTCTCTCTGTAAAATTGACAAAAAATTTCAATAGAAAAATATAAATTACTCTGGAACCGTAGGTCGTAGAGAAACAAATAAGGTATCAAATTTTATGTTTTTTCAAGTCCCATCCCCCTGACTGAGTCAAATCAAGATATTTTGAGTTTGAAAATTTTATCAAAGTGCCTACTCTCTCTCTGTCATTTTATCTTTCTCTCTCAACTTCTCTCTCTGTTGTTTTCTCATTTCTCTTTCTCTCTCTGTTTCTCTGTCTTTCTCTCTCTCTCTCTCTCTCTCTCTCTCTCTCTGTCTCACTCATTCATTGTTGTTATTAATAATATTAAGGAAGCCGCTATTTTCACCGTATAGTGAAAATAGTCTGTCAGGCTATTTTCACCGTACAGTAATAATAGCCTGACCTTGTGTAGGAGACTATTTTCACCGTACGGAAATATCTTGGTGGACGGTTTTCACCGTACGGTGATGATAGTGTGGGAGACTTTTTTCACCATCCCGTAATATTATGATTTTCAGCGTACGGTGATAATAGTGTGGGAGACTTTTTTCATCGTACTGTGATATCTTGGTGGACGATTTTCACTATTGGTGATAATAGTGTGGGAGACTTTATTCATCGTACGGTAATATCTTGGTGGACGATTTTCACCGTACGATGATAATAGTGTGGGAGACTTTTTTCACCGTCCCGTAATATTTTGGTGGACGATTTTCATCGTACGGTGATAATAGTGTGGGAGACTTTTTTCACCGTCCCGTAATAGCATTATTATTATTATTATTATTATTATTATTATTATTATTATTATTATCATTATTATCATTTAAGTATTACTAAGAATTAATAATTCGTAATTTTCTATAAAATTTCGTATTTGGCCATGAAATTTGTCTAAAATTCGTAAAATTACGAAAAATTCGTAAGATTCGGCATGTATGTAATAATGTGGGAGACTTATTTTCACCATACGATAATATATTGATGGACGATTTTCACCGTACAATAAAAATATCCTGACACTGACACACCGTACGGTGATAATGGTATCTTGGTAGCTAACAAACTTCGCGGCGTTTGTCTGTGTTGAACCCATGACCTCAGGAAATCGAGGGTAGCGGCTCAAGATAGACATAGAAATTGAAATCACTATTTCTCGAGTTGTGAATAGCTCATACTCATACAGTAGAGCCACGCCCTCCCCGGCTAGGTGTTGTTGTTGTACCAGAAAGGTCACGGGGTCGAGACCCTATCTCGCCGCCACGAAATTGGAAATCTTCATCGGTAACTGTAACCAATTCTGAATCCGCCATCCCGCCTGTATTATTATAGCTTGTGGAGGCCTTCCGAAAGCTCATCATGCCAAATATTTGCTCCTAAGAAAATATACAACCTAGTACCTTTAACTAACCCTAATAGGAAAAACAAATGACCTCTAACTATCCCTAATAGAAAAAAAAAAAAAAAACAACCATAGGACTGCTTTGACTGCCTTTCGATACCTCACAAATCAAAATGGCGGCCGAGAATCAAAACGCTGTCAAATTAGGAAATTTTTAACTTTCACAAATCTATCAAGGTTTTTTCTATATGACAAATTGCATAAATAAACGTCTGACAAAAGGTCCAAAGTGAAAATACAAATTGAAAGAAATGCTATAACGAGGAGCTTTCGGGAGGCCTCCCTTGTTCTCGGCAAACTTTTTCTTTTCTTTTTTAACTGGTCTGCGCGCAGGAAGAAAATGATTTTGGGTCGAATTCTAATGGTCTGGGTACAGAGGGACAAACGTCACAGTTAGTATCCTGGCTTCTGATTGGCTAATACATACGGTGAAAATAGCCTAAAACACTATTTTCACTGTACGGTGAAAATAGTCAGTCCGTAATATTAATAAGGCAGTGTCTATGTACACGGTAACCGGGCACCTAGCCTCAGGATCTACGTACACGGTAACTCCGGTAACTGGTTTGCCGCTACAAATACAAGCAATGGGTGGACCTTGCTCTGTATGTGTGTGTGTTTGTTATTTTAAAAAAATCAAACAATACAATATAACCCATTAAAAGGCGAGATTCAAGGTTATCATGTATGTTACTGTTACCGTGTACGTAGATCCTGAGGCTAGGTGCCCGGTTGGTAAAGAAAATAATGATACCAAAATTTCTGCGATATTCCTTTTTATAATGAAGTTATGCATCTTTAATTGAACCCCCCTAAAACTTAGTAAAAGCGAACCGCAATTTCCAGTCATAACTTTCTTATGGGCAAGTTGGGCCACAATTTGACTCCCACTGCTGCTGCTCACTAAACTGCCTAAAGTTACTGTGTATGTAGACACTCCGTATTGATAATACTCTTGGTTTCTCTTATTTTTTCTTTGTCATTTTTTCTCCCTTCTCTCTTACTCTTCCTCTTTTAGCCACAGACTGTGCCAGAAGGTCACTCATCCACTATTAACTGCCACGGAGTGATGTCATTAATAATAATATTAATACTCTAATTTTTTCTTCTCTTCTCTCTCTCTCTCTCTCTCTCTGAAACACATATTTTCTTTCTTTCTCTCTCTCTCTCTCTCTCTCTCTCTCTCTCTCTCTCTCTCTCTCTCTCTCTCTCTCTCTCTCTCTCTCTCTCTCATTTCTTCTTTTTGCCTTGAAACGTGCCAGCTGGTAAATCCTCAACTCCTTAACTGCCATGGAGTATACAGTGATACATTAATATAGTACTTTCATTTTCTCCCCTATCTTCATCTCTCTTTCATTTACTCATTTTCTCCTTTTCTTATTCTCTCTCTCTCTCTCTCTCTCTCTCTCTCTCTCTCTCTCTCTCTCTCTCTCTCTCTCTCTCTCTCTCTCTCTCTCTCCCCCCCATATTTCCTCTTTATGTCACAGACCATGCCAGTTTGTAAATCGTCAACTATTTACTATTAAGCCATGGACAGATTCAGATGCTGTTGCACAAATCTTTTACTTGAATTGGTCCTTATTTAAACGAAGTGCGGTATATTTTCCCTTAAAACAAAGGAAATTCTAATTTTTAAACAAATCTATCTGGAATTGTTTATACTTGGTTGAGATTTGCTACTTCATTCTTCTGTTTGTTTTTTCTCTGAATCTGAAGTTTGGCTCAAAAGGAACAGTAATTTTTGTTTTGATATGATTTTAACTCTTCTTGGAATTCGTGAAAGACTTATAAAAGTTTTTTTAAAATGCAGATGAGTGTAGACTTAAATCTTTCCATTATAACAATTGACAACGAATGAATAATTGGAAGAAATGATGAGATTCGAGATTTGTATGCATGTGAATTGGGGTTTGACTGAACTCACTGCATCTACTTGAAGAGTTCCAATTTGACTCCTTGGTAATTGATGAACCGTCAACTACCAAGGACTCACTCCTTGGCAATTGACACTTCCAATCTTAAATTATATTACTATTGATTGGTTTGAATATTTTTTTCGAATGAAAGTTTGTAGTAGACATGTTGGTTGGGGGGGGGGGGGGGGGTCACTGCTCTCTGACTCTGATTGACAGTTGTCAAATTATTTATTTTATAATTGGGTTATTTTTACTTTGAATTCAGCTTTATATTTTTGTCCTTTTACGATTGAATTTCATTTAAATTTGAGTTTGTTTTTTTTTTTTTTTTTGCTTGTTTTTTTTTTTTTCACATCTTGGGAGTTATGTTGGATTCAATTGTAAGACATTGCGAGTTTGAGATTGGTTTTTAAAATTTATTAATTGAAAAAAATTGTGTTTGATTATATTGAACATCCGTTGATATTTCATTAAAATATGAAGCAATGACTATGAAATGAAATTACTTTTTTTATTATTTGAGGAAAATAATGTGCTACAATAAGCCTACTGATTAAATAAATTTTTGAAAATCCATCCATAAATAAAAAGGTTATCCCATCTTCAAAGGTGTCATTGATTTGAATGACCTGAAAAAAAATATGGGACACTTTTTTCTGCCTTTTTTACATTGCCAAGGACTCCTTGTAAAGCACTTTGAACACGTTAAATAGGATATTGCTCTAAAAAGATGCTCAAGTTATTTTTTAAAACTTTTGTAATTTAAGGATGTTGAGCACAACCAAAGGCCTGATGGGAGATCTTCAGATAAAATGCGGCCAGTTTGTAAGTTGATTAGATGTTTTTCCTGTTTTTGATAAAATTTGTCACTTAATATTAATATTGGGGGGAAATATCTTAATACTTTATCACACTTAAATAGGATGAATGGATTTACTTTTAGTAATTCCACAGCATAATAGTAGAGCAATCAAACTAATCGTTGTTATAAAAACATATTGATTATAGCAAAATGACTTTAACAATGAATGGAAAATTAAAAAGTGTTTTTAATTTTTCCGCAGGACAAATGAGTATTGAGTAGTTGGTAATTTGTGTTTTTTTTTGTGTGTGAATTTCTATTTCTTCTTTCTCATCATAAGCTACTTCTTAGCCCTTCAAGGTTGAGAGACGGAATGAATTATGTTTCTGACTTAGTCTTGTGATTTTGTTATTGTTTGTCTCCAAGACAAGCCTCAACCAATCAGAATTGAGAGGAAGAAAAATAATGGAAGGAAGAGAGAGAGAGAAGAAAAGGGAGAGTGAGAGAATGAATGATAGATAAAACAATCCGGGAAGGAGAGAAAGAGGAGAATAGGTAAGACCATCGGTGATATGGTCACGGAGAGTGAATAGTATTCACCAAATGATAGGGTAAAAGTGAAATAGTGATCACTGCAGACAATAAGGAGTGGGTCAAGTACATGACAACTGATGGTAAAATAATTTCTTGTTCATCAAATTTGTTTGAGTTTATTTGCATTGTTTCAACAATAGACAGCCCAAACCAAGAGCAATTATCTCTCCCAAGGATACCCTTTTTCCAGCTAAAGCCAGAAAACTGACTTTTTGAAATTTCTATGCTGACTTTGTTCGGCATTGGTGAGTTGATTTTTTAAAGATGAAAGCATTGGTTGTTTAAAAGCAACAGTTAAGGGAAATCTCGATGGATATGTATCCTTTACTGTGAGTTAAGGGTGATACCGTTTGATGAAGAGAAGCTTTGTACAATATATTTTCATATATGCTCTTTACGAGAAACATTTTCAGGCTTTTTTCTCTTAGCAAAGGGCATCTGTGTCTCTCCATTAATGATAATGTTTTATGATTGTCATATATGATTGTCATGTTTCTTATCTTTTATTTTACCTAAGTTCTAATGACACTTTATTGTATTAATTTATATATTTTTTCTTTTTATTGGATTTAGTCATCAACAATGAATGTAATTCATTCATTTTGGTTATGGTTTTTCAAGTTTGTTTTGTATTTCCTTTCATGTCATCAGTTCTACGTGCTGGAGTCATCAGCCAGGCCAAAGGCTCAGCTTACATTGAAATGAATCTAACCAAAGTTATTTGTGCTGTGTAAGTTGCATCTATATGTTGTTAAACAGTGTATTTTTAAAAATAGTTATTGACACATTTCAGTGCTTTCTCTCTCGCACACACTTACGCACAAGTGAACACGGGCAAGAAGGCTCTTCTTTATTGAACTGGTCCTAATATTAGGCAGACTGCAATATCAGTCATCAACAGCGAGGACTGTCTTTATCACACACGCACCAAGGGACCCAACACATGTTAAAAAAATTGTGATTTAGGCCAGTTAGGTTGTTTCCCTTGAAATTCGACTGTTACAAGACTTGGTTTTAACAAGGATTTTTAGGCTGGTTTAACTTTGCTGCTCAGCACTGTGACTTTGACTTTCTTAATATAGAGAATATCTTCCTCATAGGGTGAATAAGAGGATTTAGATAATTTTTAATGGGCAGGCTTGAATAATTGGAAGAAGGTTATTAAAGTTATGTGTGGCAAACAAATTTCTGCAAAGTTGAAGGCAAAAAGTATATACCATTGTAAGACAAGCAATGATGTATGGATTAGAGACAGCGGATATGACAAATAAACGAGATAAAAAAAAGTAGAGTTGGCAGAAATGAGGATGGTCACTAGGCTGGGCAAGAAAAGATAAAGTGAGAAATGAACGGATTTAAAGATTGACTCAAGTGAAGAATGTATAGATAAAGATGAGAGAAGAGAGATGACATGGTTTGGACATGTTAAGAGACGAGAGAAGAGAGATTGAAATGGTTTGGACATGCTAAGAGACGAGAGAAGGAGTACGTGGGAAGGAACGTATTAGATATATACAATTAGTGGGAAAGAGAAAAAAAGGGGTGCCCGAAGTCTAGTTGGATAGATAGGGTAGAGGATGATATGGAAGAACTGGGCCTAGAGGAAGATGATGCATTTAACAGAGATGCATGGAGATGTGGCTTTCATTATGGCAGCTCATTCAGAATTCGGAATACTCTAAAAGAAGATAATTTTTAATTTTCAATGACCAATAACATAAAACAGGTAGACAAATTTTGAGGTTTTTTCCCCCTTGGCCACTGGAGAATGGGAATTACTGCAGTGACCTCTTTCTGAAACATGTTTGTTATATGATAAAGGGGGGGCATCTAAATAACTACTGCCATCTTATTATGTAAATGTGCTGCTCGACTGAAAAATAAATACATAATTGATGAAGCTTCTATAACAAAAAGTAACATAGTTTGTTTCCCTTATCAACAACGATAATAAACCTACAACGAGATATTGTTGCTTGTAGGTAATACAAATTATTTGTTAATCACTTAATGCAATCAATTATAAATTAGCTTACATAATTCCTTGTATTGTATCTTATATGGCATGGTCAGAAGAGCTACTACGAACAGTCATTCTTGTAATTGGTTAATACCATTCTTAATTGATTATTGTTCACTGAAAGCTATTTAGTCTGGAAGATTACTTTGTACATTAATGAAAATGCTAGAAAATTCGATCGAGAATTGATTTTTTTCACCCACTTATTTGGAAATGCAAATTTTTGGTTAATGTATATCTATTAATCATTTATAAAGAATTTTTATCTAATTGAACTCATTTTTCGTGTTTTTTTTTTTTTTGTCGTTTTAAAACATGAGGTATGCACTCATTTGGTGCATGTTGTGATTGTTTATCTTGTCTTTGAAATTTTGATAAATTAATTCACAGGAAAATTATTAATTTCTACAAATTTCAATCTACAGATTTGAAACATGCAGAAAATTATTCAAAGCATGTGTATCAACAAAGTGACCAAAGGAATTTTTGATATCTCATTTTCTTCTAAAGATTTGGGACTGAGCATTCCCAATTGATGGCAAAATTTAGTTTTGCTGTGCTCTTATTCCTTTTGTCTCAACGTCTGTGGGCTTAAATCAAAAGTTTTCAAAATATCAAAATCCTGCATGGTCACTTTGTAGACACTGCCATTCTAAAGAATTCAGATCAAATATTACTCTAGGAACAAAATGGCTGTTGTGGCTGTTCCTCAAGAATTATATCAAATACAAGATTGGCAGACTTCATTATTGCGGAACATTTTGAAATAAAAAATTTCATTTTGGTGGTTTAAAGTACGTGCGTATTGAGTACTTTATGACTGTAATCTGGAAGGAAAGTACTGCTCAAGATACAATTTAGCATTTTCATGCTGTTCACTCTTAAGAGGTACTACTCAAGATACAATTTAGCATTTTCATGCTGTTCACTCTTAAGAGGTACTACTCAAGATACAATTTAGCATTTTCATGACTGTTCACTCTTAAGAAGTAGTACTGCTCAAGATACAATTTAGCATTTCATGACTGTTCACTCTTAAGAGGTACTACTCAAGATACAATTTAGCATTTTCATGAGTGTTCACTCTTAAGAGGTACTACTCAAGATACAATTTAGCATTTTCATGACTGTTCACTCCTTAAGTAGGTACTACTCAAGATACAATTTAGCATTTTCATGACTGTCACTCTTAAGAAGTAGTACTGCTCAGATACAATTTAGCATTTTCATGACTGTTCACTCTTAAGAAGTACTGCTCAAGATACAATTTAGCATTTTCATGACTGTTCACTCTTAAGAAGGTACTGCTCAAGATACAATTTAGCATTTCATGACTGTTCACTCCTTAAGAAGTAAGGTCTGCATGAGATACAATATTAGCTATTTCATGACCTGTTCCTTTAAGCGGTACAAGCAATTTTCAGTGAGGTTTTCACATTGATTATGATATTTATCCCCCCCCCCCCACTTTCTATATATGTCTTTCTTTACCCTCCCTCACCCATTCTCTTTCTTTTTTTTCTCCCCCCCCCTCTCTCTCCCTCACCCATTTTCTTTTCTCTCTCTCCTCTCTCTCTCTCTGTAGATATGGACCAAGGGAGGTCCAGCGTCGGGAAGATTTTAGTCTACAAGGCCAGTTGACATGTGACTTCAAATTTGCAACATTTTCATGTCGTCATCGTCGACAACATCAACAGGATAACCAAGAAAAAGATTTATCCCTTCAGTTATTAGAAGCACTGGAACCTGCTATTGTTTGGTGCGTAGAAATATTATTTTTTGAAAATTGATGATAATAATAATCATAATAATAACAATGCTGAAACTTATATTGCGTTATAACTCCGAGACATCCGACTCTAAGACTGGATCAGTAACCTTTTTATTTTGTATTTTTGTATTTAAGAGTGTCCCAATTAATCCCATACATTAGGTCTCACCTTTGCATCACTCGCAGTTGGACGTGAACCTTTGTCATATTCGCCACAAGCTCAATTTTTTACTGTTAGACGCACCTTTATTATTTTATCTGAATGGATTAATTTAAAAAATTAAAAAAAAAATTTTTTTGGGGTCTATTTTTCTTTTTAATCACAAAGAGGGGAAAGGAGGGAATTATGGTAGGTTGTTGTTTTTTTGGTTCTTTTTTTCCCCCTTTTTAAAAAATATTCATTTTTAATTGTCAGTTTATTTTATTTATGAATTAGAGTTGACTATAGAGAGTACTTGTAATTTTTCTGTCCATCAAGACATGTCGAGCCGATGTGAACCACCAGTTGAGTGTAGAAGATTCAACCATCTTGTGTATTATATAATAATGCAACAATTTGAGGGTTTTTTGAAGTGTAGAAAATTTGTAGGAGATTCTTCGGATAATTTAAAAAATCATTTTCTCAAATTGGGAAAAAACAATATACAAATTAAAATAAACATGTTATTCTTCATTCATACAACCCTTGGATAAAAATGGGTGTTTTAGATTTCCTTTTTCTTCCTCCTCCTCCTCCTCCCCCTCTTCTTCTTCTTCTTCTTCTTCTTCTAGTTATTGTTATTTTAATTTTAATTTCATTATTATTATGATGTCAAAATACAAGCATTTCATATGATTAAATTTGGACAAAATACTTTTTAAAAAAAGCAACAAAAAAACGAACCCAACAGAATTTGGAAATAAAGTCATTCAGCCTGTTTTTGTCCTTAGATCTTGTACTTTGACAAAATGGTTTATTTTGATATCTATTATATCTCATTTAGAATGTTTTGTATTTCGTCCGTTTCAGCACAAATACCCCAAGGCCCAAATCAACGTTTACGTGACAGTTATGGAGAATGATGGAGGAGGTAAGAATAGATCTATGCGGTACAACGGTACTGTAGTCGTTGGATTCTAGCACCCCGAATTCGAGCACGCCTTGAAGTACAACACGCTGGAGCTGCTGGGTGACCGAATTTAATCTATATAAAAAGTCGTTATCTTCCATGAGCATTGGATTTTGACATGCTCACTTAGAGCTTTAAAAAAAAACCAACAAAACAATTGGAGCTTTTATAAAGCGCAATATCCACTAAATGTGCTCAGAGCACTTTATAATAGCAACACGTTACATGTATGTAGAATGCGACATGACACCTGTTAGGCGATATTGCAATTTATTCCAACAGAGATAATGCTGTGATGGCCAGGTACTCATTTTACACCTGAATACGGTGAGAGAATGTGAGTAAAGAGTCTTTTCCAAGGACTCAAGGCTCGAACCCAGGACCTTCCGATCCGAAAGCGAGTGTCATTCCACAAGACTATATAGCCGCACAGATTCTAGCATGTTCTTTGACTTCCCCCAAGAGTGTGCAAGACTGCAGCGAATACTGTTTTGGTGTTGAAGTGGTGCAGCGAGTTCAACCGATGTCTAGCAAGCTAGCTGACCAGATGAGTAACAGTAATCTCAAAATCTTGGAAGGCCTTGGTTTTTTTGTTTTTTTTTTAACAGACACTACTTCACTTGTCTGAGGTGCGAATCAATATTTGGCTGTAAGCAAGAACCTTAAGAAGGCTATTTTCCTAGGCATGTGAATAGTGTCACATAGAGAACATCCCTTAAATTTCACTTTCATTTTTAAAAGTTTATTTTATTGTGATTTTGATCTTTAGTTTAAAACATCCATTTATATTTTATATCTAAACTTTTTGTAAAATTTCATTGTGTTGAATCAATCAATCGTGTCTTTAGTTATAATAATTTATTAATAAGAATGAAGATTGTTGTCATTGTGTGTGTTGTGTGTATGTCTGTTCCTGTCTGTGTTCTCAAAATAGATGAATCGTATTGTTGAATTGGTGAATGAATGTCTAGAGAGCCTCGCCTTTGGCCGACCAACCTCCGCTGCACGTCCAACTCGCCTTGAGCATGCATTCACGTAAAATATAAAGATTTTTTTAAAAAACCTACCTCTGTTTCAAAAACTAGCATCTTTCACCTTTCTAAGAAACATTTTGATTTTTCAGATCTTTAGTTCGTTAAAAAATACCGGCCAATCTGACCCGTTGAGTCGAATGAAAACGAAATTTTGTTGTTTACACGGTTCAAAGGAAATGCCGTAAATAAGCTTTCATGGACTTCCTGTGTTGTTTTTACAGTGTCACGTGACCGTTTTGAGAAATTTGTCGTCTGCTACAAATAATTAGACCGGTAGGGGGTAGATATTTTCGTTGGAGCAGAGAAAAAGTGAGTATTATTTCTTGGACTTGTAGAGAGGCCTAGGGTCCACCAGCAGTCAAGTTTATTGAATAAAAGAAAAAAAGGCCTTTTTACTGCACTAATGCACCAAATTGCATACCTATCTATGGACACTTTGTTCCGTATCTTTTTCCCAATAAACTTTTTTAAAAACCTGGGGCCAGGGTTGCTAGTTTGGCCTCCTGGTGGCCAAATTTGAGAAATTTGGCCTTTTCCCAAGCCATTTGGCCTCCCAAAATTTGGCCTCCTGTAACCAACTTTTTGGCTTCCTCTGACTTTCCCCGTTATATCGTTTTACTCTGGTACCGGTAAAACTTATTTTATTTGGCAATCTAAATATCTAAATGCAACACGTGCTAACGCCACAGATTGCATTTGCTAATGCTTCTATATATACGAATTTTCCTTATCCTATCTAAATTGTTTAACAAATCTAAAGAGTTTTCGCGAGGCTAAGGTGGGTTTGGTGGTATTTGGGCTCCTGCCGAGGAATCTGGCTTCTTGCTATAGCTAGTTTGGTCTCTTATTCAAAAATTATCTGGCAACCCTGCCTGGCGAGGCGGAACCTTGATAACAGAAACGGGGCCCACACGATTTCGCGAAGAATTAAAAATGAAAACAATTAGGATATCATTTCAACACAACTTTTGAAATTCATCAAGGATTGTCCATTACCGAATGTTTTTTGATAGAAAACAAATGCATCTTCAAATCTAAACTGCTTTTGACGGTAAGCGGTAAGTTTTTATTTATTTTTCTGTCCAAACGAATTATTTGTCCTGGTTATAGAAGCTAAGTATTGGTAACACCGGCTCAGCTCTCTAGTGTAATTATACCGCTCAGTTCTACGTCCACCATAGCTAACTCATAATGGTGGCTGTAAGCAACAACAAAAAGATCATCTACATACCACAAGGAAAACTTGATGCAATCTCGGCACAGCTGCATCGGTGGCAGACAAATGAGATAATATGGTATTGGCATTCAACAATACCACTACCACACCATCTCATTCGTCTGCAGTGTTTCATTCATCCTGTTTTGTTGATAAAGGGGAAGCCCAAAACGTCTATTTTATCTGTTTTCCTATATTTACTCACTCAACCCTAACACCAACTATATCCTTGGTTACCTGGGTTACTTTTACCCCATGCCTATTTATTACATTTTTCTGAGACAAATTATAGGTGGAGTATCAAAGCTCATGTTTTTAGTTATTGCATGTTAATGATAGTTGAATAAAACTATATATGCACATGCTCATTTTTAATACATTTTTTTCGATTTTGAAAAGTAGCAAAAATATCTAAGATTGAGTGAGTTAAATTGAAGCTTACATTTACTTTCACATTGTTATTTATTTATTCGAGTGGCAACATTTACAATACATTTTGTATACAGCTTAAACTTGAGCTGCCTTTTTTTTTTCAATTTTTTTTCTTTTTTTTTCATCCCAGCTCTTTGTGCTGCTATCATGTGTGCCTCCCTTGCCCTATCAACAGCTGGAATTGAGATGTATGACCTGGTCCTAGCCTCATCTGCAGTGAGTCGTTATATAGAACGATATTGATTTACAAATAAACACACCCTTTTGATTCAGTTTTCTAAGCACCCAAGTCGTAGTACTCAATAATAATGATGATGATAATAAATGTTATATTTTAAATGATTCATTTTTTTCATTTAATGCAAAGACTTAACTTATGGTTAATGCGATGTTTATTTCTATTAAAAAATTGCAAAAGAGTGCTGTTTTAATCTATACGGCTATGTGGTCTAGTGGCATGTCACCTGCCTTCAGATTGGAAGCTCCTGGGTTCGAGTCCCACTCCTAAGGAGCTCATCATTGAATCTTACGAAGAGGCTCTTCACTCATATTCTCTCAACATATTCAGGTGTAAAATATGTCCCTGGCTATTAACAACTTTGTCTCTGTCCGGAAGAATTTATAGTATCGCCTAACATGCACTGTGTCTCGTCCTCCATGTTAGATGTTGCTGTTGACCAGGAACCCTTTTTAAAGCGCTTTGAGCACATTTAGTGGATATTGCATTATATAAATGCTCAAGTATTTTGTGTTGTTTTCACGATTACATTCATTTATAAAATTTTTTTTTTTTTAAATCCGTTTTCAGGCAAATCTTAGTACTGGGTGTATTCTGGTGGATCCGACTAAAGCTGAGGAAGATGTGGTTCTCAACAAAATGGTGAGTTCATCTTATGGTCAAAATGTAGTCCTTCAGAGACATAAATACATTACTTATTTGTTCTTGGCTGAAGAAGGGTTTTGAGCCCAAAATGTTCCGTGTTTGGTATTTTGTTCTTTTTTTAAAGCTGTTATATTCATTTTTGTTCATGACTTGAAGAGTGTTTACTTAATACTATATTTTTGCATTCAGATAAAAATCTGAACAAGTGTGTATGAAAGGTGCCGGACAAAGCAAGAAAAAAAAACCATCCCAAAAAATCAGTCAAACTCGACTGGGGGATAGAATCTCAGACCTTCTGATTACCAGTCAGACGACTTGCTACCATTACACCACAGAGGATCCCCGATAGTTTTTTTTATATCTAACACCGGTGCCTGCTCCCTATTTTCTTATTTTGCATTCAGCTTTCAGATCTTTAAATATATGTCCAATTGGACAGAGGAACATCAGTGACTTGCTTTAAAAAAAAAAATTATATATTTTACATTTTTTCCCCCCTCTTCACTCTCCCTCTCAACTCTTTTGTTGTATTTCAGGCAGAGACGAAGGGAGACAATAAGAGTGCAGGTACAGTCACCGTGGCTTATCTCCCTTCCATCAGTCAAGTGTCTGCCATGACATCTGATGGAGAGATGGATCTTCCAAGCCTTACCAAGGTAAAATATTATATAGACTATAAAACTCCAGAGTGTTCGACTCTAAGACCAAGATTATACACCTGAAAATATGTGCAGTGTCAGACAAAACATGTCTATTTTTTCCATGTTTCTGCTCTTCTTCTTGAGCTTTTTAAAAAAAATATAACGCAATATCCACTAAATGTGCTCAAAGTGCTTTACAGGGGGTCCCTGGCCCACAGCAACATGTAACATGAGGCGATATTACAATTTTTTTCTGACAGAGACAACACTGTTAACGGCCAGGTAGTCATTTTACACCCGAGTATGGTGAGAGAATGTGAGTAAAGAGCCTTTTCCAAGGACTCAACTGTGCACCAAGTGAGGCTCGAACCCAGGACCTTCCGATCCGAAAGCGAGTGTCACACCACAAGACCACATAGTCGCACAAAATTGTCTTGGTCGGTTATTTGAGGATGATTTTCTCTTGTTGTTTTTGAACTACTTTTCACAACTTTTCAAATGTGCATCTTATCATTGTAATTGGTCGCTTGTGATAAGAGTCTACCTTTTTTTCAATCTGTCTAACTTCACTTTCAAAAACCAGTTTGCTTAATTGTTTGTCGCAACATTTTGCAAACGTACTACCGTCATTATTGTGGCTTTCATTATTATCATCATTATCTTCACCAGTCACTTCCGTTATTTTTACATTACACTATGAGTACGTATTTGTTTTAAAAATCACGGAGGCCTTTTTTTTATCGGTGTTACCTTTTATTCTCTATATATTGAGACATGCATGTCGTCGTTTCTTTCTCCAATTCAGATGAGCAAATTGTGCATTTCCAACTGCAGCAAACTGTACCCCGTCCTTCAGAAGTCTTTGAGTGAATATTTACAGGACAAGAAACCAGGGACAAAGATGGACGTGAATTGAAATTGATAGGATTGTTTAATAGAAAGTGTGTGACGTTGAGTATGTGAACGTGTGTATGGGGGAGGATTGAAATTCTTTGAGGGAAAAAAACAAACAAACCAAATACTTGAGCATTTATAGAGCCCAATATCCGCTAAATGTGCTCAAAGCTCTTTACAAGGGATCCCTAACCAATAGCAACGCGTAACAAGTAGATCTGAAAGTATGTGTATTTGTCAGTTAACGTGTAGGAAGGGACATGATGCTTGATAGGTGACAATGCAAAGTTTTGGAAAGGGGTAATACTATTAACTGCCAGGTACTTGTTTTACACCTGAGTACGGTGAGAGAATGTGAGTAAAGAGCTTTTTTTCAAGGACTCAACTAAGGACTCAGAGCAGAACTCGAACCCGGAATCTTCCAATCCAAAGACAAGTGTCATACTAGTGAGAGAGAGAGGGAGGGAGAAAGAGAGAGAGAGAGATCCCTGAGATTGGATTGCTCACGCAATGTTTATAATAAAAAAAAAGAAGATATTTATATATAAATGAGTTGCTTTTTATTTTTTTTGATATATATAAATAGCTGTAAATTTGATGTATGTTTATTTATTTATTTATTTTTGTTTTGTTTTGTCGTTTTAATTATTTTTTTGGTTTTGTTTAGTTTCTTTCTGTTCTTGTTTTTTTTTCTTTTCTTTTTTGTTTTGTTTTGTTGTCCATTCTTGAATATTTCACATTTTTTATTTTGATATGTTTGTACTAATGTGTAAATATTTTTTTTTTTAATATAAAAAAATTGAGCTTTTATATAGCTCAATATCCACGAAACGTGTTCAAAGCGCTTTACAAGGGGTCCCTGTCCAGCAGCAACATTTAACATTTAGGACAAGACATGACACATGTAAGGCGACATTATAATTTTTTCGGACAGAGACAACACTCTTAACGGCCAGGTACTCATTTTACACCTGAGTAAGGTGAGAGAATGTGAGTAAATAGCCTTTTTCAAGGACTCAACTATGCGCCGAGCGAGGCTTGAGCCCAGGACCTTCCGATCTGAAAGCAAGTGTCATACCACAAGACCACATAGCCGCACCGAAGACCACATAGCCGCACAGAAGGTAGGTATATATAATACATATCTGCCAACCCTTTCACTTTTGGTGGAATCATTCCTATTTTCATTCTTCCTTTTCTACAATTCGATACAGAAGTATTCATTGTTAAGTAGTTATTTTTTTGTCTCAAATTCTTATTTTCTGACGTTCTGATTCAACTTTTGGAATATGAATGGTTGGCAGGTCTGATAGATATTACATTGGAATACTGATACAAAAGTCTACACTATCAGAAAGTGGCATTTATTTCTCTTTCAAGTTCGATGAATTAGTGAAAAATGTGTAAGTGCATGACATAATCAGTCGGAAGGTGAAAATTTTGGATTTGAAAGAATATGCTCACCAGAGCATTTTAATCTTTATTCGAAGTAAATCGGGGGATTTTTCATGAAGTATAATGTTTTTGTTTATTCATCTTAACAACGCCACTACCACATTATCTCATTCGTCTGTAGTGTTTCATTCATCCTGTTTTGTTGTTAAAGGGGAAACCTGAAAATCCATTTTATCTGTTTAGGTATATTAAATTGAAGCTTACATTCAATTTCACATTGTTAGTCATAACAGTCAACACTTTTAGAACATACCTGTACACAGCGTTCGTCCCAGTATCTAACTTTCTAGTTCATGGGTCAGTTTTTTAATCACATGATATTATTATTGTTTCTCCACAATTGTTCTGATTGACTGTATCCTTTCATTTCATGGGAGATGATATAGAAAAATGGTTTTGTTATATATGGCCACCATTCAAATTTATGTCCTTTATTTTCCATTGAATGCATCCAGCTTTCTTCTCACATAATGTTAAGATTATTACATAGATAAAATTATTGTTCAACTTTTAAAAAAATGTACTTATTAATTCTTACACTTTTTAAATGAACTCGCAAAAGCAGTTCTAAAACGCGTAGAAATGTGATAGTAGAAAAATATATTAATCGAACAGTTGATTGTATCGAAGAAAAAGCGCACAGAAAAACCAAGTCTGAACAAATTCTTGTTGACTCCAGTAAAATTGGTTCCAGGAAAAATAGTGATCAGAATGCTGGGCAAAAACCCCATTAAAAAGCAAAATAGAAATATACTTGTAGTGGCACTAATGAATTTTATCAACTCGATATCTTTCGACCCTAATGGTTGTTTGGTAGAATTTGAAGTCTCGTCTTCTTTGGTGTTCCCACTTGTATCATTGGAGTGCTGTTGTCGCCATTTTTTGACTTCGATCAGTTTTTTCCCCAGAAGCACTGTGGTGATAGATACAGTGATCACAGCTACAATTGGTAGAACCTGATTGGTGATAATTTGTTGAAATATAAGTGCGTCATCTGAGGCTTGTGTGTCTCTTATGAAGGCAAATGTTGTGTTGAAGACAGGATGGAAAACCCATACCATTGTAGTGTAATATATAAAACTAAGCTGGAATGGTAAAAAGAACGAGCAGATACATGCGATCACTACGATTGTGACACGGGGGGTGATCATCGTTTTGACCTTTAAAGGAAAAATAACACAGAGACATCTGATCAAAGATATATAGACTGTAATCCATGCGCTAATCTGCTGAAATGCGATGTGTGTATACAAACCATTTGTTGAATATGCAGTGCACGTGAGGTGTAGTGGGAGACCGTGTGTGTATCTCACGACAAAGCAGCAACAGTTTGGTATCAACGCTAGAGCGCTGAGAAGATCACTGGCAGACAACGTAACAAACGCAATATTCGTGCTGTCGTTTCGAACTCCTTGCTCCAAAAATACCCGGATGTTGATTACATTGGTCACGACTCCTGCAGTGGACAAAACCAACATTGTGAAGTAGAGTGACTGTCTCAAGATATTTTGTAAATAGTCACTCACAAGGGGCTTGTATTGAGGTCCTCCATAATCAATTGGGAAACCCGTTGCGAGATCCGAGATTTCTGTTATGTTCATCATTGTGTGTGTTGAAATAGTAGCTCGTCTATTCATGAATCAATAGGGTAGAGGTTCAATCAATCACGTATCGAGATTGTCTAATATCTTAGTATGATTCTTTAATGTATTATAAACCTATGTCCATTTACATTCTTGTCTTGTACCAAAAAGAAAAAAAAGAATTGATAAAAAAAAACCCCATTCCCTTTATTCATATCCAAGGGGAAATTTGTCTTTAGCGTCTATTCCAAGGGAAGACTGGAATAACCCAGGAGTCAGCCGCAGCGGACATGACATCGGACTATTGAATCCTATTAACATAATACGGAAAGCAGCAACACGACAACCTAAGCATGCAGAAATAGCCATTAGACACATTATCCCCAAAACCGACAACACAACACACACACACGCGAAATAACTGGGAATTTAAAAATGTAGCCAGAATACTTGTCCTTCAAATATCAATTCATTTAATGACCCTCATCGTGGCAAAAACTCTCAAACCTGGGACCACGTGAAGTCCAGGTCTGAGAGTTTTTGCCAAGATGAGAGTCATTTAAATCAATCAATATTTGAAGGATGAGTGTTCTGGCCAACATTTTTAATATGAGTTTTTCCCCGAGTACGGCAGTTCATTCTCAAATAATACTGAACATTCATTTTTTAAGTCTATGAAGGGAATTGGCTTTGAGCATTCTCTGGAAGATGAGAAATGAACAATAATTGAAATACTGAGGGTCTATCATAAAACCATGTACAGCAGTAACACTTGTAAATGTGTCGAAAAAAAGTGTGGATGAAATTTGAAATATCATCTTTATCTTCAATGTTTAAACCATTTCAAATTATTTCTGAACAATTAAAACATGGAATTTGTGACACACCTTCACACGTGCTCGGACAAACATAGTTGTTTGTTTATAAACAATAACGTGAATGAAATCGACATTTTTCTGATCATTGTTATTGTTCTATCATACCGCCAAATGGGTGTGACTAGTTGTCACAAGATTTTCTCGAGAATAATATTATATAAACGTTTAAGTTTACACATAGATTTGTGTGTTGATTTTATTCATCAAGCGGTAGAATAGTGTGTATTTTACTTAGACTCATACCATCGAAAGTAAAACCGGTGCAGTTTACCAATCACTGCCATTGTTTACAGCATGACTGTCCGAGAGGCGTGGTTTACTAGGTGTCCATTGAATGGATGCGCCTGATTCTGTTTCTTAATTCCCCTTTTTGCCTTTTCAAAACGATGCAACATCTTTAAACAATCTATCATTCCATCACAACTCGTCAGCCTCCGGAATGTATGCCGATGATACTAAAGTATACAGAAAGGTAAACAATCTAGAAAATAGAGACAGTCTTCAGTTAGATATTGACAATCTAGTCAACTGGGCAGACGATTGGCAACTGAAGTTCAACGCTGGAAAATGCACAGTGCTACATCTTGGAACGAAAAACAAAATCTTTCACTACGATATGAGACAGCATCACTGTAGCGACAGAACAGCTCTGAATAAGTCAAAACTTGAGAAAGATTTGGGAGTACATGTTGATACTAAATTAAAATTCTCAAAGCATATAGAAACACAAGTTAATAAGGCAAACAGAATCCTTGGACTCATCAGAAGATCTTTTACCTATTTAGATGCAGCAACTATGAAAATACTATTTACTGCATTAGTCAGACCCCATCTCGAGTTCAGCAACTCAGTATGGTCACCACAATTTGAGAAAGATAAGAAACTTATTGAAGGCGTGCTTCGCAGAGCAACAAAAGTAATTCCTGGGTTGAAAGATAAGCAATATGAGGATAGACTGAAACGTATTGAAATTCCAAGCATGACATACAGACGAGTACGAGGTGATATGATTGAAACATACAAGTTTACACACAGTTTGTATCAAGTCGAGAGTAAACTTTTCGTGTTTGCAAACAATGGAACCAGAGGTCATAATTACAAGCTGCATAAACCAAGGTGTAACACATCGCTTAGGCAACACTACTTTAATCAACGTGTGATCGACCGCTGGAACAGTCTCCCTGAAACGGTGACCAATGCTCCAAGTGTCAACGCCTTCAAAAATAGCTTAGATAGCCACTTAGCAGATTACATGTTTAGCATAGTTGAACCGCCCATTAAGATCCCATCAAAGGGTTAGACGTATATACAGGTCAAAAGATCTGTTAGGGTTAGGGCCTTCAATTTATCAAAAAGTTTATATATTATAGATACAGGTCAAAAGATCTGTTAGGGCTTTTTATTGACTTTTATCTCGATGAACTGAATGCCAAGATCAGCAAAGGCACAAAACGCCTAATACGCTGGAAAACTATACTATACTATACTATACTAAAAGGGTAGCCAGAACATTTCGATATAAAATCAAAGTCTTTTATTTTTTATCTGGCTAAACAATAGGATTCAATAGTCTGATCTCACGTCCGCCCAGCAACCAGCAGCTTGGTTCTAAACAAAGAAAATCGGTACATTTTATTCTTCTAGAACATTTTCACATGTCATGTGATCAGAATGTATTAGTTTAGAACCAGTTACTAAATTACTAAGCGTCATTACGAGGGAAGTGACGTCACAACGGTTGAATCCTATTAAGGAGCAGGTATCCATATAATATAAAGATCTGAACAAGTGTGTATGAAAGGTGCCAGACAAAGAACGAATAATACAAGATAAAAAAAAACATCCCAAAAATCAGTCGACCTCGACTGGGAGGGAATGGAAACTAGTGCGGGGCGGTCCTTGGCAAGCTTAAGGACCACGGTCCTACGGTCCTTGGGAAATGAAGACCGCAAGGACCGGTCTCTAGACCGGTCCGTTCATTCTTGAACCGTTAAAGACCGCTACACGATGAAAACCGTGGCCTACAGGAGTAAAACACACGGAGTAGTCACACTCATTTCAAATTGTAACCTAATTAGAGAAGAGGGGTGATGCCTTCTTTATTTGCTCACCGTACTTCATTGTTACTTCGATAATTTAATAAAATTTGAAATTTATCCCCATTAACGGAGATAATGGCATCGCCCAAGGCGTTGATCGAGTTGTTCGTGGCGTTGATACACACACGCAACTCCTACCCCCCCCCCCCCCCTCCCCCCCCCCCCACACACACACATTAGAGGGCAGCGAGCATTGAAGAGTAAGAGAGAGACGTGAAGTTATAATAAGAGGGGGTGGATGAGGTGATAAGAGGGGTCGATGGTGACTTTTCGCCAGATCTAACAAACTCAGCTACCCATTCATTGCTGAGTAGACATGGATTCAGAAAAAAATCGACTGCACCCGGGATCGATCTCTGGCCCTTTGCGTATAAAGAGAGTGCTCTATCAACTGAGCTATCGGGGTCCCCAAATATTCTATTGGACCTTTTAAAAATACAGACGTTATAACTGTTTTTTTTTGGACGGAAGAAACTAATGAAACTCATATTACTTGATTAGTTAAAACACCAAACGAAATTTTAATATTATTGTATTATTTTAAATGACAACAATGCGATAGAAAGGAGTGGCGACAAGAGATGGACAAAAGAAAACAAAAAATCAGACTTGCAACTTGCTAGGTTCGACACACACACACACACACACACACACACACACACACATCTTTAGTAGTCACATACATTTCAAACAATAACCCATTAGAGAAGAGGGGTCATGCCTTCATCATAGATCATTGTCATTGCGATCATTATGGTGTAGTAAATTTTGAAATTTACCCCGTATGAATGGAATCGTCCAAGGCGTGCGCCTCCTGTTCCCCCCATCTCACACACGAAAGGGCGGTTTGCGGAGTGGAGGGAGGTGGTCGTCTGCCTCTATGGTCGTCTGTGTCGTTTAGTGTATGGCAAAGGGGGGTGGGTGCGATTAATTAAGTGGGATGGGTGGTGATTGGTGGAAGATAGGCAAAGGACCGAGGCAACGAATCGCTGGGGAAGTAGTATGGCGCGAGACCGTTGAAAGGTGATAAGAAGTGAGGACCGCCGGCGGTCTTCCTCTTTGGGACTGGACCACGGTTCACAGCTAAAAGACCGTGGGACCGGTCCTCGGTCCGGTCCTCAGCGCGGCACTAATGGAAACACACCATACGGTACAGTGGAAACCTGATATAACAGGGATGGTGGGACCAGGGCAAAAGTCCTGTTATAGCCGATCCCTGTTACATCAGAAATACAAGGGAAATAAGCACATAATTGACTTTTTCAAGTGATCTAATACATCGATTACCTCCCTTGCCAAAAAAAAAAAAACTACATGCGACGGGGATTGTGCTCAATGTAAATTATACTACATGTATAGGTCTAGATATAACTTTTTTTTTTCTTCTTTTTTACCTTTCTAAAATTTAGCAGTTTTCCTTCTTGATTGTTCCCGTGTGAAAAGGTATTGTCCCTGTTATAGCCGATTTGTGAGGCCATGCTATAACCAATAATTTTTAATAGAGACAAAGAGAGGTACATTACGGGGATTTGAAAAATCACTGTTATACCCGGGCCTGTTATAAATGGTTTCCACTGTATATCCAACAGGGATTGGGTGGCTGGGTGTGTTAGTTCAAACGGAAAGTTTCACTATATAAACCCTGGATAAACTCCTAAAATGGCTTTGACTTACTATTATTACTTAATATCATTATATCCCAGTAGAATACCTGTCGAATCTTACGAATTTTTCGTATTTTAAAAATGAATTTTAGACAAATTCCATGGCCAATTACGAAAATACGATATTTTATTGGAAAATTACGAGTTTTTAATTCTCAGTAATACTTTAATAATAATAAATAATAATAATAATAATAATAATAATAATAATAATAATAATAACTACTTTTGCTAGAGAGCTGCGCCGGTGGTACCAATACTTAGCTTCTTTAACTTTTACAATCATTCGGTTGGACAGAAAAATATAAAAAAAACTTACCGCTTACCGTCAAAAGTAGTTTAGATTTGAAGATGCATTTGCTTTCTATCAAAAAACATTCGGTACTAGACAATCATTGATGAGTTTAAAAAGTTGTGTTTGAAATTATATCGTAAATTTTTCATGATTCATTCCTCGCGAAATCGTGTGGGTTTACGTCTGTTTCAATGGCGCCGCCGCAAAAAAAAAAAAAAAAAAACAGGCTTAAAAAAAAAATTATTGAGAAAAAGATTACGGAAAATGTGTCACTAGATAGTAGTGCCGCGCTGAGGACCGGACCGAGGACCGGTCCCACGGTCTTTTAGCTGTGAACCGTGGTCCAGTCCCAAAGAGGAAGACCGCCGGCGGTCCTCACTTCTTATCACCTTTCAACGGTCTCGCGCCATACTACTTCCCCAGCGATTCGTTGCCTCGGTCCTTTGCCTATCTTCCACCAATCACCACCCATCCCACTTAATTAATCGCACCCACCCCCCTTTGCCATACACTAAACGACACAGACGACCATAGAGGCAGACGACCACCTCCCTCCACTCCGCAAACCGCCCTTTCGTGTGTGAGATGGGGGAACAGGAGGCGCACGCCTTGGACGATTCCATTATACGGGGTAAATTTCAAAATTTACTACACCATAATGATCGCAATGACAATGATCTATGATGAAGGCATGACCCCTCTTCTCTAATGGGTTATTGTTTGAAATGTATGTGACTACTAAAGATGTGTGTGTGTGTGTGTGTGTGTGTGTGTGTGTGTGTGTGTCGAACCTAGCAAGTTGCAAGTCTGATTTTTTGTTTTCTTTTGTCCATCTCTTGTCGCCACTCCTTTCTATCGCATTGTTGTCATTTAAAATAATACAATAATATTAAAATTTCGTTTGGTGTTTTAACTAATCAAGTAATATGAGTTTCATTAGTTTCTTCCGTCCAAAAAAAAACAGTTATAACGTCTGTATTTTTAAAAGGTCCAATAGAATATTTGGGGACCCCGATAGCTCAGTTGATAGAGCACTCTCTTTATACGCAAAGGGCCAGAGATCGATCCCGGGTGCAGTCGATTTTTTTCTGAATCCCTGTCTACTCAGCAATGAATGGGTAGCTGAGTTTGTTAGATCTGGCGAAAAGTCACCATCGACCCCTCTTATCACCTCATCCACCCCCTCTTATTATAACTTCACGTCTCTCTCTTACTCTTCAATGCTCGCTGCCCTCTAATGTGTGTGTGTGGGGGGGGGGGGGGGGGGGGGGGGGGGTAGGAGTTGCGTGTGTGTATCAACGCCACGAACAACTCGATCAACGCCTTGGGCGATGCCATTATCTCCGTTAATGGGGATAAATTTCAAATTTTATTAAATTATCGAAGTAACAATGAAGTACGGTGAGCAAATAAAGAAGGCATCACCCCTCTTCTCTAATTAGGTTACAATTTGAAATGAGTGTGACTACTCCGTGTGTTTTACTCCTGTAGGCCACGGTTTTCATCGTGTAGCGGTCTTTAACGGTTCAAGAATGAACGGACCGGTCTAGAGACCGGTCCTTGCGGTCTTCATTTCCCAAGGACCGTAGGACCGTGGTCCTTAAGCTTGCCAAGGACCGCCCCGCACTACTAGATAGGTATGCAATTTGGTGCATAAGTGCAGTAAAAATTGGTGCTCAAAATTAGGTCGTAGCGGATGCGAGACTCCATGTGTGTATGTATTTGTGTGTGTGTGTGTGTGTGTGTGTGTGTGTGAGTGAGTGTGTGTGTCTCTTTTTTTTTTTTTTTGGGAGTGCCTACGTACACAGTAACGGGGATCTAGCCTCAGGATCTACGTACACGTTAAACTGGTTTACCGTTGCAACAAAGCAATAGATGGTCCTCGCTGTCCTGACCACGCGCGCTCGTGTGTGTGTGTGTGTGGGTGTGTTATTTATAAAAAAAAAATCAAAACAATTTTAACCATTAATGGCGAGATTCCATCTTACACTCCCCAAACTCCAGATCTTAGTCTTAATGTTATCATTAAAAGATAATCTTTGCGATTTATAGTTTAATTAAAGCCCGAGTCGAAATATTATACTCTTACTGCTCTATTTGTGGAAACGATTTATTCTGCATAAGCAATCTGGAGAAAAAAAATCAGTGTCACTGTCTGGGTGGGGATCCTAACCTCCCATAGTGGGCAGGGAGGTACATACTGTGTCTATCTATTTTCCAACATGCTTTCTGTCTTTGTCTTGGAATGAGATTACTTGGCCCTGTTCGGAGTCCTGGCTGGAAGGGAAACAGTCGAATGCATAGTTCTTGTTTTGGGAGATGATATTTTTTTCCTTGTAAATCATCACTCTGTTATCATTATATTTATTTTTAATGTATAATGTAAGCATTTGAGTGTATTCCTCTTTGTTGGATTTTGTGCTTGTGTCCGGATGAGACTTATAGGTGATCTCAAACTAAGTACATTGGTGGTGTGCTCTTGGAATCTACATCTGATCCCTATTTGTTCCTAGTTCCCCTTTTGTCTTACGTTTTCTTGGGTGCTTTAATTGTAATTCCAGAACTTTTTACTATCCCATTTTCTTCCTTTTTACTGGCGCTGATATAACCTAAATTTGTTGCAAGCGCTGTAAAACCCTTAAAAACAACAAACAAACAACAGTGTCACTGTAAGAGGTTAAAATTTCACGAAGTACGCACCGTGAAGCACATCTGTAACTGTAACACTCCTTTGATCTACGTTATCAGGCAACCCATTGTTTCTTTCATCTTTTCCCATTCCCCCTTACTATCCCCTCATCCCCCCCCCCCCGCCCATCTCTCTCTCTCCCTCTCCCTCTCTCTCCCTCTCTCTCTCTCTCTCTCTCTCTCTCTCTCTCTCTCTTGTCATAGTTATCCCTTCCCCTTCCCATCTCATTGTAATAATATGAAAACGTTCTGCTGTTTGCAAATACAAGTATGATTGATTCTTTTCTCTCTCACTAGGCTAGGATTAAAAACCAAGACTTCGGGTAAGAAGTAGTGCCGCGCTGAGGACCGGTCCCAAGAACCGGTCCCACGGTTCATTAGCTGGGACCGGAGGACCGGTCCCAAGGTGAAAAACCGATGGCGGCTCACTTCTTATCTTTCTATTTCAACGGTCCAAGCGATTCTAGTTTCTTTACTGTCTTTTCTCGGTCATTTTCTCGGTTCTTTTGCCTAGGTCGTTCGCCTAACCACCCATCCCACTTAATTAATCGCACCAACCCCCTCTTGCACATACGCCCTCTTGTGTGTGTGGTGGGGTAAGAGGGGCCGCGAGACGCCTTGGGCGATTCCATTACTCGGGATAAATTTCCTAATTTACTACACACTAATGATCGCAATGACAATGATCTATTTTGACGACATCACCCCTCTTCTCTAATGGGTTATTCTTTGAAATGAATGTGACTACTATAAGATGTGTGTTTGTTTGTATGTGTGTGTTCGTGTGTGTGTTTCGAACCTAGCTGGTCCGATTTTTTTTCTTTTGGCTATCTGTTGTCACCACTCCTTTCTATCGCATTGTTGTCATTTGATGATACAATAATATTTTTATTTCGTTTGGTGTTTTAGCATCCGGGTCACCAAAAGGTCACCGATGCTTTAGGTTTTGAGAAGTCAGGTCATCGAGTATTGAGAAGGTACCGACCTCGACTTAGGTCTCGATGCTTTTCTCGTCTCGAGAATCTTGGTCATCGATGCTTCCCGAGTCCCGAGTCTCGAGACTATACTGCGCGAGCGACGCACACGTTACTATTACAATGTGTACTGTCTGCATTGTTCACCCCTCTCTCGCACACAATCCATCCATTGCCTTCGTCGGCGATGAGTGGCGATGACTTGAGCGAAGCTCGAGACTTTTTTGCGTCTCGATGCTTTTTTGAGTCTCGAGACTCAAAAAAGTCTCGAGCATCGCTCAAGTCATCGTGCTTTCATTCAATACCTAGTCATTGGTATTGGGTATTGACGTTATATCATATTTTAAACAGCTAACAAAACACAAACGTCGTAAATAGATCAAAATGGTTATAGGTATCAATGTTTTATTATTATACAAAGTGAATTTATTTAATGTATTTTAAGTTTTAATTCAAAAAAGTCACCCAAAGCTCAGTTGAAGTGCTTTTTCTCGGGAATTCCCGACTTTTCCTTGGTCATCGAGTTCGGGAAGTTTTGAGTGTTGGTGGCCGATGACTTGAGGTATCATCGAGACTTCCGCTCGACACTAGTTTTAACTAATCAAATGATACAAGTTTCACATACCATAGCTTTCTTCAAAAATAACAATTATAAGGTCTGTATTTTTAAAAACCACCATTAGATTATTTGGGGGGCCCGATAGCTCAGTTGATAGAGCACTCTCTTTACACGCAAGGGGCCAGAGATTGATCCCGGGTGCAGTCGAGCTTTTTCTTCTTCCGATCTGTCTATTCAGCAGTGTATGGGTAACTGGGTTTGTTAGATCTGGCGAAAAGTACTTTGGGATAGACAGCGTCCTATCCAAAGATAGAATATTTTTTTTATTAAAAAAGAAACAAAAAACGTGAGCTTTTATATAGCGCAATATCCACTAAATGTGCACAAAGCGCTTTACAACGGGTCCCTGACTAATAGCAACATGTAACATGTAGAACGAGACATGACGCCTGTTAGGCGATGTTACAATTTTTTTTACGACAGAGACAACAATGTTTACGACCAGGTACTCATTTTACACCTGAGTACGGTGATAGGATGTGAGTTAAGAGTCTTTCAAGGACTAAACTAGGCGCCGAGCGAAGCTCGAACCCAGGACCTTCCGATCCGAAAGCGAGTGTCATACCACAAGACCACATAGCCGCACGAAAAGAGAAAAAAGGAATGGAGACAACAACAACCGCCCCCCCCCCCCAAAAAAAAAATAATTGAAAAAATAAAAACAAACTCTTCCCACTTCCCATACTTTTGGTCCAGCATGTCACAGACACAAAATATTAACAATCCCTTTTCCTTTCACTCCCTAACATTGACCCGACCCGCTTCTTCAATCTTCGCAGACACACACACACACACACACACACACACACACACACACACACACACAAACACATGCTTAATGGATAGTGTTATAGCACTATTTTCATGTTTTGAGGCAACACGCCTTCTCCGCTCTCATTTACACTTAGCGGTTCTACAGCCATCTACTGCAGGACCGGTTCCTATCGTATGACGGTCCCAAGGACGCCTTGTGATTGGCCAATGTCGAAAAAGAACCGGTTCATTGACGGTCCCACGATCCTTGTGAATGGCCAATGTCGAAAAAGAACCGGTTCGAACCGGTCCTTGCGGTTCACATTTCCCAGGGACAGTAGAACCGGCGGTCCTCAACATGCTTGGGACCGCTCCTCATGAAAGGACGCTAGTCTGTCAAAGATTACTTTCATCAGCGAACTGGTACTCATTTGCACCTGGGTATAGTGAGGTGATTCCAAGAAAAAACATTTTCGGATAAGATCGGAAATCACCATAGTCTATGGATTTGACCCTTGAGCAATCTTTGGGTCATTAAAGGATGCACCCAATATTATTTTCTCTTTCCGCTTGTCTTTTGTTCTACGTAGTAAAGCACAGAAATGTGCAACCTCCATTTCATCCATTTAATAATAATACAGCTTTATTGAGAGAGAGTTCGACAAATGGATGATGCCAAGTCTGCATAGATAGATCATCATCAAGCCCTACTGCAACCTCCTCGTGGTGTCGAACGGTAACAGGTCAAGCTGGCTAACTGCAGAGGGCAACAAGAATAGGCAATGGCAAACCATTCTTGTAACTTTGCCGAGTTAACTGCATGAATAAGTCCAAAAAGTTAAACGGTGACAGCGTAAAGGGGAGCACGTTTTCACGGAAGACTGCTGCCTCGCTCGGTTGGGAGCGTGATGTTCGTCAGGTCACACTGAACCGTCAGCCAGTTACTAGGCGAAATAAATTTAACAAATGTGACAAAACCAAAATTGGAACATGGAATGTCAGGACCTGTGCCCAAAAAGGAAAACTAAACAACATTCTAAAAGAAATGAAACGGCTCAAAATAAATATTCTTGGCCTGGCAGAGATGAGATGGAAAGAGCAGGGAACCATGTCAAAACAAGAAAACAACACGACATATACGATCATATGGAGTGGTGGAACCCTCTTCCAAAAAGGAGTAGGGATGATCTTAGACCAACAATCAACCAAATTTTACAAAGGGCACGTAGCAATCTCAGACAGAGTTTTGCTGGTTAAGCTAAGAGGACCTGTAGTTGACACCAATATTATTCAAGTTTATGCACCAACAGAAGAGGCGACAGATGCAGATATGACAGAGTTTTACCATTCACTAGACAAAGCAAAACGAATGTGTAAATCACAAGAAGTCCTTATGGTAATGGGGAACCTAAATGCTAAGATTGGCAGAGGCAGAGATGGTGACATAATCGGAACACATGGACTCGAAGACAGAAATGAACGAAGAAACATCTGGGCAAATTGGTGTAGAACAAATAAATTAATGATTTCAAACACCTGGTTTCAACAACACCCAAGAAGAACCTGGACATGGCAATCACAAGGGGACAGAGCAAGGAACCAGATAGCCTTTATAGCAGTATCATCAAGATTCAGAAATGGCATATTAAATTGCAAAACCTACCCAGGCGCCGATGTAGACAGTGACCATGTCCCAGTTGTTTGTACAGTAAGGATAAAGTTTAAAGCTATTAAGAGAACAGCTGGTAGAATAAAGAGGGATTACATGTTATGCAAAGACAATGGCATACAAACAAAAATGAGAGAAGAATTTGAAAGTGCACTCATGATACAAAGCCATAGTGAACCTGATAACGAAAAATGTGAAAAACAATTTGATATATTATTCCAAAAGTGTGTCAAAGCAACTGCAGAAAAGCATTTACCAATAGCTCAAATAAACAACAAAAAGGAATGGATGACAAATGAAATTCTAAACCTATTTGAAGAAAGACGAAAATGCAACAGAGGGTCTGCAGAATACCAAACATTGAACAACCACATTAAATCCAAATGCATCGAGGCACACGAGAACTATCTAGACTGGAAATGCTGCGAAATCGAAAGAGAATACAAACCCAACCCCCAACAAGCTCACCAAAGAATAAAAGAACTATCAGGGAAAAGGAAAAGCAAAGCAGCAGGAAGTTGTATCCAGAACAAACAAGGGGAACTGCTATTTGAAGAACAACATATAGAAAGCCGATGGGTAGGATACATAGGCGAACTGTACAATGATCCAAATAGAAATGAACCACCACTGAAATTCAAAGAACCATTAAGCGGACCAAAAATCACCAAAAGTGAAATTGAACATGCCATGGAACGAATGAGGGATGGAAAGCAACAGGCCCTGATGAAATATCTGTAGAGGTATTAAAAAGCCTAGGAGATCTAGCAATTGATGAACTTCACATATTATTCAACAATATATACAACACTGGGAAAATTCCAGAAGATCTCTGTAACTCTATTTTCATAGCAATACCAAAGAAAGCAGGTGCAGTCAGATGCGAAAATGTTAGAACTATAAGTTTAATAAGCCACATCAACAAAATACTGTTGCGTATAATTATCAACAGGCTAAGGAATAAGATTAACCCCGAAATCGCAGAAGAACAATATGGATTCCAACCTGACAGAGGGATAAGGAACGCAATATACCTCCTCCGTGTTTTAAGTGAAAGAGCTATACAGGTTCAGACCCCACTATACCTCTGTTTTGTCGACTACAAAAAAGCTTTTGATAGAGTACGCCACGAAGAAATACTAAAACAACTGCACTCCATTGGCGCTGATGAGAAAGACCTCAGACTCATGCAAACATTATACTACACCCAGCAGGCATCTATCAAAATCGGAAACTCTACAGGAAATTCCATTCCTATTAAGAAAGGAGTCCGTCAAGGGTGTGTTGCCTCACCAGATCTGTTTAATCTATACCAAGAAACAATCATGAGGGGCATAACTAATATGGAGGGAATAAAAGTAGGAGGTCACAACATAAATAATATAAGATACGCAGACGATACGGCACTCGTTGCAACATCAGAAATCCAACTTCAAAAGATTGCTGACAAAGTGGTA